>NW_006771655.1:355803-365518 GCF_000442215.2 Lipotes vexillifer
GACCCGGAGTGCCTGCTGGGCTCGGCCAATAGGAGGCGCCGGGGCTCTTAACAGTTCGGGTGTTGTGGGTGGACCCATGTGGCTGCGTTTAGCGTCTGAAGATACTTAGGGCGACCCTTCTGAGAATCATGCTTTTTTTTAATTTAAAAAAATATTTATTTATTTGGCTGCATGGGGTCTTCTTTGCGGCATGCGGGATGGAACCTGGGCCCCCTGCATTGGTAGCGCGGAGTCTTAACCACTGGACCACCAGGGAAGTCCCTGAATCATGCTTTTAAGAAAAGAAAATTTAAGACTTTCAGTTGTGTGTATTGCATTCTGTATTTTTTAAGTTGTGGTAAAATACACATAAAATTTGCTTTCTTAGCCCATTTTAACTGTACAGTTTAGTTAAGACACTCACACTATTGTGAAACAGCTCTGGAGAACTTCATTTTGCAAACTTGAAACTCTATACCCAATAAATTCCCCTTCTCGCCCTGCCCCCAGACCCTGGTAAAACACCCTTCTACTTTCTCTTTCTGTTTGACTACGTTAGCTGTTTCATGTCAGTGGAATCATACAGTATTTGTCCTTTTGTGGCTGTTTTATTCACTTAGCATAATGCCCTCAAGGTTCATCCACCTTGTACCATGTGTCAGAATTTCCTTCCCTCTAAAAGGCAAAATCATATTCCATTGTGTATATGTTCCCATTTTGTTTATGCATTCATCCATCCACAGACAATGAGAATCATGCCTTTAAGTGCATAAAATAAAATGCATGGAATTACAAAGGAATTACAAAAGGAAACTATCGATCGCAGTTGTCAACAAGTTGAAAGCACAGATGTGTGATACAGTAACTGATAAAAGCACTTCTTTATTAATGCATTAAATAACATATCTCAAGCCTAGAAACTCGAAACTGTGGGGACTCCAGTGGGATTTCCGTCCACCAGACCTGGAGTTTTCCAATTTTATAGCTCAAGTGATACGTTAGTATGTGGCCCATCTACTTCATTCCTAAGAACACCACGATCCATTAGCCTCCATCAGAGAAATTCCTGCAGGAAAAAAAAAATAATTCCTGCAGGCCAGAACTTTCTGGAAATAGCTCCATCTCTGTGTAATTTGCTCACCTTGTCTCTAGAGCTTAAGGGTCACCGCTCAGCCTCTGCCGTTCGGGGTGCCATCAGCCCCCTGAGATCAGGAGCCCATGGCAGTGCAGCACCACCCCCTCATGCCAGCCCACAGAGCATGGCCGCTGGTGCCTGGGGATGCTGGCACTGCCTCGGCCGCTACATTTCTCAGAGACATGCAGGTCACACGTGACAAATCACTCTCTTCTGATTCTTCCTTCAATTCTGCCTGGGAAGTTCTGGCACATCTGCCTCACTGAATGTAGACCACTGATGGGATGCAACTTCAGACAACAGACCAAGCAAATTGTTGGAGGCCCTTTCAGCTGCACCAGCTGACACATTACATTCTGACTCTCTGGGATGCACATTCATGCCTGTAAATCCAGCCCAATCCAGTGTCACAGTGCCCCAGTGTCACCCCCATGGGCCTAATACCTGTAGAGTCCATCTCCATAGAGCCCCAGGTTTCTGTTGATGGAAATTAGCAACATTTGTCTCTCTTGGAGTATAAGCTGTTTCCTCCGCGTCAACTTTGACCTCTGAGCCCCTGGGGCATGCTGAAATCTGACCCTAGTTCTGAGGCTGAAGGCCACAGAGCTGGTGGAGCTAAAGCCTGAAGAGGTTCCCTTCAGGTGAGGGTGTTAAAGCACCTTCTAGCCAGGGAAGGTTGGATTCCTCAGATACTGCAGGAGGGGCTGCTTTTGCCAGCCTCGGAGGCTGAGAAACCCAGATTCTCAGCTTCATCTGTATCCACCCAGGTGTGCAGACTCAGGGTGCCCAGTTCCATCGTACACTCGTGTGCATGAGAGGTGGGCATGCCTGGTACCCTCTAGACCTCAGTTTCCTCAGCTGGAAAAGGGGGAGAGAAATGTCCGCCCCAACAGTGTGGCTGGGAGGCTGCAGCTGAAGCGTTTGGTGGGTGGATGACGGCTGGGCCGTGGGGCAGCTAAGGACACTCCTCTTGCCTGATACTTTGCCATGGCCACTTCTTGTCCAGCGAGGCCTGGGGGAGGCAGGGCCTGCGGAGGTGAGGGAGGGCTGGGAAAAGGGTGCCATGAAGGCGGGTGCCTATGGAGGTCTGGGCCGTACAGGGAGAATCCAGCCAGTCCCTAATTCATCGTGTGGGGGGACATCACAGGTCGACCTGGCCAGGGAAGAAAATGTCCCCACTAGAGGGCACCCGAGAGCAGTGTCTTCCCGCTGGTCCTGCCCTACGGCCTGCCCCAGCTGGCTGTCATTTACTTACTTCTCTCTGCTCCCCCAACCGCCCCCAACCCCCCCTCCCTTGGGCTCCCACCTCTCCTTCCTACTCCCAGGGCCTCCCCTTCACTCGGCTGCTTCATGCCCGCTACCTACTCTGTTGTCCCCTGGCCACGCTTCTGTCAATTCTCTCTTGTTCATACCTGCCCTTCTCAGCTGGGTCACCTTGACCCAGTCACTTACACTCACTGCATTTGGGGGTCTTCCTTCCCCGTCAGGGTCATGATGGCTTTCATCAGAGCACCCGGATGCAGTGCCCACCGGTGGGTGCCCCTAAGTAATGGGAGGAAAGGCAGACTCTCCTTCTGCTTTCTCTTCCCTGTTCCTTCCTGAATGCCCTTTCTAAACCCCCACGCCCTCTCCGCTTCCTCGCTGCTGGCTAGGCTTGCCTACAGCCGTCTGGAGCCCTCTGCGCCATGCTCCCAGGGCAGGGCTCCAGGACTCACCGTCTGGCACCCACCATCCAGTGTGTCCTCACTGCCACGGAGGCTGCCTGTGGCCCCGGCCACCTGGAATTTGAGGCCAGGGGACCTGCAGGCCCGTGTCCTGCTGAGCATGCTGGCCCTGAGCCTCACCTGGAGTGACCCTCGCCCCAGGGACAGGACAGTCAGGACAGGACAGGACAGCAGGGCATGGGGTTGGCTGGCCCCATTTGTCAGAAACACAAGCCTTTCCAGCCAGGCCGGGCCAGGCCAGGCCATTAGCCTAAGGGAGCTGTGGCCTAAAGACCTTCCCACCCTAGGCCCACACCCCAGCAAGTCCTTCCTTCTCCCAGGGGTGCTGAAGAAAGGGGGAGCCCCACACCTGCCCCCTTTGTTGAGCACCTACTGTGTGCCTGGGGCTCACGTTCAACACTTTGCATGCCCCACATCGTATAGTTCTAATATACTTGCCCCAGAGGGATTATTGATTGGCCCACTGTACAGGAGAAACTCAGGGTCAAAGAGGTTGACCACCATGTCCAACTACCGGCTCTGCGCTTTTCCCCCTCCTTCCCCCCCACTCCTTTTTGAAAAGCGTGAAATATTTCGAATATACAGAAAAGTATAGAGAGGAATATAATGCACCCTCAGATCCAGTAATTATTTCACTATATTTTCTTCAGTTCTGTTTTCATCAGAATCAGTGGATGCCCACTCTTCTGGCCCCTCCCACCTCCACCCTGAAGCTGTGGTGGCCCCTTCCCATCTGTTTCCATGGCCTTTGTTCCTACCTACATGTCCCTAAACGATAAATGGGAGTGTCCTGTGTGTGCATTCCTTTTTACAGTCTGTATTGGGGTGTAATTTACCTACAGTAGAGGTCAGCAGCCTTGGGTGTACAGCTGGGTCCTGAGTGTACTGCAGTGGGGTCACCACAAATTAGCACAAAGAACTTTTCCATCCCAGGATGGCTCCCCATGCACCGCCCCCCCCATAGCCTACCCCCACCATCCTGACTGCTGTCATCCTCAGTTAGCTTTGGCTGTAAGGGGCCTGAACCAGACAGCCTGAAGCTGCTCCATCTGGGTGCTTCCGGCTACTGACTCCTGACTTTGCACGTATTTCATCCCATACCCTTCTTATCTATCCCTGCTCCTGAGGGCCGGTATTTTGGTGGTTTCACAAAGTGTTTTTACATTTTACAAACTCGACCTGACTGCCTTGCACTTTTCTCCCCGGGGCTTCGCTTAGATTGATCTGGGCAGTGACCTCGGCCTCCTTCGCAGGCATCTTCTGGAGGTCACCCTGCGGGGCCCAGGCGCCCGCCCCGGCGCCAGACTGTCCAGCAGCTCCGGGGTTAAAGCGCCGCAGACCGACTTGGGTGGGGGCGGGGCGGTGGCGTCCGCGGCGGGTCCCCAGCCCGGGACCCCCCAGGCCAAGCCTCCCGGCCTCCCCGAGGGCGTCCCACCCCAGGGCCCAGCCGCTGCCGGCCCTTTTGAGAAGCGCGTACGTTTCGAAAGGCGCAGCCGCACCTCAGACCCCTCCCGGGCCCCTCGGCACACGGGAAGTTCAGGGAGGAAGCCGAGCGCGGCGCGCGCCGGGCGGCCCGCGGGCCGGATGACTAAGTTTGGCCGCGCGCCCCGCCGCCGGTTGCCTTTTATGGAGGACTCGCCGGCAGCGGACGTGGCCTCCCGGGCCCCCCCACCCACCCCCGGCCGAGGGGCTGAGGGCACGACTGCGAGGGGCCGGGCGGCGGCGGGGGTTTGTGGGCGCTTCCCCGAGGGCCGCCCATCCTCTCTCCCCACCTCCCCCACCCCACCCCTACCCCCAGCTGGCCAGGCCCAGCCTTCCAGATTTACCGAGAGGGAAACTGAGGTCCAGGGAGGGGCGGAGTCCTGCCGAGGTCACATCGCACCACGGCGGGGTGGCACCCGATGACACCCAAAGGCCCTGCTTCCCAGCCCAGGGCCAGGACAAAGATGACACACTCCCAAGGGCGCGCAGCTGCATTTATTGAGCACCGTTTGTCGCCCGGCCTCCAGATTTCTCGGCTTCACAGCAGCCCTTTGAGGGCGGGTTTGGGTCCTCGAACCACAGCCCGACGCGGGCTCTCCCCGCAGAGAGTCAGCTCCCCCTTGTTCCTCCCCCTCACCTGCCCCTGGCTGGCTGTTGTACTTTACGTTTGCGGGGGAGATGAAAATCATCTCCCCATTTAACAGATGGTAGACTGAAGCTGTGCGCCCCAGGTCAGGGAGCTAGGTGGCAATGCGAGGGGCCTAACGTAAGTATGTCTGGAAGCGGGTACCCCAATCCAAGGGGCGTCAGAACGCACATACGCCCCACACGGAATAGAATTCCCGCGCGTCTGTGCGGAGCTGAGTCGCACCGCGACCCTCGGGGCACGTGTATAGTTTCCTGCTGGTCTTCAGTCCCCGCCCCCGGCCCTGCCACGCTGTGGGCCTCAGTTTGTTCAAACGCAAAATGCGGGGAGTACAGGGGGTCCGGTTTGTAGGGGGGAGCGCGCTCGGGGTGATGGCCTGGGAGGAGAGAGGCAGGGATTTAGAACACCCGGGCGCTGGGCTGTGCCCCCCTCCCAACCCGGGGCGCTCAGGCCCGCGACAGCTCCCTGGGGGGAGGGGCATGGGGGGGCGGCCCAGGCAAACCTCGGCGGCGGCCCGGCCTGTGAGGCCAGCGCCCCCTCCCCGGGCGCTCCCAAACCTCGCCTTTTATGGAGAGGAAGTTGGGCCAAGTGGGCCGGGCCGGCCCGAGGGGCGGGGTGGGGACCTGGAGCTCTGGCCGGGCCCGCGCTGGACACGCACTGGGAGCGCCAGGCTTATCTCCGAGCGGCCCTGGGACGCGGGAGGCCCCGAGCCACGGCCACGTGAGCCGCGCGGGCCTGGGAACGCCAGATAATAAACACCCCACCCCGGTCCCCAGCGGCAGAGCCCAGGGGAGGCGGAGCCTCCACCCCTGCCGGCCAAGCCTGGCCCTGGCCTTGGGCTCCTAAGACCTGCCTGGGGATGGGTCTGAGCACGCTCACCTTGGGACCCCAGACAGTTACCTACCTGAGGTGTCCAGATGGGCTCCCACCCTCTGATTTGACTTAGACACACCCCCTCCCCGCTTCCCTGACCTGGGAGAGTCAGGGCCTCTGTCCTGCAGCTCAGTGTCTCTCGGTCCAGACTCCCAACAAAGTTCTCCACCTTCAACAGCCACCAGCTCCAGCCCTGGCCACTTTACGGGAGGAGGGCCGGGATGGGCTGTGGGGTTCTGGGAACCCAGTATTCCACCACATCCGTGTGGTCCAGAGTCCAGCTGGGACCCTGCAAGGCCACTGGGCTCCATTTTGCAGGTGGGCACACTGAGGCCCAGAGACAGCAGGGCGTGGTTCAGGGTGCTGCAAAGGTTCTGCTCTTCTGTCGTGGGGCCTCATGAACCCCGACCAGAGGGTCTGGACACGGGGAATGCTGTCCCAGCTATGCCTGAAGAGATTCTCCTGAGTCCCCCCTAGAAATCGCCAGGCCTTGGAGGGAGATCACAGGCCCGAGGAGCTGAGCAGCAGAAGATGGGGCTGCCGCAGGGCCTGAAGACCCTGGTCCAGCCCTGCTGCAAATGCTCTGTGACACCCGCACAATCCCCTCCCTCCTCCGGGGTCAGCAAGACCTGGCCAGGAGTCCTGGCGCTGCCCTTCCTAAGGGTGGGGGCCCCTAAGGTCTCTAGGCCCATAGTGGATACCTGCCCCTGCCCCCAGGCCTGGGGTGACATTTCAGTGGAGGATAGGGACAGGTGGGCGGCGGTGTGCATGTATATTTTCAGATTCCTGAGCTGGAAGGCTGGCACCACACACTGTACACCCTCGGGGAAAGGTGACTGTCATGATTAAGTCTAGATATGCCTACAAGTGCCCCTGGATGACAGGGAGAGGCCAGATTCCAGCCCCTGCACTTTGTCCTTTGCTCTCCGCTCACAGGGACCCTGGGAGTGGGCTAGGGCAGAAACAGGAAGCTTAGCTTATCAGCTGATACATGAGCACCTTTCTCCTCCTCCCTACACCCCCCACCCCCTCCCCCAAAACCAACAGTGAGCAGGTAGCACAGAGAGGCCACTGGCTTCCGGTTCTTCCCTGGAAACAAGAGCAGTTGTAACCACAGCCCAGCAACTCCGTGTTTTTTTTGTTTTATTTGGCTGCGCTTACATGGCATGCAGGATCTTCCCGGACCAGTGATCGAACCCGTGCCCCCTGCCTTGGGAGAGCAGAGTCTTAACCACTAGACCACCAAGGAAGTCCAGCTCCGTGGTTGTTTTCGTTTTTTGTTTATTTAAATTAATTTATTTTTGGCTGCGTTGGGTCTTCGTTGCTGCGCGTGGGCTTTCTCTAGCTGTGGCGAGCAGGGGCTGCTCTTCGTTGCGGTGTATGGACTTCTCATTGCGGTGGCTTCTCTTGCTGCGGAGCACGGGCTCTAGGCGCGCAGGCTTCAGTAGCTGTGGCACGTGGGCTCAGTAGTTGTGGCGCACGAGCTTAGTTGCTCTGCAGCATGTGGGATCTTCCCAGACCAGGGCTCAAACCCGTGTCCCCTGCATTGGCAGGCGGATTCTTAACCACTGAGCCACCAGGGCAGCCCCAGCTGCATGTTTTTTGACCCCTCGACTTACAGTCTGGTTTCGTCCTTCCAGCAGCCCCACACAGTTTTTACCCCCTTTTTAAAATAATTAATTAATTTTTTGGCTGTGTTGGGTCTTCGTTGCTGCGCGCGGGCTTTGTCTAGTTGCGGCAAGCAGGGGCTACTCTTTGTTGCGGTGCGCGGGCTTCTCACTCGGTGGCTTCTCTTGTTGCAGAGCACAGACTTTAGGAGCGTAGGCTTCAGTAGTTGTGGTATAAGGGCTCAGTAGATGTGGCTCGCAGGCTCTAGAGCACAGGCTCTGGAGCTGTGGTGCATTGGCTTAGCTGCTCCACAGCATGTGGGATCTTCCCGGACCAGGGCTCCAACCCGTGTCCCCTGCATTGGCAGGCGGATTCTTAACCACTGTGACACCAGGGAAGTCCTCACCCCCATTTTACAGGTGAGAAAACTGAGGCCCTTTGCAAGTAAAGTGACTTGCCCAGAGTCACAGAGATGGCAGATATGCCCCCTCTTGCCATCTTTCCCTGGCTGTGTGTGACCTTGGGCATGTCCCCTCACTCCTCTGGGCTTTACCTGGATTTGGGGAAACATCAAGGCCCCTGCCTCATGGGGCAGTTAATGGGGAGTGAGCAGGACAGGGCCTGCCTCCTAGAGGCTCATGAAGGGCATCTGGGCATGCAGCGACAGTCGGTCCCAGCTGGGGGCTCACCACCTCACCTCATCCAGGTAAGCGTGGCCCTGCATGAACGTGAGTGAGCTGCATGCTCCCCATACCCCAGGCAGGTCCCCAACCTCGACTGTCAGCTTTGCTACCCACAACTTAAAACATCATGATGAAAGCTGCCCTTCCTGCCTCTTGGGGTTGCCATGAGGTAAAACCAAATTATAGAACATCAGAAAACTGAAAGAGTATCACAGACACATAGGTTATTATTCTCATTACTATTATTATAGTTATTTGCATAGCTCTAGTACTTCTAATACAAACTTCTACTTGGCCAGAGACAGACAGAAATCTGAAATCTGAGGCTAGAGTTTGTTTTGGAGCCTCTTGGGCCCTTTCATAATGTAGAGCCATCTGCCGAAACATCAGACATGGCCCTCCCCTCTCCCGCTCCCCCACCCTCTATAGCTCCCCATTACCATTGTGGACAAAGTCCCAGCTCCTGAGTTCATGCCAGTCCTCTGAGAACACACCCACCCCAGGCATCCTGGGCGCCAGCAAATCTCCAGACCTGGGAAGCACTTTCCCACCTCCTGGCTGAGTTCCAAGGCTACATTCTTGCTGTGTGGCCCTGCATCTTGCTTTCCTTCTCTGGGCCAAGGTTGAGGCTGACCAGGAGAGGAAGGGGCACCTGACAGCCTTGGGGGAGAGCAGCACAGAGGCCCTGCAGCTGTCACCTGTTGCAGAGTTCTAGTTCCTTGTTTCCAACCAGTTCTTTGGTGAGTGTCATGGTACCCCCAGCGCTGGACCCCAGAGGCTGGCCCCGTAAACTTGCGTCTGCAGGGTGTCCAACTTCCAGGAGGGCCTGTTTCTTGCCCTTATGGGCTCCAGAACCCAAGCTTAACCCAGCTATTCGAGCCTAGCTCTGACCCTGCCTACCTCAGTCTCCCCACCTGTACAATGGGACCTGAATTCAAGGCCCAGTACATTCCTTCCAAGGGGTAAGGACTCACAGCCCCTGCTGAGCTGTGCTAAGAGGGCTCCACCAACCCCATGCCCACTCCAATCCTGCTCACCCAGTTGGGGTCTTTCTCAGATGGGGCCTCCATGTACTCTACTGAGTGTTGGCCAGAACAAAAATGGTGTTGAGCCCAGATCTCCCCATTAAGGTTTCTATGGACTCAATTTCCAAAGTTCCCAGCCACATCAGATATTTGCAGTTCTCCCAACATACCTTCTGTCAAGCCCCCTCTAAATTGTCTCCTTTGTGAACTCCTATTCATACTTCAAAGCCCAGCCAAAAAGACCCCTCCTGTGGAAAGCCTTGCTTGATCCTTGGGCTGGGTTGCTCTTCCTCCAGTTCAGCTCCTCACATGTTCAGGATATCAAACAGTTGTTTTCCCTGGGGACTTCCGGAGAACAAGGCTCAAGTCTGACCTGTGAGTGATATCAGACACTGGGTGAGTCAGCTGCAGCCCAGAGACCTGAGGACTTCTTGTGACACCCACCCTCCCATACACCCCTCCCGTCAACATGTCAACATCCGCTGGAAGGTGTGAGCCCTGAGCTGGCCAAACCCCTTCCTCCCCAGGCCTGTTCCTCATCAGCTTTGGCAGTCCTGGGA
>NW_006771655.1:365541-380803 GCF_000442215.2 Lipotes vexillifer
GCTAGGGCTGTGCCCACACCCTCCTGGCACAGGGTGTTCACACCCTTGAGAGCCAGTACATCCATTCCTGCGACCTCTGTCCCTTCTGTAGAGAACTGGATCCATCCATCCATCTTCCCTTCCTCCCTTCCTTTCTTCCATCTGAACATAGAAGCCCAAAGCTGGGGTTTCCCTGGTAGAGCAGTGGTTAAGAATCCAGCTGCCAGGGACTTCCCTGGTGGCGCAGTGGTTAAGAATCCGCCTGCCAATGCAGGGGACACGGGTTCGAGCCCTGGTCAGGGAACTAGATCCCACATGCGTGCTGCAACTACAGATCTCACATGCTGCAACTTAGACCTGGTGCAGCCTAAATAAATAAATAAATAAATAATTAAAAAAATAAAAAAGAATCCAGCTGCCAATGCAGGGGACATGGGCTTGAGCCCTGGTCCAGGAAGATCCCACATGCCGCGGAGCAACTATGCCCGTGTGTCACAACTACTGAGCCTGTGTGCCGCAACTACTGAAGCCTGCGCACCTAGAGCCCATACGCCACAACAAGAGAAGCCCCCGCAGTGAGAAGCCCGTGCACCGCAACGAAGAGTAGCCCCCGCTCACCACAGCTAGAGAATGCCTGCACGCAGCAACGAAGACCCAAAAAAAGAAAAAAAAAAAAGAAGCCCAAAACTGTACTGACTATACACCCTGAAATGGGGATCCCACAGTGATCAAAACAAATGTGGTCCCTGCCTGTGCAGCATGGAGGGAGAGAATAAGCCTATGATCACACAGATACACCCAATAATCGGCTGTGATGAGCAGGACAAAGAAGTGCAGGAGCCACAAGAACCCTGCCCTTGTCTAGGGATCTCGGAGGGCTTCCTGGACCAGGTGATGTTTACACCTAGCCCTGAAGGATAAGCAGAACTTAAAGAAGCAGAAAGGATGTGTGTGGGGAGAAGGGTCCATTATAGACAGACAGGACAGCAAGTGCAAAGGCCCTGAGGCAGGTGGGAGTTTGATGCTCTAAGGGCTACAGGCCAGCATGTCTGGAGTGTAGAGTGAGGCTGGCGGGAGCAGGGGGGTGGGGGTGGGGTGGGGGGACGGGCAGCCACACTCCCAAACTAGCTGCCATCTAGGCAAGTTCGCACATTATCATTGTGCAGCTACTTGAACTGCCACAAACTGAACACTCACACGTACCCAGCACCCAGATCAAGAGACATGTGCAGGTCCCTCCATCACATCCTTTCAAGTTGGGCCTCCCCAAAGGGCACTGTAGGCCTGACGCCTGCACACAGATTCGCTCCCCTGTCCTTGAACTCTGTTAACACAGGATCCTAGAGAATCTGTTCTTGCGTGTGAAGTGGGATCTCACTGTGGTTTGCATTGGCATCTCCCGGATGACCCGTGATGTCAACACTCTTTTTATCTTTCTTGGTGATGTGGAGATTTGGGTGGCCTCTTGTTTAAAATACTCCTTCATGGGAATTCCCTGGTGGTCTAGTGGTTAGGACCCTGCACTTTCACTGCCGTGGCCTGGGTTCAATCCCTAGTCGGGGAACTGAGATCCCACAAGCCTTGTGGCATGGCTAAAAAATTAAAATAAATAAAATGCCCCTTCAGGTCTTTTTCTCATTCCCCTCCCTGCCTTTCCCCTCTCTTTCTTGCCCAAAGGCTAGACCGGTATTCTCTGGTGGAAGAACAATCCAGGAGATGAAGGCTCCCTCCTCCCCACAACCCACCCCTCTTGGGCCCTGCTCTGTGTGTGACAGGCCCGGAGACCAGGGAGAGGCACAGCGCTGCACATGCGCACACATGTCCCCTGTTGGAGCCCCCACCCTTCCTGCAGCCCCCCAGTAAGCCTGGGACGGTCCAGATGCGGTACATGGCCTTTGTGTCACAGAGACACAGTACGCCTGGCCCAAGTCGCCAGCAATGGCCACCCTGTACTGGCTCCGAGCAGGCCCAGCTCCAATGTGTCTGTTGGCTCACCTGTCCCCTCCCTACAGCTCTGCCATGTAGATGAGTGAGTTTGCCGAGGCTGCCAACACACAACCTGCTCAGCTGTGTCCCCAGAGTGGAGATTTCAGAGCTGGACACAGAACTTTCCACCCACTTCTGCAGTCCCCTGCCTACGTGTCTGGGAACCAGGATGACCCAGCCTGGGCCCTGCCCTCCAGGGTCCCCCCACCCACAGAGAGGGAGCAACTAGGGGTAGACAGGAGGCCCCTGAGCCAGGGCCTTTGAGGGACCTGGAGTCCTTCTGACTCAGGGAGGGATGAGGGACCAGGCCCTCATCTTCGTCAGATGCACGTCAGCAGGGCTGCGTTTGGCCAGACCTGGACCACCAGGCCGGTGTGTGCTTCCTGCCAGAAGGAGTAGGTCTTGCACGGCTTCTGGGCTGTCTCAGCAGGTCGGCTTTAGAGCCATCTTGGCCGAGGGGAGCGGGGTCCTGCATCCATCCTGGACAGAGCAGCCTGGTACTCCCCGCAGAAAATTTAGCATCCTCCTCGCCATCCTGGCAGCACACAAAATGCAAAGCCCCAGCCCTCCAGGCCTGGGCTCTGGCTTGCCCCATGTGCTGTGTGATGCTGGGTGAGACTCTGCCCATCTCTGGGCCTTGGTTTCCCCTTTGGTAAGTAGGCAGGTGATGGTCGCCTTCCAGGCTGTCTGTGACAAGCCCCTGACAGGTCCAGAAGCCCCACTCAGATGGCACGATCCACACTCGGTCTTGCTGCCCCTGGTGGGCTCAGGGATGCCGAGTTCCTTTCCGAGGACATCCGGGGGTGAGGGATAGAACTGAGTTCTACTTAACACAGAGCCTGAAAGTGGATGAGAAAAGGAAACACCAGGGTCCCCAAAAGACGGGACGCCGAGCTGACCGTTCTGTGGGGCCTCACGGCGGGAAGAGGGTGCTATGTTCTTTCCTGGGGTCCCCAGCTGCTCTGGGGCTCCCTTCACTCTGGCTTAGCTAAGAGGGCACAGCATGCAGCCCCCTGGCCCTGTGCACAGTGGCTTTATTGCTGAGTCCTACCTGGGTCTGGACCAACCCCCCAGGCCACTACGTGTTCTGGGTCATAGGTGTGGGCACACGTGTCCTCAGGTGCACCTGTGTGCCCCCAGTGCTAGGGGTCTCAGCAGCCCGGGTGACTCAGACAGCCCAAATTACTCACTGGGGACCTGGGAAGTGGAGGGAGCAGGGCCCCTCTGGGGAGGGGGAACTCTGGTTACTGCCCCCGGCCCCCAATAGGGGCTGCTGTGCCAGGGGAAACCCCTTCCCCTCCTGACCCATCACACCCAAGCCTGAGATGGGGCTTCTCTGGGCTCGTACAGAACCAGTCTCATGGGGTCAGGACTGTGTCCCAGTGGACAGTGCAGGCCAAGGGGAGGGGCTGGTCCCCTGTCTCCCCGGCAGCTGGCACAGGGCTGGGCGTAGGAGAGACATCAGGAAGCTCAGGCCACCGGGCCGGCTCAGGTTCCTGGCCAGCCCAGGCGGCGGCTGAGATTTCTGGCCGAGGAGGGCCTGGTTACACGGCTGCGCGGCCCAGCCGATTGGGTTTCCACTTGGATGGGCCCCAGGCCCCAGACTGGAGGAGCCAGCGCCAGCTGAGGAGGGCCCCAGGTGCGCCCCAGGGCCAAGCAGGGAGCCCGCTCTGCGCTGCCCACTGGCCACCCTGAGCCTCGGTTTGCCCACCTGAGAACAGCAGCCCCCTGGAGGCTCAGGGACTCAGGGGGCCCCCTCGAGACTGGCTGTGGGCCTTTGCGCTGCTCCAGCCCAGGCTCCTGGGTTCCGGTAATCAGTAATTGATTCTCGCTCTCACTGATCTCAGCTGGCTTCTCTGAGAAATGGGGAGATTCCTGCTTGGCCGGCAGGGGTGCGGTGAGCTTTCTGTGTGCGCAGGTGGGTCTCGGCTCTGCTTCCGCGGGCCCTTGGGGACTCTGCCTTCCCTGTCCTCTCGCGGATGCGGCTGCGAATGCGGGCTTCGCCCTGAGGTAGGTGAGCCTGAGGCTCCTGAGTCACCTCCGCCCCACCCACCCGCCTGCAGTTTCCCAACACCTCCCTTCCCCCTTCCTGTTCCCCTTTCACTTCCTCCAGCCCCTCCAGCTGGGGAGCTGTACCTCCGCTCCCCCAGCTCCCCCAGCTCCTAGGGCATTTCGGAGCCACTGGCCCAGCCAGGAAGGGAGCGGGAACAAGACCACCCAGCCAGGAAGGGGCTGAGCCCCCACCAGTGGCCCCGGGCGCCTGGGATGGGACAGCCCATGTCACTGACTGCTTCTGGCCCCCCTGGGGCCAGACGCCCCCCCTGCCCCTTTCCCCAGCCCGGGGACAGAGGCTGAGGCACAGGGTCCCCGTGGCCTCCTGTCTGTGCCATTCCCGTGGGCGTGTTTGCAACACTCTGGGGCATCAGGCCCAGGAGCTCCAGAACCCTGCTTGGCCTGAACTTGAAATTGCTGCTGACCCCACCCCACGTGGTCCAACCTGTCCCCCAGCTTCTCAGGCCTCTGTCTGGGGAACCAGAGGAACCTGGCATCTGAGGGCTGTCTTGGTTGCCAGGTGACTCGGAGCAGGTCACCACCCACTCCCGGTGGGCTGAGGTGGGCCCAGGTGAGAAGTGGACCTCAAAGGCCTCCTGGGACCACAACTGGGGCGGGGGGCATGAGGCCAGATGCCCCCAGTCTGCCTGGACGGCTGTCACCCCAAGGGTCCTCTCCCTCTCAGCACTCAGGGTCTGCCTGGGTCACCTCGGTTTCTCATCTGGAGAACGGAGACAACTAGCCCTCCCAGCAGACAGCTCCAGGGAACAGCAGAAGGGGCTCAGCTGGGTGTGTGTAGTGGGGGAAGCCCAGGGAAACTTAGGTCTATTTCTGAAAAATTCAATCAAATAAGCGAGGCTGGGAACTTCCCAGGAGGGTGGCGTTTCTCTGGGTGCCCTGGGGGACAGGAAGAGAGAGGGTAGTTTTTAAGGATTTATAAAAACACTCCCAAGAAGTGTTGGAAGTTCCCAGTTTCTCTGGGGCAGGGATCCCCCTCAGGCGGATAACTCTGTCAGGGAGGACAGGAGGCCCAGGGCAGGCTGAGGGGCTGGAGGCTGCCCAGTGACAGCCCTGGGAGAGACTCTGGCTAGAGGCCGGGCCGGGATGGGGACCAAGGCCCTGGCTGATGCCCAGGAGAGCACACAGGGCCCAGCCCATCCTTCCCGCCTCTGGGGCCCCCTTCAGCTTGCTGGGCACCTCCTCAGAGCGCCTTCCCTGACTCCCTCCTTCCCGAGAAGATCCGCTGCTTTCCTTCTTGGGCATCAGCACTTGTTCTCTTTTGCTCTTCTTCGAGGTCTGTCTCAGGGATCACACCTGCTTATTCCGTGTGTTGTCTGGTGCTCTTCCTCTCTGGAAGCACGTCTGGCCGGTCGGTGCTGGTGTGTGGGATGCAGGAACGGTGTGATCCAGGATGTTGAGCTCCTGCCTGTGCTCTTGCTGTGTAATCCTGACTGGGTCAATTCCCCTCTCTGGGCAGGAAAGCTTACTGCTGTTATGGTAGAGGAGGGAGGAAGTCATAGCCGACTTCCTGGAGGCGGCAGCCCAGAGCTGGCCCTGGAGGCAGAGGCACCCCAAGCCCAGTCCCTCCCAGGACCTTAGGAATCCAGAAGTCCAGAATTGCCTCTTGAGACCATCCTGGAAGCAGGGGACGAGGGCAGGGGAAAGAGGTGGTGACAGCGTGCAGGCTTGGGGCTCAGGACCCCCTGTTGTGTAACCAAGGGCCAGTGGCTGTCTTCTCTGGGCCTCAGGAGATAAGCACTGAGGACAGAGGTGGGACCCAAGAATTTAGACTTTGGAACAGCCTTTGGTCCCAGTCCCTGAGGACACTGCAGGGGACACTGCAGGGGCAGTGAGAGGCCTCCAGGCCCTACACCTGGAATCCCTCACACCGGACTCTGAGCCCTTTTCCAGTCTGGCCTCAGTTTCCTCATCTGTAGCAAGAGGCGTATTTGCGAGAATGCTGCCCATCAGTTGCTCCTCACTGAGGACCCACAGTGTGCAGGCGCTCTGCCCTCCTGGAGCCAACAGTCTAAGGTCTTCCTAAGGTCTCCCCTTCTCTGGCCTGCCTCAGTTTCTTCCTCTTGAAAAATGGAGCTTGGGTTCCCCGCGCGTCAGGGCAGCAGTGGGGCCCGAACACCCAGAGCAAGGCGGCGGTTGGCCAGTTCTGGAGGAAGGCGGGGAGCGGTCCTTTGCTATGGGCTGTCAAGGTCGCCTGGCCTGGAGGCCTCTCAGGGAGAGGAACCGCAAGAGGAAAAAAAAAAGCACCAGAAAGGCACGTGAAGTCCCCATTGGCTGAGCCGGCTAAGGGCCCCAGGGGCTGTGTGCCTGCCCCGGTGACAGCTCTGAAAACTCCCTGCAAGGGCAAAGAACCTGTTCACTTCCTCTCCGGAGGTTTCCTCCCTCTTCCTCTGGCCCCTCCACTTCCTCTTTTCCTCCTCTGGCTGCTGTCTGTCTTCAGCTCCTTCTCTCCTGCTAGGCCTGCGGCCCCCACCCCCCCAACCCTCCATCTTCCCAGGGTCCTTTCTCAGGGCCTAGGACACCCAAGCGGTCACTTATTCATTCAACAGATCAGAGCCCTGGGGAGGGTATGGTGGGCGGAGGTGGACGGGCCAGAGACCCGAAAGGGCTCACAGTCTGGTCGTGGAGGCCCAGTTATAAATGCCGGCCCTGTGCAGTGGTCTGTGGGGGGAGGGGGGATATGCCGCAGATGCCAAAGGACTCCCTCAAGGAGGGGCCTTCTGGGATGGGCCTTGAAGGATGCATAGGAGATTCCCAGCTGCTGCAGACAGAGGGCTGGGAGTAGTGCAGCCTGAGCTTGGTGCTTCTGCCCCTCGGCCGGCCCCTGGTTGAGAAGCGGCGAGGTGGCAGCACAGGTCCTGCTTGGAGACCAGCCTTGCTCTCCATCCCACGTAGCTGCCTGGAGCCACGAGAGTCTCCCACGCCTTCGTCTGCAACCCTGGTCCCAGTCTGTCCGGCACCCACCAGTCTCAGTGAACAGCCCGGAGCAGCCCTCATCAGCCGGCAGCAAAGAGGGTCACCCCCCACCCCCCAACCCCCCACCACAGCTCCTGAATCACAGGGTTGGCAGGTCCCAGGGTGGCTGGCCAGACGCCCGTGAACGAGACACACAAGGCCAGGGACAGGGCAGTCCGGCCCCTGGGAAGCAGGGAGTGGACGGGCTGGGAACCTTTGCCCAGGCCCGGGGCGGGGCTGGGGGAGCCACAGAGAGCAGATTCCTGGGAATTCCGCTGGCAGGTGGCTCTGAGCCCGTGGGCTCTGCTGTGCACTGGGAGACGGTCACCCTTTCTACCTGTTTGTGGCCTCTGCAACCTTCAAAGAGCCCTGCCAGCACTAGCCTCCTGCAGTGGGCTGAACCAAGCTGCCTCTGCCCTGGCCAGATTCCACCTCCATATATGGACTAATCTTTTGCTGGTTTCAACACACGCTCAGTGAGCACCTACTATGTGTAGCAAAGCCCTGGGCAGACCTGGGGTGCCTGGACACAGACCACGGGCAACAGGCCAGGGCCCCTACCTGGACCACCCTTCCCGTTTTCCCTTGTGTGAAAATTCAGCTTGTCACCACCTCTGAGAGGATGCGTGCTCCTCCAGGTTGGGCCAGATGCCCCTCTGGGGGTTCCATGGCCTCTGGGTTTCCTTTTACCACACAGTGACCACTGTCTGCCACCCTCTGGGTGGCAGGCTCTCCCTGCCGGCCTGGCACTTCTCGGAGCAGGGAACCACCCAGAACACTGTGG
Source organism: Lipotes vexillifer (assembly GCF_000442215.2). NCBI lineage: Eukaryota > Metazoa > Chordata > Mammalia > Artiodactyla > Lipotidae > Lipotes > Lipotes vexillifer. Next base: position 373,316 of record NW_006771655.1, read on the forward strand.
GGCACCTAGGTCTGCCCCAGGGTTTGGTGGAGAGACCCAGGGCGTGAGCAGGTGCGGTGGGAGGGTCTCCTCTGAGGGCAGCTGGCCTTCAGCTACTGTCACTGCCGCTCCACCCGTCACCCTCACTCCTCTCTGGCACATTGTGTGTCCTTCCCCAGTCCTTGGTGGCCTCCAGATGGTCCAGGAGGGCAGTTCAGCTGTGGCTGCACATGACAGACGATGGACAGTGGGCCTCGGGCCCCAGAGCTGTGACAAATGGCCCTGCCTGCCTGCGCCCAGCAGTGGTTGGCAGCTGCCCGGGTCGCCGGCTAACAGCCCAGGCTTGGCCTTGGCTGGGTGTGACCAAGCAGCTCTGAGGCAGCCCAGCTCCATGGGAACAGTTTCTCTGCTCTACAGAGCTCACCACTCCCCAGGTCTGCAGCAGGGGAGGTTTGGAGCACTTCTCACAGGGAACTTCTAGCCGCTGGGCCCTGGGGGTCCCCCACGAAACACCATAGTCCTCAGCCCCAGGTCTCTTGAGTAGTAATGTACCGCCTTAGCAAACGGAGAACCCCACTCAGCAAGCTCAGCACCCCCAGTCAGAAGCCCCCCTGTAACCCAGGCTTTCTGGGCAGTGGAGCTAATGTGGACAAGGGGGGGTGACTCGCTGCCCACCCCTCCCCCCCCACAACTGTTCCTTAAGTATGCGCCCACAGCAACCAGGCACCCTCGCATCTGTGCTGACCCTTGCCCACCGGGTGGCTCACTGCTCTGGGGCATCCACACCCGGAGGGTCCCGGGGTGGGGGGACCCGGAGAGACAGGCAGGCCGGGTGCAGGCCTGGCCACGCGGGGCCGGACCGGGCACTGCTCAGCTGGGCGGCGGCCCGGGGCTCGCACCCCACGACCCGCGGGCCCAGCACCCAAAGCCAAAACTCTCTCCCTCCTCCTCTTCCTCAATCTCGCTCTCGCTCTCTCCCAGTCCATCTCTCTCTCTCTTTCTCTTTTTTTTTTTTTTGCATGTGGATATCCAGTTTTTCCAGAACTACTAAAAGAGTACACTTTCCCACTTATTGTTCTTGACACTGTTTTTGTACATCAATTGACAGTATATGTGAAAGTTTATTTCTGGGATCTTTTCTATTCCCTTGGTCTTTGTGTCTGTCCTTATGCCAGAACCACACTGTTTTGATTACTGTCACTTTGTGGTAAGTTTTGAAATTAGGAATCATGAGTCCTCTAACTTTGTTATTCCTTTTCATAATTGTTTGGCTATTTGAAGTCCCTTGAGATTCCATATGAATTTTCAGGTGGTTTTCTGTTTTTGCAAAAAACATCACTGCAATTTTGATAGAGGTTGCGTTGAGTCTATACATTGTTTTTGGTTGTATTGCCATCTTAGCAATATTAAGTCTTCCAATCCATTAATAGTAGATGTCTTTTCATGTATTTAGATCTTTAATTTCTTTCAGCAGTGCTTTGTAGTTTTCACTGTACAAATCTTTTGCCTCTGTAGTTAAATTTGTTCCTAATTATTTTCTTCTTTTGATGCTACTGTAAATGGAATTTTCTTGGTTTCCTTTTTGCATTGGTTATTGTTAATGCATAAAAATGCAACTGATTTTTGTGTGTCCAGTTTTTATCTTGCTACTTTGCTGAATTTGTCTGTGAGCTCTAACAGTCTGTGGCTGCTGAGCGTTCGCCGGGTGGTGCTTTTTGGGCGGGGCGGGGCCGGCGACCGGTGTAGGGGGGCGGAGGCCTGGCTTCCTGCCGCGAGCCGCGGGGCCGCCTCCAATCCGCGTTTGCCTTTTATGGTAATAACGCGGCCGGCAGGCTTTCTTTGTCCCCAATCTGGGCGCGCGCCGGCGCCCCCTGGCGGCTCGAAGGCGCGGTGCGCCGGAAGTCGGTAGGGCGGGGGCGGCCGCACGGCTCACGGTCCTGTTCTCCCCGCAGTTTGCCATGGATGACGATATTGCTGCGCTCGTGGTCGACAACGGCTCCGGCATGTGCAAGGCCGGCTTCGCGGGTGACGATGCTCCCCGGGCCGTCTTTCCTTCCATCGTGGGGCGCCCCCGGCACCAGGTAAGGCGCCTGCCTCGGGTCTGACTTGGTGGGTGGGGTTCCCGTCTCGGGAGCAGGCGGAGGGAGGGAGGGGGAGGCCTTCGGCTTTCTGGGTGAGGGTCGGTGGGGCCGTGCCTGAGCTGAAGGCGCCTTGCTCCTCCCTCCGCAGGGCGTGATGGTGGGCATGGGACAGAAGGACTCCTATGTGGGCGACGAGGCCCAGAGCAAGAGAGGCATCCTGACCCTCAAGTACCCCATCGAGCACGGCATCGTCACCAACTGGGACGACATGGAGAAGATCTGGCACCACACCTTCTACAACGAGCTGCGTGTGGCCCCCGAGGAGCACCCCGTGCTGCTGACCGAGGCCCCCCTGAACCCCAAGGCCAACCGTGAGAAGATGACCCAGGTCAGTGGCCCGCCGGCCTCGCCTGGGCGCCACCCCCGCACCCCGTTTCTTGCCCTCCTTTGTCACGCCCTTTCTCACTTGTTCTTTCTTCTGCCATTTTCCTAGGACTTTCTTCTCTGACCTGAGTCTCCTTTGGAACTCTGCAGGTTCTATTTGCTTTTTCCCAGATGGAATCTTTTTCTCGTGTTTGCTTTTCTGACTAGGTGTTGAAAGCATAAAGTGCTGTGGGTGTAGGTACTAACACTGGCTCGTGTGACAAAGCTGACGAGGCTGCTGGAAAGTGGCCTTGGAGTGTGTATTCAGTAGGTGCACAATAGGTCTGAAGTGAATCCCCGTTCTGGGAGCCCCAGCACACTTAGTCATGTTCCTTGCACTCTTTGCATGTTCCCAGTCTGGCCTCACTGCTCCCGGTGGCTTCCCAAGTGTGACATGGTCCATCTCTCCGTGCAGATCATGTTCGAGACCTTCAACACCCCAGCCATGTACGTGGCCATCCAGGCTGTGCTGTCCTTGTACGCCTCTGGCCGCACCACTGGCATCGTGATGGACTCCGGTGATGGGGTCACCCACACGGTGCCTATCTACGAGGGGTACGCCCTCCCCCATGCCATCCTGCGTCTGGACCTGGCTGGCCGGGACCTGACAGACTACCTCATGAAGATCCTCACGGAGCGTGGCTACAGCTTCACCACCACGGCCGAGCGGGAAATCGTACGTGACATCAAGGAGAAGCTCTGCTACGTCGCCCTGGACTTCGAGCAGGAGATGGCCACCGCGGCCTCCAGCTCCTCCCTGGAGAAGAGCTACGAGCTGCCCGACGGTCAGGTCATCACCATCGGCAACGAGCGGTTCCGCTGCCCTGAGGCTCTCTTCCAGCCTTCCTTCCTGGGTGAGTAAGGCGGTCTCATGCCCGCCCCACACGACGGTCACTCTGGCCACACGGGAAGCTAAGTCTGGCTTCTCTTTCTCCTCAGGCATGGAATCTTGTGGCATCCACGAAACTACCTTCAATTCCATCATGAAGTGTGATGTCGACATCCGCAAGGACCTCTATGCCAACACGGTGCTGTCTGGCGGGACCACCATGTACCCAGGCATCGCCGACAGGATGCAGAAGGAGATCACCGCCCTGGCTCCCAGCACGATGAAGATCAAGGTGAGTGCCTGGCCTGAGCTGGCCTGGGCACCTGGGGGGTGAGATGTGGCTTTGGTGCAGATGAGCGTGGTGGTCGTCAAGGCAGCTGCCTTGCTGTAGGCCCCTGGTGTACCAGGGCTGGGACCGCCAGAGCCCTCACTGTGCCTTTCTCTCCCCAGATCATCGCTCCCCCTGAGCGCAAGTACTCCGTGTGGATCGGCGGCTCCATCCTGGCCTCGCTGTCCACCTTCCAGCAGATGTGGATCAGCAAGCAGGAGTACGACGAGTCTGGCCCCTCCATCGTCCACCGCAAGTGCTTCTAGGCGGACTCTTAGTTGCGTCACACCCTTTTCTCGACAAAACCTAACTTGTGCAGAAAACGAGATGAGATTGGCATGGCTTTATTTGGGGTTTTTTTTTGGGTTTTTTTTTTTTTTGGTCTTTTTTGATTTTTTGGGTTTTTTTTTTGCGCTTGACTCAGGATTTAAAAACTGGAACGGTGAAGGTGACAGCAGTCGGTTGGATGGAGCATCCCCAGAGTTCTACAATGTGGCCGAGGACTTTGATTGTACATTGTTCTTTTTTTTTCTTTTTTTTTTAAATAGTCATTCCAAATATCGTGAGATGCATTGTTACAGGAAGTCCCTTGCCTTCCCAAAAGCCGCCCCACTTCTCCCTTAGGAGAAGGGCCACTCCTCGCCCGAGTCCACATAGGGGAGGGTGATAGCATTGCTTTTGTGTAAATTATGTACTCCAAAATTTTTTTTTTTTAATCTTTGCCTTAATACTTGTTCTTTTTGTTTGTTTTATTTTGAATGGTCAGCCATCGTGGCCCCCCTTTTTGTCCCCCATCTTGAGATGTATGAAGGCTTTTGGTCCCCCTGGGAGCGGGTTGAGGTGCGGAGGTAGCCAGGGCTTACCTGTACACTGACTTGAGACCAGTTCAATAAAGTGCACACCTTAAACACGTGGCTTGTGGCTGGCGTTGTTGGATGTTGGGGAGAAGGCTGGGGCGCTGGGGGTGCTTTGAGGTGCCTCTCATCTTGAAGGGTCTGGGATTGGGTTATGTGGGAGGAGTTAGGGATTCTGGCCTCTAATCCTGTTTAAGTGAATTTCCCGCCTGGCCCTTGTTCCCCTCGATTTCTCACTGGGTTCTGAGGTCTAGATGCTGGGAGAGTGGGAGCTAGGGAGGTGTGGTCCCTGTACCCACCTCATAGAACTGGGTGGGGACCTTCGTCCCTGTGGCTACTGCTTCCTCACTGTCCTCTTGGGATAGTGGGGTCTCCCAGGCCACAGGCTTTGTCCTCGCCTTCCCTTCAGTACCTGCGGAGAGCCAGGGGCTCTGAGGTTGAGGGCGGGGCCTCAAATTTAATACCTGCCCACTCACCTGGAGTGACCCCCATGGAAGGGACAGCGCCACCCATCCGAGGCCTGTGGGCAAGGGGATGCGGGGTCGTCAGAGGTGGCCTTAGTTGGCTCTGGCGGGAGGTATGGCTTGAGGCCTGCATCCTTCTGACTGGAGGGTGGACGCCATCCATTATTCTTGGTGCCCAGTTTCAAGTGCAGATCTGGCCCAGGGGAAGCAGCCTGGAGGTTGCGGTCAGTTTGGGACTCCTCTCCGAGCCTTGCTGGCCTCCACTCTGCTAGAAGCTGTGGTTGACATGGAGGGAAAGTGGGTGAGGCCTCTCCCACACTGCCAGAGGGAGTGAGAGAAGGAAACTGGCCCCTAAGTCGATCCAGATTTGAGGCCTTGGGGGACCCTCTCCCCTCCGTGAACCTGAGGCTTCCCTAGGGCTCCGCTGGGGACGGTGGGAGCTGTGGCCTGTGAGGATGGGGCTACCCACCGCCTCCCATCTTAGGGACAGTGCAGACCCTCAGAAAGGCACCTCTTGCGCAGCACCTTGGGGGTGTGTGGTGGGAAGAGGGCTGTTCGACCTCCTGGTAGCTTCAGAAACCAAAGCGGAGCCCACGGTCCCTGGGCTAACCTGGGCAGATTTTCCTAGGTCAGTACATGCAACAACATGGCTGGTGCAGAATGTGATATCTGGAAGGTGTTCTGTTCCCCAGGGCGTTGCCCTCTATCACCTGGCCTAGAGGAAGAGCACCGAGGATGCTTCGTCCTGACCCTGTACAGTCTTAGAGGCCTGGGAACCAGGAAGGCAAGTCCCTCCTGGGTCAGTTCCAGCTCTTTTGGTCTAATTCAGGGATGGTGGTCAGCCCTGGGCTCTGGGAGCTGAGAGCAAGTTTCCACCGATAAGAGTTGAGTACCTACTCTGTGCTGATGTCTCGTGGACACAGCCTGCCCTGGAGGAGCTGTCAGCCTGGAAACTCCTCTCCCTCCCTCCCTTTCTCTCTTCCCCCCTTCCTCCCTCACGCTATTTGTGCCACGCAATGGGATGCAGTGGAGAAGAAACCAGGTGTGTTTCCTGCCCTCACAAGGTGCCCAGCTTACTGGGCAAGACAGAATAAATAGGAATGTACAAGTACCAGTGGTGATAACAAGAAGAAAGAGTAGCGGCTGCCTGTGGTATAAAGAGCATAGGGTCGGTCTGGGAAAATGGAGACATTCATCACATTGATGCGTGATGGTATCACGGGTGTAGACATACATCAAAGCTCATCAAAGTACCTCAGTGAAGCTGAAAAAAAAACTAAGAAATACAGGTTAAAAAAAAAAAAGGAAAAAAGCAATCATCATTTTGCCTTTTTCCAATAAATAAGGCAATAAAGGACCATAAACCTGGCTGATGGGGGGATGGGGGGATCCGCGGCTCTTGATCAGGAGGCTTTTTCAGATGGCTTCCTGTGGGAGGGGTGCGGGAGCTGGCCACACGACAGTCGCTTGGGCAGGTGGAAGTGTGGGTGCGCATGTCTCAGGCAGAGGCCCTGATCGACTGAGGACAGAGGCCCGGGATGAATGGGAGGGTGGATGGGGCTATGTGTCTTTTCTGTGTGGCCCTGGGAAGTCACGTTACTGTCCACATGCCCATCTGAGAAATGGGAATGTCAGTAACAGCTGGAGGGGTGCTGTGAGCAGGTGCTCCCTCAGTCGTTTCCTTTGAAAGGAGACACTTGACCCTTTAGGTGCTGCTCCTTTCCTCCCGGGGCCACAGCTGGGCTGATCACCTGGGCTAAGCCAGAGGGTGCTGCATTACCTGCTGCCTTCCTCTCAGCACCCATTTTACAGATTAGGAAACTGAGGCTCAGGGAGGACAGGTGCGCTGGCCCCAGGTTACCCATCTCATAAGTGAGGAAGCTGGAATTTGACCCTAATACCTGTGAAGCCCAACAGGGCAACGGGCCAGAAAAGGCAAGGTTCAGCCCAACACAACTGTCCTCTTGTTTTACAGAACTTCGGCTTCTTCACTCTGACCCTCGAGCCACCTCAGCCCTGGGCCAGGAGGCTCCTTGCTTTCTCAGGTGGCTGGCTCCCCCGTGAGGCCACTCTGACCGCCTGAGGTTTACCTTCTTAAGCAGCTGAAACCGTCTCTCGCTGGAATGTCGCTCCTCTGTGAAGCACCTCCTGCCTGGATGGAACTGAACCCTAACAGGTGCCCTGAGAGGAGGGGAGTCTTGGTAAGTGCGGGGGCTCAGAACCCTGCGTCGTTCCCTTCGTCCTGACGTGTCTTCCTGGATCCCAGCAGTGAGGACGCAGGGAGGATGCTCGGATGCTCGTGGTGGCGCCGTTGCAGGCTGGTCATCTTCTTTGGGGGGACCTGGGGCTGTGAGGCAGCTGTGAGGGGCCAGTGGCAGGATTGGAACTCACCCTCTAGCCTGGAATCACCCAAGGGACTTGGGAGCTGGGATCATTCAGGACCACAGTTGGCGCCTTCATTCACTCATTCACCTTATTCATCATTCAACTTACATTTCAAGTGGCCACGCAGTTCTAGAGGGAGGGGGTT
>NW_006771655.1:380991-389943 GCF_000442215.2 Lipotes vexillifer
CAGGAGTTTTGGGACCTTTGCCCTGCCCTCATAGGGCTGCCGGTCTTTTTTTTTTTTTTTTTCCCACTGCATCACACGGCTTGTGGGATTTTAGTTCTCCAACTAGGATCCAATCTGGGCCCTCGGCCGTAAAAGCACGGAGCCCTAACCACTGGACTGCCAGGGGATTCCCAGGGCTTCCCGTCTTGCTGCACTGTCCGCTAGCGGGCCATGAGCCACACATGGCTATTTATATTTCAGATTAATTACAATTAAGCATTCAGTTCTTCAGTTGCACAAGTCACATTTCAAGTGCCCATTGGACAGCATAGGTATGGAACATTCTCAACCTTGTAGAAAATTCTAGTGGATGGCACTGGACTGGTGGGAGGACAGATGTGGATCAAAAACTCATACTGATGGCTCTTAATTATCCACTGCGATAAATGCCTTCAAGAAATACTTGGAGGAATGGTGACAGAGAATAATGGAACAGTGACCTGGTCGGGGGGAGGGGAAGGTTTTCTATGGAAGGGATGTTGAGAAATGAGTCAGAGTTGGGGTGAGAGCCACCTGACAGAGGCAACAGCACAGGCAAGGGCAGAGGGAGCGCCTTCAGGAGTGAGCAGGTCAGATATACATATTTCAAAAGTAATAAAATTTAATTTTTAGAGCAGTTTTAGGTTCACAGCAAAATTGAGAGGAAGGTACTGAGATTTCCCATACATCCCCGGCTTGCATAACCTCCTCCACCATCAACATCCCCACTAGAGCCAGAGAGCAGAGCAGAGCGGTACATGTGTTACCACTGATGAAACCTACATTGACACATGGTATCACCTGTAATTTACCTTGGAGTTCACCCTTGGTGTTTACATTATATGGGTCTGGACAGGCATCCACCATTACAGCATCATACAGAGCAGTTTCACTGCCCTGAAAATCCTCTGTGCTCTCCCTATTCCTCCCTGGCCTGGTCTCCTTAAGTCCTGGCAACTGCTGATCTTTTTATTATCTCCATAATTTTTGCCTTTTCCAGAATGTCATGTAGTTGGGATCATAAAGTATGTATCTTTTTCAGATTGGCTTCTTTCACTCAGTAATATGCATTTAAGTTTCCTCCATGTCTTTTTTTAAAAATTAATTTATTATTTATTTATTTATTAATTTTTAATTTTTTATTTTTTATTTTTTTGCGGTACGTGGGCCTCTCATTGTTGTGGCCTCTCCCGTTGCAGAGCACAGCCTCCAGACGTGCAGGCTCAGCGGCCATGGCTCACCGGCCCAGCCGCGCCACGGCATGTGGGATCTTCCCGGACCGGGGCACGAACCCGGGTCCCCTGCATCGGCAGGCGGACTCCCAACCACTGCGCCACCAGGGAAGCCCTATTTATTATTTTTTAATTTTTATTTATTTATTTACTTACTTTTGGCTGCGTTGGGTCTTTGTTGCTGCTCACAGGCTTTCTCTAGTTGCGGCGAGCGGGGGCTGCTCTTCGTTGCAGTACGTGTGCTTCTCATTGCGGTGGCTTCTCGCTGCAGAACACGGGCTCTAGGCACGAGGGCTTCAGTAGTTGTGGCTCGTGGGCTCTAGAGCGCAGGCTCAGTAGTTGTGGCGCACAGGCTTAGTTGCTCCACAGCATGTAAGATCTTCCTGGACCGGGGCTCGAACCTGTGTCCCCTGCGTTGGCAGGGAGATTCTTACCACTGTGCCACCAGGGAAGTCCCTCCTCCATGTCTTTTCATGGCTTGATAGCCCATTTCTTTATAGTGTTGACTGCTATTCCACAGTTCAGGTGGATTACAGTTCATTTATCCGTTCACCTACACTTCTCAGTGGACGCTGTAAGGAAGTGTCACCAAAACCTGGAAAGGCTTGTGACAGAGTGAGAGCAGTGAGGCACTGGGGCTGACTCCCCAGCCCCACACTCAGTGATTTCCAACTCAAATGTTCCTCAGAATTGGGGATGCCCAGGAAATGTGAGACTCCTTCCTCATTAGAAAGAGGAAGAGTGGTAGAGGTTACAGCTTCTGTGTATTGAATAGCTCCTCTCTGCTGGACAGTACCTGCATAATCTCATTTAATCAATCATCGATTTGACAAATGTCGATCAATGGTCTGCTGCAGCCATGCCCTGTTCTAGTTGGGGAGGGAAAATAAACACATCTGCCACAATGAGAAACATACCTGATTATGGCTTATAGGGGAAGGAAAGGAATGGGTCAGGGAGTCAGGAGAACCTGGGCCTCTGTGGAACCCCCAGATGCCTGCCTGAGTCAGAGTTGGGCCTCATTGTTGAGGTTTTGATAGTAAACAAAAAATAATGGAAACCCCATTAACATGTGTTTGTCTCAAGTGGCTCCTAACCTTTGACCTAACCATGAGCTCTTTGAGGCAAGGACTGTGCCTGTTCCCATGGTGGTCCGCCCACAGTTGGAGCCACCAGAGTTCTCTGAATACAAACTGGCTCAACCTGGTGAGGTGGGAGGGAAATGAGGCCCAGGGAGAGTTTGGTATGAAGCTTGATGTACTGGGTTGAATAGTGTTCCCCAAAGATTCAGGTTCACCTGGAATCTCAGAATGTGACCTTATTTGGAAACAAGATCTTTGCAGATGTCATTAGTTAAGATGAGGTCATACTGGCCTAGGGTGGATCTTAAATCCATCATGACTGGTGTCTTTATAAGAAGAGGAGCAGGAATTCCCTGGCAGTCCAGTGGTTAGGACTCAGTGCTTTAACTGCTGTGGGCCCAGGGTTCAGTCCCTGGTTGGGGAAGTAAGATCCCATAAGACCCAGCAGCGTGGCCAAAGAAAAAAAAAAAAAAGAAGAGGAGAGGATACACACACGTGCAAAAAGTGAAGATGGCCCCAGAGGCAGAACTTGGAGTATGTGGCCACAAGCCAAGGAATTCCAAGGATTGCTGGCAACCTCCACAACCTAAAAGAATCGAGGAAGAGGGCTTCCCTGGTGGCACAGTGGTTAAGAATCTGCCTGCCAACGCAGGGGACGCGGGTTCGAGCCCTGGTCCGGGAAGACCCTACATGCTGAGGAGAAACTAAGCCCGTGCACCCCAACTACTGAGCCTGCGCTCTGCAGCCCGTGAGCCACAACTACCGAGCCCTTGCACCACAACTACTGAAGCCCACGAGCCACAACTACTGAAGCCTACGTGCCTAGGGCCCCTGCTCCGCAACAAGAGAAGCCACCGCAATGAGAAGCCTGTGCACCGCAACGAGAGTAGCCCCTGCTCGCCGCAACTAGAGAAAGCCCGCGCACAGCGACAAAGACCCAACACAGCCAAAAATAAATAAATAAAAGAAATAAATTTCTAAAATATATTAAAAAAAAATCAAGGAAGGATTCTTCCCTTGAGTCTTTGGAGGGAGCATGGCCCAGTCAACATCTTCATTTCTTTTTTTTTTTTTTTTAAATAAATTTATTTATTTATTTAGTTTGGGCTGCGTTGGGTCTTCATTGCTGCGCAGGGGTTTTCTCTAGTTGCGGAGAGCTGGGGCTACTCTTCATTGCGGTGCACAGGCTTCTCATTGCGGTGGACGGGCTCTAGGCACGTGGGCTTCAGTAGTTGCAGCTCGCGGGCTCTAGAGCGCAGGCTCAGTAGTTGTGGCGCACGGACTTAGTTGCTCCGCGGGCATGTGGGATCTTCCTGGACCAGGGCTCGAGCCCGTGTTCCCTGCGTTGGCAGGCGGATTCCCAATCACTGTGCCACCAGGGAAACCTCAACATCTTCATCTCTGACTTCTAGCATTCACATCCAGTTCTTTCTTCCCCACAAATTTTTATTAGTAAATGATTTGTAAATGCAAAAGGTTACAGGTGAGAGCATATCATCCATACATTAATTTACCCAGAAAATATTTATTCAGCGCCCACGTCAGGGAGCTTTCTAGGTACAGGGCGTTTACAGTTTATTGGGGAGGACAGGAAACAAACAAAAAAAGGTACAGTAGATCAGATAGTGCAAAGAATTATGGAGAAAAATAACAGAGGATAAGGTTATTTGTTAGATTAGGTGTGTGTTTGCGAGGATGGGGAGGGGGTGATGCTATTTTCTGCAAGGGGGTCAGGGACCGGCTCTCTGACAGGTGGTTTCTGAACACTGCAGGCACTGGGACCGGCAAATGCAAAGGCCTAGAGTCAGGAGAGTGCTGGGCCGGCAAGAGAGGGCCTGTGTGGCTGGAAAGGGGCGTGCACAGAGCAGAGGAGCGGGACACGACTTCGGAGAGCAAGTGCGGCCCAGCCGGGATGCCCGCGTTCTACCCAGCCCTACCGGGTCCTTGGCTGCGCGCCGCACCCAACATGGCGGCTGCGCGGGGCTCGCCCGCGGGCTAGCGGAAGTGCGTATCGGCGGGCGCCGGAAGTGGCGAGCGGCCCGCCCCGTGCCCCGGGTCTCTGTGGAGCCTCTGACGCGCCGGCTTTGAGCATCCCTGGCCAGCCAGGCGGGAGGCCTTGGAGCTGTGGCTCCGGCGGCAGCGGCTCGTCCTGACCTCGACATGGCCAGCCTCGGAGAGGTACGGCAGGCGCCGGTCTCTACTTTCCTCCCTGCCCGGCGGCTTTGGTCCCGCTCGGTCCTCCCCACCCCGACTCCGGTTTCCCTGCGTCCTTTCCGTCTCGCTCCCTTTCCCGCTCCATCCTTCCCGTCCTGACCGCCGCCGCGGCCCTCACTCCGACCCTGACGTCGGCCTGGCTTGGTCCTTCCTGCCCCGACCCTGGCCTTGGCCTCGCCCCGTCCTTCCCATCCCTGCCCTGGCCTTGCCCCTTGCCCCCTGCCCCTTACCCCATCCCTCATCCTTGACCCATCCCGCCCCCTAGGACCTCATCCTGTATCCGAAGGCATAAGCTGTCTCAACTTTCGGTTTTCCATCCGTTTGCCGGTCCCGCATTCCTGATCGGCAGACTTCACCCCCTCTCGCGCCTTCCCCAGAGTTTCCAGCTCCTCTAGGTCTCCCAGGCCCTCTTCCCATGCCCCTGTGCCTTGGCTCAGCCCTTGGAGCTCTGAGACGTTCCTCCTCCCTGCCCACTTCCCTTCCCTTCCCATCCCATCCTGTGTCGCTGAACGTTCGGTTTCAGTCCAGCCCACTTTCCTCTGAGCCTGCTTGTTGTGTGACTTGGGGGGTGGTGGAGGAAAAGCCATTTCACCTGGGAGACTTGTGACTCACCCTTAATTTCTTCCCCAATGCTCCATAAATCTGGGTCCGACGGAGAAACCCACCGAGTTCCTGTAATGGGGCGCAGGGTATTTTCTCTGTAGACCAGGAAATGGGGGATCCGGGCAGTGACTAGGGTCTTCCCTTTTGTTGATTCCCAGCTACCTGTTTGTGTACCTGTGTGCACCTGTATTTATACCTGTCGTCCGGGACTCAGACCGTCGAGCGTATTCCCTAAGCCTTGCGGGCTTGCTCGTGCTCCGGCTGGCAGGAGCGGGTGCGGCATGAGTGCGTGGGAGGCGGCTGGGGTTGCCGACAGCTGTTCTTCATTGGAAGCGGATTTGGCTCGCAAGTGGCCCCTTGATTGAGGGGGAAGGTGTGGGGCCCACCTGCTCGCTGGTAGTAGGATTGAAGGGCCAGAGAGTACCAGCTCCCCCAGGAAGAATCCTGAGGGTATAACCTGGCTGTGTTAGTAGATTCCCGTTAGTCGCGTGTGCTTGGGGGGGGCTGTCTGGCACCTTGGTCTTATGGGGTCCTGGCGCAAAGGCCCCTCTGTTCCTTGAATCATATGTCGGGGCCCTGCCCAGTGAGGCCTCTTGTCCCATCGTGAGGGTCTTTTGGCTTGAGAGGAGAGAGGGGGAGTCTTGCTCTATCCTGGACATGATCAAGGTCCCTTTCTCTGGGACGGTCTAATTATTTTAAAATTTTTTTTAATTTTTTTAAAATTTATTTTTAAATTTTTGGTTGTGTTGGGTCTTTGTTGCTGCATGTGGCCTTTTCTGTAGTTGCGGTTACCGGGGGCTACTCTTCGTTGTGGTGCACGGGCTTCTCATTGTGGTGGCTTCTCTTGTTGCGGAGCACGGGCTCTAGGTGTGCGGGCTTCAGTAGTTGTGGCTCGCGGGCTCTAGAGCGCAGGCTCAGTAGTTGTGGAGCACAGGCTCAGTGGGTGTGGCTCGCGGGCTCTAGAGCGCAGGCTCAGTAGTTGTGGTGCATGGGCTTAGTGGCTCCACGGCATGTGGGATCTTCCCGGACCAGGGCTTGAACCTGTGTCCCTTGGATTGGCAGGCGGATTTTTAACCACTGTGCCACCAGGGAAGTCCCTGGGACAGTCTAATTATTGATTGATTGATTGAGATACAGTTAACATACCATAAAATTTACACTTTTATTTTATTTTTTTTTCAGTTTTTAAAAATTTTTGGCTGCACCGTGTGGTATGCAGGATCTTAGTTCCCTGACCAGGGATCGAACCCACACCCCTGGCAATGAATGGAAGCACGAAGTCATAACCACTGGGCTCCCAGGGAGGTCCCAAAATTCACTTTTAAAGTGTGTAATGCAGTGGTGTATAATGCAGTGGTTTTAAAATATATTCACAAGGTTGTGCCAACATCCCCACTCTCTGATTTCAGAATGGGGTGGTCTGATTTTGAGGGTCCTTGCTGGGCTTAAAATGCAGATGTCTAGGACTGCTCCCTGAGTTTCTGAGGAGTTGGGCTCTGCGTTTTTAATAGCTCTTCAAATGATTCTGAAGCCGTGGTTTGTTGACACCCAGTTCAATGGGTCTTTCCCTTGGGTATTAGAAAATGATCCCTGTTCAGGAGCCATTCCTGGCCTTGGGAGGAGACAGGCAAGCAGCAAACCAGTACAGTTCGCCTGATGGGGCTGGAGGCTGGAGGGGGAGGAGCGTGAGCTGGGGCAGCCGCCGAGGAGAAAGTGAGTTAAGTGTCTGGGGGGCGCTGGAAGGGCTTCCTGGGGACGGAGCCTTTGAGCTGAAGTTCTGAGGGTAGTAGTTTCTTTTGTGTGGTGGCACGGTGCGTGGAGGGGGCAGCTTGTGCAAAGGCTTGGATGCCTGAGTGCCGTGGGACAGGAGACATTCCGGAAAATGCCAAGTGGAGTAGCAGAGGCGTAAGAAGAGGGGCAATGTGAGAAGCATCCCTCAGGTCACTCCTGTGATCAAGAAAACCAAAACAAAAGTAAAATGTAAAATTCCACACGCTTGCAAAAGAATGTTGTAATGAACTTCCCTCTATGTACTCATTGCCCTTTTTTCTTCTATTTCTTTAAAAAAAAATTATTTATTTAATTTATTTATTTTCGGCTGCACTGGGTCTTTGTTGCTGTGCACCGGCTTTCTCTAGTTGTGGTGAGCGGGGGCTCCTCACACACCCCCGCTCGGAGGTGAAGCTCAGAGGCCTCCTCCCTCCCTTCTGGGGCGCCCCCCTATTTGCTGTTACCTCTGCAGAATTCGCTGCCTTTCCTGGGGGGAAGGTACACGGACTTAGAAATGAAGCCTCCATTCCAGGGAAAAGACTCAACTGTTGCAAACCCAGCATGACTGGGCCTCCCAGGCTTGGCCATCGGGAGACCGGGGGTCGGGGGGAACCAATCTGACCTGGTGCCCGGGCGGCTGCTCCTCTCGTCCAGGCCTGCTGCCCTGAACGCCTGTCCCAGGACAGGGGGTGCTGGCCTAAGGACCGCACTGGGGCACAGCATGTGGAGAAGGCGATCGCGTCGGGGGTGCTGAGACTGGACGGAGGAAGCTGCAGCTCACCTGTTTTGTTTTGTTTTGTTTTAATTCATGTAATTTCTAGGTGGTTTTGAGAGAAATTCAGTATTCCATACTGTAACTGGAAATTACATGATGCTGGAGTTTCTGGGAGTGTTTTGCCCTGTGTTCTCTTTGCTCTGCAGTGGTGTTTTACTTTGATAAATCTGCGAATTGGGCATCAGAAGGGGTCAGCCTCAAGCTGCTCAGTGGAATTCAGGCACAGCTCTTCCCACTTGTGCCCAGGAGCCCTGTATACCAAGCTTGCCTGTTAAGGATTGCCCCTGGTCCCAGCCTCTCTCTCGGGAGATAGAGTCCCTAGGTCTAGGATGTGGCCTGGGAATCTGATTTTTTAACAGGTGTCTGGGATGATCCCAGATGATTCGGTTTGGGAAATTTCTCAGGAAAGTCACGTATGGTTCAAAACACTAGACCCCAGAATACAGTGAGCCAGGGCAGCTATGGACTTGGGTCTGATGGCTGCCTTCTGCCCCTGTAAAGGTGGGAGGAGGGAGACAGGATTGAGGGCACTTCGGAAGGAAGGAGGGAAGGGAAGGCAAGTCTGGCTACTGCCTCTCAGGAAGAAGGGAGAGTGGGAGGGGCCGATGCTGTTGAAAGGGTGGGCAGTAATCGGGGAAACCTTTCCCGTCCTGGCAAGGGCTCGGCCGGATGCAGAGGCTGGAGGGGTGTCTCAGTCATAGCTCCCGGGAAACCCCTGGTGCCTGTGTGGGGTGTGCAGACAGGCCCTTCCTCCCTGGACTTAACGGTTACCATGGCAGCAGCAGGGCTTTCCAAGCCTGGAGGCTTCCATCCATGCAAATATGTATGTATGGAAAAAGAGGCAGGACAGAGGAGGCGGGGCTCATAGACAGAAATAGTTCTGGGTGCTCTCCCTGCGGGGAGTGTCAGAGAGGCGCCCCGCCAGTGAGGACGCTTAAGGCGGGAGGGGCCCTTCAGGACGTGCTGGGAAGACACAGGGATTCTTGCCCACCATGGGCTTTTCTTAGAGCATCCCAGTTCCTTTGGCCTGGATTTGGGGATTTCACGGCACACTGACATAGGTCTAGCCCCTCTTTGTCTTGGTTGTACGGGCACTGGTCAGTAAGACGGGAAGCCCACATTAGGGCGGAAAACCTTCTGTAGATATTTGCAAAAGCAGAGTGAAACAGTAAGATGAGTGGACATCTTACTGGAAATACCAACATGGATGTCTTTCTTTTTTTTTTTTTTTTTTTTTTTTTTTTTTTTTTTTTTGTTT
>NW_006771655.1:389953-392439 GCF_000442215.2 Lipotes vexillifer
TGCGTGCGGGCTTTCCCTAGTTGCGGTGAGCGGGGGCTACTCTTTGTTGCGGTGCGCGGGCTTCTCATTGTGGTGGCTTCTCTTGTTGCGGAGCACAGTCTCTAGGTGCGCGGGCTTCAGTAGTTGTGGCTCGCGGGCTCTAGAGCGCAGGCTCAGTAGCTGTGGTGCGTGGGCTTAGTTGCTCCGTGGCATGTGAAATCTTCCCGGACCAGGGCTCGAACCTGTGTCCCCTGCATTGGCAGGCGGATTCTCAACCATTGCGCCACCAGGGAAGCCCCCAACATGGATTTCTAACCAGGAAGTCTGATAAGTGGAGAGAAGTTGTGCCGTTCCTATTGTTTGTTACAAATCTTGAGATTTAAAAATGTCATTGGTCTGGTAGGTGCTGTTTCTAATTTATTAGGGCCTCATAGTTTCATTCTCTCATTTGCATCCAGCACGTCCTGAAGAGCTGATACACATATCACACACATAATGGTAACTCATTACCCATCAGAGCAACCCTGGGAGGTGAAGGCACTGTTGTTATTGGTGAAGACCAATTATCATTGTTTCTTGATGGAATTCACCTGCCCAAGGATGTTTTAAGAATACAGCCTGCCATTAGGGGCAGAGCAGGGTGGGGGCGGAATAGTAGCTTTTACAAATGGACAACCTCAGCGATGGTCATGAGTTGAGTTGGAAACCTGCCAGACTTGGCTGGAGACCTTCAGTAGGAAAAATCTCTCTTAAATTTCAAATCTGTTACTTTTTTTTTTTTTTTTTTTTTTTTTTTGGGTCGCGGGGCCCCTCCCCGTTGTGGCCTCTCCCGTTGCGGAGCGCAGCGCAGGCCCAGCGGCCATGGCTCACGGGCCCAGCCGCTCCGCGGCACGTGGGATCTTCCCGGACCGGGGCACGAACCCGCGTCCCCTGCACCAGCAGGCGGACTCTCAACCACTGCGCCACCAGGGAAGCCCTCAAATCTGTCACTTTTGAAGAGCGATCCTGGTGTGCAGATTGAAAGGGGCTTTCGGAGAATGTTGGGGACTCTTTAATCTACAGTTAAGACTTTTGGTAACAGCCTCTTCTTCCCCATGGACTGTGGTGCAGGCTTCCCTTGCCTGAGGGCCACCCTGGGGGATCCCATGGAATTTGATGCCCCTTGTTTTCAGGACATATCCAACGACGGCGATGCGCCCCCTGCAGCAGCCGCGGTGGCAGATGGTGCCCACCTCCTGGGCTTCTCGGATGAGATCCTCCTGCACATCCTGAGCCACGTCCCCAGCATAGACTTGATTCTGAACGTCCGGCACACCTGCCGGAAGCTCGCAGCGCTGTGCCTGGACAAGAGCCTCACCCACACGGTGCTGCTGCAGAAGGACTATGAGGTGAGGGGCTTGGGGGCGGCGCTTGGCATGTGGGGGGCAGAGATGGGGAACAACCGAGGCGCCCGACTGAGGCCCCGCACAGCCTGGCAGTGGTGGGGCACTTGCAGGGACCCAAAAGTGCAGGTAGTGTGCCATCTGGGCCAGAGCACAGGTAGAGCAGGCGCTCTTCTGGAAGGGTCTTGGGCCTTGGCACTGGGCCAGGAGGGAGACTGACTTCCTGGTAGATAGGTACCCAGGAGTGGACATGCGGGCCCACTGTCAGTGTTGGACTTTCCTGTGGAGTTAAGCACAGTTGGAGGCACCACCTCTCCCCACCAGCAGCATCCGAGAGTTCTGGTTGCTCTGCATCCTGGTCAACACTTGGTGTTGTCAGTCTTTTCAGTTTAGCCATTCTGATGCATGGGAGGTGGTATCTCATTGTAGTTTTAACTTGTATTCTCTGGTGGAGGATGCTGTCGATTATGCCTTCATCAGGTGTGTGGGCCATTTGTGTATCTTCTCAGAAGTGTCTGTGCAAGGCTTTTGCCCGTTCACTATTGTCTATCTTTTTCTTAGTGAGTTTTGGGAATTCCATATATATTCTGGTACAAGTCCTTTGTGGGATGTGTTGTGAATATTTTCTCTTATAGTCTGTGGCTTGCTGTTTCATTTTGGTTAATAGTGTCTTTTGAAGAGCATAAGTTTTTAATTTTGGTGAGGTCCAATTTATTGAATTTTTGAGTTCATGCTTTTTGTATTCCGTTGAAGAAATCTTTGTGAAACCTGAGGTCATGAAGATTTTCTCCTATGTTGCCTTCTCTCTTCTTTTTTTTCTTAACTTTTTAGAAAATTTTAATTTATTTTTTTGGCTGTGTTGGGTCTTTGTTGCTGCACGCGGGCTTTTCTCTAGTTGCGGCGAGCGGGGGCTACTCTTCATTGTGGTGCACGGGCTTCTCTTGTTGCGGAGCACAGGCTCTAGGTGCGCAGGCTTCAGTAGTTGTGGCTTGCGGGCTTAGTTGCTCCGTGGCATGTGGGAATCTTCCCGGACCAGGGCTCTAACCTGTGTCCTCTGCACTGGCAGGCGGATTCCTAACCACTGCGCCACCAGGTTAGTCCCCTAACCACTTTTTTTTTTTTTTT
>NW_006771655.1:392695-401123 GCF_000442215.2 Lipotes vexillifer
ACTCTTTCCGAAACTTTCTCATTGCCTTAAACAGCAACTCTGGAACTATTAAGAGCAATAACCTGTTTCCCCTTTGCCCAGGCCTCTGCTAACCTCTGCTCCACTTTCTCTTTCTGGTTTTGCCTATTCTGGATCTTTCATGTAAGTGGAATCGTACAGTGTGTGATCTTTATGACTGGCTTTTTTGGGCATTGTGTCCTCAAGGTTCACTCATGCTGTAGCAGCGTCAGGATCTCATTCCTCTCCATGCCGAGTAGAATTCCACTGCATGGATGGACCCCATTGCCTTTATCTGTTCATCCGTTGATGGACGGCTGGGTTGTTGCCACCTTCCGGTTGTTGTGAATGGTTCTCCGTGGACATGGGTGTGCAGGAGTCTGAGTCCCCGCTTTCAGTCCCCTTGGGTGTACACCTGGCTGTGGAACTGTCGGTCACATGGTAACTCTGTTTAGCTTTTGGAGGAGCCACCAGACTTTTCCACAGGGGCTGCCCCATTCCCGCCTGGCCAAGGCTCCTGAGTGTCGGTGGAAGGTAAGCACGCGGGGAAGGACGAGGCGCCAGCCCTGCCCTCATTGCCCCTCCTCAGCTGGAACGGGGCCTCTGCCGGGCCCCCCGCGGCTCCCTGACTGTCACGGTGGAGGGCGCGGTCTAGGGGGCGAGGGTGGAGGAGATGCCGGTGCCTGCAGCCCCTCTCTCCCCCACCCCCCCGCCCACCCGCAGGCCAGCGAGGACAAGGTGAAGCAGCTGGTGACGGAGATCGGCTGGGAGATCCAGCAGCTCAGCATGGCCGGCTGCTACTGGCTGTCGGGCAGCACGGTGGAGCACGTGGCCCGCTGCCGCGGCCTGGTGAAGGTGAATCTCTCGGGCTGCCACCTGACCTCCCTGCGCCTCTCCAAGGTTCTGTCGGCCCTGCAACGCCTGCGCTCCCTGGCCATTGACGTGAGCCCCGGCTTCGACGCCAGCCAGCTGAGCGGTGAGTGCAAGGCCACGCTGAGCCGTGTGCGGGAGCTCAAGCAGACGCTGTACACGCCCTCGTACGGCGTGGTGCCCTGCTGCACCAGCCTCGAGAAGCTGCTGCTGTACTTCGAGATCCTGGACCGCACGCGCGAGGGTGCCGTGCTCTCGGGCCAGCTCATGGTGGGCCAGAGCAACGTGCCACGCTACCAGCACCTGCGTGTCTTCTACGCCCGCCTGGCCCCCGGCTACATCAACCAGGAGGTGGTGCGCCTTTACCTGGCTGTGCTCAGCGACCGCACGCCCGAGAACCTGCACGCCTTCCTCATCTCGGTGCCCGGCAGCTTTGCCGAGAGTGGGGCCACCAAGAACCTCCTGGAGTCCATGGCCCGCAACGTGGCGCTGGACGCGCTGCAGCTGCCCAAGTCCTGGCTCAACGGCTCGGGCCTCCTCCAGCACCTGAAGTTCAGCAGCCCCTTCTACTTCAGCTTTAGCCGCTGCGCCCTGTCCGGCGGCCACCTGATCCGGCGCGTCATCGACGGCGGCAGGGACCTCCGGAGCCTGGCTGGCCTGAACCTCAGCGGCTGTGCGCACTGCCTGGCGCCCGACTCCCTGCTGCGCAAGGCAGAGGACGACATCGATAGCGGCATCCTGGAGACGCTGGTGGCGGCCTGCGGCAACCTGCGACACCTCAACCTCTCGGCTGCCCACCACCACAGCCCCGAGGGCCCCGGCCGGCACCTGTGCCAGCTGCTGGCACGGCTCTGCCACCTGCGCTCTCTGTCGCTGCCCGTCTGCGCTGTCGCTGACTCGGCGCCGCGGGCCGACCGCGCGCCCGTCCAGCCTGCCACACACGCTGTGCCCCGCGGCTTCGGCAAGAAGGTCCGCATCGGCGTGCCGTCTGGCCCCGACCCTTTCTCAGGGCAGGCGGGCCCCCTGCCGTCCTCTGTGTTCTGGTCGCTGTTGAAGAGCGTGCCCTTCCTGGACCGCCTCGAGCTGATTGGGTCCAACTTCTCGTCTGCCATGCCGCGCAACGAGCCCGCCATCCGCAACTCGCTCCCCCCCTGCGGCCGGGCACAGAGCGTGGGGGACTCGGAGGTGGCTGCCATCGGCCAGCTGGCCTTCCTGAGGCACCTGACGCTGGCCCAGCTGCCCAGCATCCTGACAGGCTCCGGGCTGGTCAGCATCGGCGTCCAGTGCCAGCAGCTCCAGTCCCTCTCCCTGGCCCACCTGGGCACGACGGGCAAGGTGGCCTACACTTCCGCCCTCGCGGACATGCTGAAACACTGCAAGCGGCTGAAGGACCTCAGGTGAGGGCACCCGGCCATCCCTCCGCGGCCTCTGCTGGCCCTTTGGGGAGGCCTTAGGGGCGCGGAGGGGAAGTGAGGCGCACGGCCTTCTGCTCGGCAGATGTTGGCCTACCCACTGTGCACCTGCTGAGGCGAGCGGGGTGCAGGCCTGTCCTCCAGGGGCTGAGAGTCTTGGGGGTGTGCTGACAAGGGACTGTACTCAGTGGTGGGGCTCAGGGGGCGCGGGGGCTCGGGAAGCAGCAGTTGGCGGCACCCAGGGACGGTGTGCAGGAGGCAGTGCCGCCCGAGCCTGGCACATCGTCCTCGTTGCCTATGGCTGTTTCAGTGCCTGGGCTCTAGGACGCTGCTGCGTACGTGATCTTATTAATCCTCGTGCCCGTCCCATGAGGTGGACGCTGTTCTTGCCAGATGACGGAGCTGGTAAGTGGGGGGCCGCCCACCCGCAGGCCAGCGAGGACAAGGTGAAGCAGCTGGTGACGGAGATCGGCTGGGAGATCCAGCAGCTCAGCATGGCCGGCTGCTACTGGCTGTCGGGCAGCACGGTGGAGCACGTGGCCCGCTGCCGCGGCCTGGTGAAGGTGAATCTCTCGGGCTGCCACCTGACCTCCCTGCGCCTCTCCAAGGTTCTGTCGGCCCTGCAACGCCTGCGCTCCCTGGCCATTGACGTGAGCCCCGGCTTCGACGCCAGCCAGCTGAGCGGTGAGTGCAAGGCCACGCTGAGCCGTGTGCGGGAGCTCAAGCAGACGCTGTACACGCCCTCGTACGGCGTGGTGCCCTGCTGCACCAGCCTCGAGAAGCTGCTGCTGTACTTCGAGATCCTGGACCGCACGCGCGAGGGTGCCGTGCTCTCGGGCCAGCTCATGGTGGGCCAGAGCAACGTGCCACGCTACCAGCACCTGCGTGTCTTCTACGCCCGCCTGGCCCCCGGCTACATCAACCAGGAGGTGGTGCGCCTTTACCTGGCTGTGCTCAGCGACCGCACGCCCGAGAACCTGCACGCCTTCCTCATCTCGGTGCCCGGCAGCTTTGCCGAGAGTGGGGCCACCAAGAACCTCCTGGAGTCCATGGCCCGCAACGTGGCGCTGGACGCGCTGCAGCTGCCCAAGTCCTGGCTCAACGGCTCGGGCCTCCTCCAGCACCTGAAGTTCAGCAGCCCCTTCTACTTCAGCTTTAGCCGCTGCGCCCTGTCCGGCGGCCACCTGATCCGGCGCGTCATCGACGGCGGCAGGGACCTCCGGAGCCTGGCTGGCCTGAACCTCAGCGGCTGTGCGCACTGCCTGGCGCCCGACTCCCTGCTGCGCAAGGCAGAGGACGACATCGATAGCGGCATCCTGGAGACGCTGGTGGCGGCCTGCGGCAACCTGCGACACCTCAACCTCTCGGCTGCCCACCACCACAGCCCCGAGGGCCCCGGCCGGCACCTGTGCCAGCTGCTGGCACGGCTCTGCCACCTGCGCTCTCTGTCGCTGCCCGTCTGCGCTGTCGCTGACTCGGCGCCGCGGGCCGACCGCGCGCCCGTCCAGCCTGCCACACACGCTGTGCCCCGCGGCTTCGGCAAGAAGGTCCGCATCGGCGTGCCGTCTGGCCCCGACCCTTTCTCAGGGCAGGCGGGCCCCCTGCCGTCCTCTGTGTTCTGGTCGCTGTTGAAGAGCGTGCCCTTCCTGGACCGCCTCGAGCTGATTGGGTCCAACTTCTCGTCTGCCATGCCGCGCAACGAGCCCGCCATCCGCAACTCGCTCCCCCCCTGCGGCCGGGCACAGAGCGTGGGGGACTCGGAGGTGGCTGCCATCGGCCAGCTGGCCTTCCTGAGGCACCTGACGCTGGCCCAGCTGCCCAGCATCCTGACAGGCTCCGGGCTGGTCAGCATCGGCGTCCAGTGCCAGCAGCTCCAGTCCCTCTCCCTGGCCCACCTGGGCACGACGGGCAAGGTGGCCTACACTTCCGCCCTCGCGGACATGCTGAAACACTGCAAGCGGCTGAAGGACCTCAGGTGAGGGCACCCGGCCATCCCTCCGCGGCCTCTGCTGGCCCTTTGGGGAGGCCTTAGGGGCGCGGAGGGGAAGTGAGGCGCACGGCCTTCTGCTCGGCAGATGTTGGCCTACCCACTGTGCACCTGCTGAGGCGAGCGGGGTGCAGGCCTGTCCTCCAGGGGCTGAGAGTCTTGGGGGTGTGCTGACAAGGGACTGTACTCAGTGGTGGGGCTCAGGGGGCGCGGGGGCTCGGGAAGCAGCAGTTGGCGGCACCCAGGGACGGTGTGCAGGAGGCAGTGCCGCCCGAGCCTGGCACATCGTCCTCGTTGCCTATGGCTGTTTCAGTGCCTGGGCTCTAGGACGCTGCTGCGTACGTGATCTTATTAATCCTCGTGCCCGTCCCATGAGGTGGACGCTGTTCTTGCCAGATGACGGAGCTGGTAAGTGGGGGGCCAGGAGTGGAGCCTAGCTTTGCGACTCTTGAAGGATGAGTCAGGGTTAGCCAGGAGATGCAGGCGCAAGGCTTTCCGGGAAAGAAGGCAGCGTGTGTAGAAGCCCCAGAGGCTTACAAACAAGCAGCGCGCGCTCAGAAGCCAGATGATCCTGATCGGGGTGCACGGGGGCATCAGGTGAGGCTGAGGTGCTGAAGGACTTCAGCCCGCAGAGGGAGGGGTCTGGGTTCCAGTTTGGAGAGGTCCCTCTGGCCTCCCACCTGGACTGGAGGGGCCAGGCCGGGGGAGGGGAGATGGAGAAGCGGGCTCAGAAGGGGGCCGCACGCTGTTGAGATGTGGCGGTGCCCGGAGCAGGCCGGCCGGGCTGACCTGAGGGGCCGCCCCTGGAGAGTGCGGGGTGGTGGGACCCACGGACCTCGGCAGGGCCTCCCCCACCCAGGCAGTTGTTGGAGGGCCACTGGCGATTTCCTGGGCCCCAACGCAGAATGATCCCCGGTGACTCATGCTGTACAGTGAAGGCCGTTCTCGTGAGGGCCCAGCATTTAGAGGGGTCAGCCTTTGTTAACCTGAGCCGGATTTGAAAACGTCTACAGATCTGATCTTGAAAAACTGCAGTTTCCTAAATGTCGTGGTGGCCTCAGGCCTCAGCTCTGCGAGGGCTTCGGGTGGGGGAGGGAGTGGCCGCTGGGCTTGGTCTCCATGAGGCTGGAGCTGGTGGGGCAGCCGGGTGAGGGCGGCATCGGGGCGTGGGGACGCGCGTGTGGCGTCATCGCCGCACCAGTGAGCACTCACTGTGTGTCTTCGCTGCAGGCCGGGCACCAGGCTGGGGGCTCTGTGGTGCTGTCTGGCTTGATCCCCTCACTAGGCCCTTCGTCGTTCCTGCTTCATGGAGAGGCAGCGGACGCCTGAGGGAGGAGCTGAGGTCTGCCCGGGTCCTCGGAGTCCAGAGCTCGACCTGGGCCCCCGAGCCACACAAATTGGAGACAAGCGTGTCCTTTTCGGACCTCCACTCTCCCCCTAGAAGGCAGGAAATGAACCGGATTTGAGGTGGAGCTTTGCTGCCCCGGCCCTGGAGCCTCCCAGAGCTTCTCTGCCAGGCTGCCTGCCGCCCCCAGGGCAACACACACTGTGGGCCCCCCGCCCAGTCCCTGCCAGCGTGAGGGCTGCGGCCCGGGGTCCAAGCCTGGCCTCGCACGTGGCTTGGCCCCCTCCTGCCCTGTGGGGCGGGGCGCCACCTGTGAGTGAGTGGGGAGGGGCCCTGGCCGCAGCCCCTGCCCCTCGCCCTTCACAGGGTGAGCCTGGCTGCCATCTCAGACGATGCTGCCCCTCTTGCCCAGATTGCTCTCAGCTCCCTCCCTTTTCACTGGTTCATCTCTGTCCAGTGCCTCCTCCCACCTTGTCCCCTCCTGTGCCTTCACTGTCACATCAGTGGCCTTTCCAGAAGGACTGTTGTGAAGTGAGTGGTCAGTGGGCCACGTGTAACTTGAAGCTGCAGATGGACCACAAAATACATCCAACAAATGAAAACCCACCAGGTCTGCTGTCCTGTTACCCTGTTGGATTCTTGTGATCAGGAATTGAATGTCCCGTAGTTCGGGGAGCCTGAGGGAGCGTTTGAGTTCTAATTTAACTAAACTCAGAGCCAGAGTGTTTCTGCATCTGTCATTTTTGTCCTCAGTGTTTTGGCTTTCTTGCTACTCTCTTGAAACTGGCGCCTTTTCTAACCACGCTGTGGTCAAACCACGTGCTCATTATTGAGGAGTGTTTGATCAATAGAGAAATCAGTGAAAGTAAAATAAACTCATACATTCACGTAGCTTAAAAAGTCACGGGACTTCCCCGGTGGTCCAGTGGTTAAGACTCCACGCTTCCACTGCAGGGGGTGCGGGTTCAATCCCTGGTTGAGGAACTAAGATCCCATGTGCCTGCGCGATGCGGCCAATCCCTGGTTGAGGAACTATGATCCCATGTGCCTGCGCGATGCGGCCCAAAAAATAAAAATAAGATAAAATAAAAAGTCACAGTGCTTCAAGGCAGGTAATGGAAACTGGCCTTCTCTCTCCAATGTCCTTTCTGCCTCATGTCCACAGTGTCATATTTTAAAATTAATTAATTAATTAATTTTGGCTGCGTTGGGTCTCCGTTGCTGCGCACAGGCTTTCTTTATAGTTGCGGCGAGCGGGAGCTACTCTTCGCGGTGTGCGGCCTTCTCATTGCGGTGGCTTCTCTTGTTGCGGAGCACGGGCTCTAAGCGCGCGGGCTTCAGTAGTTGTGGCACGCGGGCTCTAGAGCACAAGCTCAGTAGTTGTGACGCGTGGGCTTAGTTGCTCCACGGCATGTGAGATCTTCCCGGACCAGGGCTCAAACCCGTGTCCCCTGCATTGGCAGGCGGATTCTTAACCACTGCACCACCAGGGAAGTCCCACAGTGTCATATCAAATGTCTGCTGCCTGCATGGCCACCTGGAGACGGCAGGTGCTCCCAGCCCACCTGGGCTGCTGGATTCCCTGCACGAGGCCTGTGCTTGGCCCCTTCAGGGCTGCTCTGCCTGGAGGAGTGAGGAGTGGGCGTGGCGTCCAAGCTGGTCCCATGTCCCTGCATCTCCTCGTCCAGGAGATAGACCCTAGCCTTGGGTGGAGGCAGGCAGGACCCACGGCAGGGGCCTCAGAGTCAGAAGGCCTGGGTGGACCTTGCACTGTCTGTGCTCAGGTCCTTGTTCTGTAAAGTGGGGCTGTTCAGACCAAAGGGATTCATCCTTATAAGACACTTAGAACAGGACTTGGCACTTATAATACATGTTATGGTTCTTCATCCATTCAGCAAATACATGAGCACCTCTTAGGCCAGGCACTGTTCCAGGCACCCAGGACACTGAACAAAACAAAGATCCTTGTCCTTGGGGAGCTTACATTCTAGTGGGGAAAATAGACCAACAGTCAACGTGAAGGAAGTATACGGTATATTAGACGGTAACAAGTGCCGGGGACAAGCAGCAGAGCAGGGCGAGGGGTGCCTGGGTGCAGGGTTGGCGTTTGGGGTACATTTCATGAAGGAGGTGAGCTTTGAGCAGAGAACTCAGGGAGATGAGTTAGAAAGCAGAACCTGGGGGAAGAGTGCTCCGGGCCAGGCAGGTAGAGTCACATCAGCCAGTACGGTATCCACGAACCACAGGGTGACTTACGTTTACGTGAACTAAAATGAGATAAAACCAAGCATCGAATTCCTTGGTGGCATCAGCCACATCTCAGGTGCTTAGTAACCACGTGTGCCGGTGGCCACTGTGCTGGACAGAGCACATACAGACACTCCCCTCTGCTCAGAAGGTTCTGTTGGACAGAGCTGAGAGCGCAGGGCCCCGAGATGGGTGTTCCAGGGTCTCAGGAGCAGCCAGAATGGAAGCAGGGCAGGTCACGCTGCTATGCCGAAAGTGGCCTGGGGGCAGCGGCAGGGCCACTGTCAGGGGCATGTCAGATATGCAGAGAGCAACCAGGAGAGAGCGGGGGTTGGGGCATGGCCAGAAATAGCCAGGTTCTGACTTCACAGGGAATCTGCTGATTGATTGGGTGCATGGGATAGATGCTGAGGCTAGGTGGGTCCAGGCGGTGCCAGGGCTTCTGGCCTCAGCCGTTGAGCTGACGTGGCTGCCACGTGGCCGAGAGAGGAAGGCAGGGGTGAGGCTGCACACGTGTGGGTTGGAGAAGCCTGGACCCCCCCCCCCCCCCCCCCCCCCCCCCCCCCCACA
>NW_006771655.1:401798-409086 GCF_000442215.2 Lipotes vexillifer
CCCCCCCGCCCCTCCCCCTCAACCCCCAGAGAGGAGGACTGTCTCCCAGGTCTGCCAGCTGGCGCTTGCACTGGAGAGACCGCCCAACAGGAACTGGTCAGGAGGATGAGGACTTGGTAGGAGCTGTCGGGGGAGAGGAGGCGGGGGTGGGGGTGTTCTGGAAGCTGAAGGGAGACTGCCCTTTAGGCTGCTGCAGACTGTGGCTGCCCCCATTGGCTTGTATTTGTACGTCCGCCATGTGCTCTCCCCGTGCTTACAGGTCTTTGACATTTTAACAACCTTGGGAGTGTCGATATTATTGTTCCATTTTGCAGATGAGGAAAGTGAGGCCCAGAAGGTTAATGAACTTGCTCAGGAGACACAGCTGGTCTGTGGGCAGCTGGGAGCGGGTCCTGTCTCATGGAGTCGCTGGATTTCAAATGGGGTAACCTGGCATTTAGTGGTCACCAAGTGACTTCCGGGGCCTCGGACGTGATCCTTGTGTCCCAGACCTTCCCCTGGGGCAGGGCTGTGCAAGCAGTGTGGGTTTCGTGGGCTGACCTGAGAACCTGACTGCCTCTCATAATGGGCTTTCTGTGCACGCGGCTGCTGAGACCACACCTCATAGGGGCTGGGTACTGCCTGTTCGGAACAAACACCAGTTTCTAGAACTCGGCCAAATGGCCTCGTTCCTCTGGATTCCCGCCTTCTGTGGCAAGCGGAGCCCGGGGTGGTGGAGGGAAAGGAGCAGATGCTGCCTGCCTGCCACGGGCAGGCACTGCAGAGGCTGTCACACCGCTCCCAGGGCAGCCTCCCTGGACAGCTCCCGCACTTCCCTGGTTGGCCTCCGCCGTCCCCACCAGCGAGGTCCATGAACTGCAGCTCTTTGCCAGCTGGGGCCAGGGCCGCTCCTGCGGGAACACGTCATCCCGCTGGGGTCTCGCAGGCTCTGGATTTGGCTCTGGATTTGTGGTGTACCTCGCCAGCGGGAGGATGCCAAGCTGGGCAGAACAGGGCACCTGATGAAGCCCTGCCTGGTGGAGAGGGGAAGGGAGAGCGTCACCCTGGGCTGCCCCTGACCTTGGAACTGGGGTGGCGTCTGGGCATAAGCAAGAGGGCTTCTTGGAGCCAGGCCCTGGAAGCTATGCCAGGGCCACCCTCCAGGCCTGGGTGCTGCTCGAGGGGCACCTGAGAGGTGGGCAGGCAGATGAGGGGTGGCCCGAGTGCCTGTCTGTGCCCACAGAGCCTCTCGGAGAGCAAGCATCGGAGGCCAGACCCTTTGAGGTCGGAAGGCTGAGGCCCGTCCCCCAGGGCGAAGGCAGTCACAGAGGCGCCCCTCTTCCTCTGCCCTGAGCAAAGACACTGCCCGTCACTCGTGTCAGGTTAGCTCTGCCAGCCCACCGCCCGGAGGAGCGGGGCACGGTGTGGACATGCCAGCCTCGCCCGCCCCACTAGGCCTGCCCACCCTGAGCACCCGTGACGGGGGCTTCCTTCAGGGGGAGGAATCTGGAGTGGCTGGCAGGCCGAAAAAGAATGTTCAAAAGCAAAGCGTGTAGTATGCGGCTCCCTCTGTCTCTCCCCTCTCTGTCTGCTTGAGATCCCCAGCAGGAAGCGCAGACCTGCATCGCCACCTAGTGACCGAGGTGCCGCAGGCCTGTCCTTCCCGCCGCCCGCGGTCCAGCTTCCTCACTGCTCCAGGGACAACTTGCGGGTCAGGGCTTTTCGCCCCCCTCCAGTTTTCCCACTTTCAGGTCTGCACAGTATGCTTACCTTAGGATCTTTTACAAAGGTAGAACCAAATAACATGGTCAGACATTTTCTTAAGAAGCATAAGCATCTCGGAACATTCACACCCACGGGCGAGATGCGCTTGCTTACTCTCTGGGCCCAGGGGCTTCGGGGGCTCGGGTCCGTGGCTCTCAGCTCCGCGAGGCCCGGCTCGTGGCTCCCTGACTTCTTCCCGGTTTCTTTAGGGATGAAATTCATTCAGTGGCGTCCAGCGGGTGAGGCATCGCTGAGCACTGCAGCCCTTGGGGAGCCCTTTCCCTGGTGTTTGTGCCTGAGCAGCCCTGCCCGGGGGCTTCCTGCTGCACCCGGAGCCCTCGACGGGGAGAGAATGTGAGCCTTTTCAGAATCATACCCCAGAGAGACCCGTGTTCCCCCCACAGTTTTAGGAGCTTGCTAGAACTTCTGCTTACGTGTAATTAAAATAAAAACGCAGTCTCACTGCTGCATTTCAGTGACTGGTGGCTCCTGTACAGGACGGCTCAGAACAGACATGCCGTCACCGAAGACTTGATTTTTTTTTTAATTAATAGTAATCTTTTATTTATTTATTTACTTTTATATTTATTTTTGCTGTGTCGGGTCTTCGTTTCTGTGCGCGGGCTTTCTCTAGTTGTGGCGAGCGGGGGCCACTCTTCATCGCGGTGCGCGGGCCTCTCATTATCGTGGCCTCTCTTGTTGCAGAGCACAGGCTCCAGATGCGCAGGCTCAGTAGTTGTGGCTCACGGGCCTAGTTGCCCCGCGGCATGTGGGATCCTCCCAGACCAGGGCTCGAACCCGTGTCCCCTGCATTAGGCAGATTCTCAACCACTGTGCCACCAGGGAAGCCCCACAGACTTGATTTTAAAACCCCTCCCCCGTCCTGTGACTTGTCAGTGTCCCCAGGTGTCAGGGCTGTGGAGGCTGTGTCCAAGGCTCGCGCGGCTCTCGTTTGGGCCTGTGGGCGGCCCCTCACCCGCGTCCAGGTCAGCCTCACCCGGGGCGTCGCTGCGTCCAGAGCGCTTGGGCTCTCCTTCTGCCTGGGGCGGGGGGCAGTGGTGGTGACTCTGTCCCCACTGCAGGCCCACCGCCTCTCGGGGATGGGGGAGGGCCTTTCCACTCACCCCAGAAGCTTCTCTCCTTTGATGATGAGAACGTACAGCTGCAGACGAGCCTCTCAGAGGCGTCCCAGGAAGTCACCCACTCGGCCTTGTCAGTTTACAGGGAGAGACAGGCCTCTCGGGGTTCCCTGTGGGTCTCGCACGGAGATGAGGGTCTTGCCAGCTGCCCCGGCCCACCTGGAGGGTCAGTGGCTGTCCCGTGGGCAGAGCTGAGGCTCAGAGAGACCCATGGTCCCGGGCAAGACGCCGTGTTTGTGTAGGGAGTGATTTGTGCAGTGCCTGGGCCTTGGGGGTGGCCGGCCTCAGGGGACAGCGTCACCCCGGCCTGAGGCACTGTTCCCACAGCTCGGGCGCAGCCTGGCAGAGCACTGTCCTCCCGGGCCGGCCGGCTTGCTCGGAGGGCCGAGGCCCCACGTGGCTGGCACGATGTCCATCAGAGGCCTTCGTGGCTCGTTGAGAGATAGCCTTGCCGGGTGCCCAGTGGCCACCCTTTGAAGCGTCCTCCTTTTCAGCCATCGGGTTCAGACGTAGCCCCTGAACTGCAGTTTCCTGCACACGTGCCCAGATCTCCATCATCCGTGAAGCCCTTCTCCCGCCTGCTGAGGTCCCTGTGTGCCTTCGCCTGCTTTGGGTGAACATCTCTGCCTGGCCTCTCCCGCTCGTGCTGCCAGCCTTGAAGCGGCTCTGGCCGGGTAGCCGGGACTCCGCGTAGCAGTCGGAATGGTTTTAAAAGCGTCAGGTGAGGCACGTACCTGTCTGAGAAGGACCGAGGTACCGCTGAGTGCTATAAAATAAGGACGGTTCCTGAGTCTGGTGCTGACCTCCGGGGATAACCTTGTTAATAGGTTTTCTTGTGTTTTCTTGTGGGAAGATTTTGGGTAAACAAGATCCACTTTGACCTCTGTCCATGGGGCCGTCTTGGTCTTTCTGTGTGATTTACCGCGAAACGATCTCCATGCTCTATTCATGCTCCAGCTTCCTCTCCCTGGCTTCTGTGCTAGTGTCCTGGGGCTGCCCTGACAAATGACCACCAACCGGGTGGCTTAAAACAACAGACAGTCACCCTCTCATAGTTAAGAGGTCAGAAGTCCCTGGTCAAGGTGTCGGCAGGATAGTTCCTTCTGGAAGCTCTGGGTGGGGGCCTGTTCCAGGCCTGTCCCCTAGCTTCCAGCGGCTGCTGGCAGTGTGAGGTGTTCCTTGGCTTGTGGACGTGTCACTCCAGCCCTGAGCTCCCTGCGTGTTCCTGTGTTGCTGTGCCGTCATAAGGCGTCTAAGGAACCGGTCACTGGACCCACCCCAGTCCCACGTGACTTCATCTTAGTCTGCAAAGACCCTGCTTCCAAATAAGGCCATGTATGCAGGTACCAAGGATGAGGAATGCAACAGTTCTTTTGGGGGACACGATTCAATTGCCACGCGCTCTTCTGGGTCTGTAGGCGCACCGAGCATTCAGAGCGGCGAACGAAGCAACTTGGCTGGGTCTGTGGGCACTTGGTTGCGTCGGGCCTGCAGGGTCTCCCGCCAGATCAGGATCACCAAGGGAGACCCCAGGGGTCTGAGTCCTCACCCGGCGCCCCTGGGGGCTGTGGTGTGGATGGGCCTGGGGGCAGCCGGTCTGGGCCCTGGACCAGGAGCCCCGCTCAGCGTGCGTCCATCTCCGCGATCTCACGCCATCCGTCCTCTCTCCCTGCAGGCTGGAGCAGCCCTACTTCAGCGCCAACGCCCAGTTCTTCCAGGCGCTGAGCCAGTGCTCTGCGTTGCAGCGCCTGTGCCTGGTGTCCCGCAGTGGCACCCTGCAGCCCGAGGCCGTGCTGGCCTTCATGGCGCGCTGCCTGCACGTGGTCGTGTGCCACCTGTTCACCGGCGAGTCGCTCAGCACCTGCCGGAGCCTACAGCAGTCCCTCCTCCGCAGGTGAGTGCGCGTCGCGGGGGCTCGGGCGCTGTTCCTCCCTCGGCTTCCCTGGGGGCCAGAGGTTGTTTCCTGGAGTTAGAAAGTGCTGGGCGGTGATGCAGTGAACCCCCTCCCCCTGGCCTTCTCTCTGCCCCGGGCTCAGCTTTCTGCGTAGCGGGAGCCCCCTCTCCCTCGAGCGTGACAGGACCCTCTTCACCATCCAGCCCCTCACGTGTTCCCCTGGCACAGTTGTCGGAGGCGGGAATGCGCACGGTGCTGCCAGTCACCTGCAGCCCTTAGCATCCCGTCCATTTCCCCATCTCGTCCTTGTTCTGTGCAGGACTCACTTCAGAGCCCTCGCCATGCCTGGTCTCCTCGGCCTTCTAGGCTGTGATGGGCGCAGCCTTTCCCTGGCTTTCGTGACCTTTACTCTTGGAGGGCACTGGCCAGGTGTCCGCGTTTCTGTTGAAAATGGCGCATTCATCCTGTGCCTCTGACTGCAACCCTGCATCACAGGGCTCATCACACTTGGCCCCCTTCTTTCCTCGCAGCCTCTCCCTTCAGCAGCAGACGGCCTGGCTCTCCATTCCCTGAGCTGTGTTTGCTGATTTGTCCCGTCCCCCCGGTGTGCGCGTGGGGCAGCTGCTCTGCTCCTGGGGGTGGCACCCAGGTTGCCCCATCAAACACCGTCTTCGAGTGACCTGGGGCCGGCCTCTTCCCGTCTCCCTCAGCCTGGCCATGTTCCTCGCGCCCACTGCCTCGGACTCCACTTTGCATTCACCCCACGTCCTGCTTGGCTTGCTTCCTTGTTTTTCTGGTGTTCGAAGCCTTACTGAAGTCGGAGGGTCAGAGCTCTTGTGAGGGCCACCCCTCAGCCTCCTCCTGTCCCCATCCCCCCATACCCAGAGACAAATGTTCCCGGTTCTCAGTTACCCTTCCTATGTTTCTTTTGTAGGATTAGCAGGTACACAAATGTTTTCCCGATCCCCTTTCTTATACTCAGTTTGCTTTTTCACTTAATAATGTATCTTGGAAATCGCTCATTCTCAGTTCATCCAGCTGTTGCTCATTCTTTTTACAGCCCTGCGTTAACAAGAAATTCTGGTAAAGTACGCATAACAAAATTTACCATTTTAACTGTTTCGTTTTTTTTCCATTTTAAGTGTTTTCACCTTTCCGAACTGAAACTCTGTCCCCATTAAACATTAACCCCCTCCCCCTCGCCCAGCCCCTGGCGCCCACCCTTCTACTTCCTGTCTCTACTCCAGGGACCTCCTATAAGTATAACCATATAGCGTTTGTCCTTTGCATCTGGCTTTTTCTGTATTGCTTTTGACATTTGAGAGACTTAAAAGATAGAAATAAAGGATCATCATATATTGATTAAAATAAAGCCACTTTGGCTCCCTGAACCTCCAGTATGAGTTTACTTTTTAAATTTTAGAAATCCATCCAAGTATCCATGAGAAGCACAGTGTTTTGTTTCCCTGTGTTCCCAGCGTCCCTGAATGTGTAATGTTGCATCTGGGTGTGCAGCCCGTGTTGTCCACCCAACATTGTTTTGAGATCTGCCATGTGTGGCTCCCATGGAGCTAGTGTGTTCCTGCTAAGTGCTGTGTGTGGCAGCCCCGCAAGTGGATTCATCACGCCGTGTGTCTGTTCTGTTGAGGGAGATCTTGGTGGTTTCCATTGTTTCTCTGCTCTAGTGGGTATCCTCGTGCGGGCTTTCCTGGGTGCAGCTGCGCGGGTCCCTGAGGTGGCACTGCGGGCTGTGCCCGGGAGATTGCCCAGCTGCTTGCTGTCCAGGACGGCTCTCCTAAGCCCGGCTTCCCTGTGGGTGTGAGAGTTCTTGGCTCATGGCCTTGCCCACGCGAGACATGCCAGACTCTCCCAGGGCTACCGGGTGAGCGTGTCCTCCTGCCGTGTGAGCTGGCGTCGCGTCTGTTTCCAAGGAGCATCGCTTGATGTGCTAATTGCCCGGTATCGTCTCCTCGTTTGTGACCATCTCTTCACAGCCCTTGGGGACTCTCCTGTGGGGTTCCTTTCGGGAGGGGGTGGGGGACTTGGGACCAGCGAGCCTGTGCTGCAGCCACCTGTGCTGGCGCCTGTTGTGGGCCCCCGGCCTCGAGTCCTGAGGCTGCTTCTGTCCTCCCAGCTTTCCCTGCCCACTGTGTTCACTGTTGATTCAGGTTATGGCTGTGGGTTTAATGCCATCCCGCACTGGCCCCCGTATACCCTAAGCTTCCTCTTAAATCTCTCCTGTACCTTGGTCTGAGAACCTAGGTAGCAAAGCCTCTTGGTTTGTGTGCAAAGTACAGCTCCGTGGGCTTTGAGTGATGGCTACGGGGAATCTCCCTGGCGACTGCCAGACGTGAACTTGACTGCTGCGTGTGCAGAAGGTTCAAAGCCTTCCTGTAAACGCAGGTCCCGCTGTGTGTTAACTGAGCGAGTTGCCAGATACCTTTGGTCAAGTGAGTGTTTACTGTCTGTCCAGCAGGAGGTGGTGACTTGGCTTTGCCTGAGATCTGTAGGG
>NW_006771655.1:409237-421193 GCF_000442215.2 Lipotes vexillifer
TGGTGACTTGGCTTTGCCTGAGTTCTGTAGGGAAGCGGTGCAGTGAGGTGGTGTCCGCAGGGTCCACTCGGGCGGGCTCCTCCGTATTCTGACTTCTCTCACCTGTGCCTCTGCAGTGCTCTGGAAGTTCTCCTGGTCCAAGGCAGCCTGTGTGAGGGCCGCTGATGTCAAGTGCAGAGACCCTTGGGATTTCTGAGCCTTCCAACTTACACTGGAGAAGTCGGGGAGGGGGTGGAACTTAAGTCTGAATAATTGACTGCAGTTCCCTGATCAGGTCACTTACCTCTGTCTTAGGTTGACCTCAGATGGCTCATCTGGAGTCAACCATCGTGAGGACTGATGGCCGTGCACCCGCTGGCCAGCTCTGCTGACGTCCTTTGAGATGCCGAGGTCTATTTTTCTTAATAAGAGGAGATGGTATTTTTTAAAGACCTTTTAATACACATAATCTAAAGTTTATTATTTTAGACGTTTCAAGATGTGCAGTTAGTTCAGTGGCGTTGAGCACATTCACAATGGGACCTTCATTCCACTTTGTTTCTGTGAACTGAGGCAAATTTAACTCTGAGTTTCCTGTGTCTCTGCGCTTTGTTTGCATTTAGGGGCAGCAGTTGCTCTAGTGGTTGTGGGGATTAAAAGGCAGAGGGTTTAAAGCAATTTCCCCTCCTTCCGGGGCAGCACTCCCCGCCCTTTGCCCTCCGTCAGGGGCCTTTGCGGAAGGCGTGTGGCCTTGCCTCTGCTGCTCCCCGCAAACCAGGCCCCGCCTTCCCCTAGTGGGTGGGTCCTGGAGTTTGATGGTTGGTCCAGCTAGCACTTAGATAAGTGCCCAGGATTGGAGTGCAGGCCTGGAGCGGTGCTTCCTGCGGGGGGATGTGACCTGAGCAGGTTGCTAGGGGCGTGAAGCGCTTAGAGCCTCTGGAGCGGAAATCCGCCCATGTCAGCAGTGCCCCTGGCGGAGCGCTGAGGGTGGCCGCCTCGTTGAGGCACGGCCTAGAGCGTCGCAGCTTTCCTCTCCCAGCTTTCCGTGTCTCTCGGGTGGCGGGACATGACCACGAGGAGGCCCAGCTGATCACAGAATTACAGAAGTGCCATCGCCAGGGGGTCTCCGGAGTCACAGGGCTCTGGCCACCCTGCCGGACAGTCCTCGTGGTGGTCCCCTGTCCTTGTGGTTTGCTGTTGAGTGTCCCAGGAGGAATCCTAGCTAAGGTTTTCCCCTCCCTGGTGTTTATAGTATCTCTCAAAATTCAGGGACTTCCCTGGTGGTCCAGTGGCTGAGACTCTGAGCTCCCAATGTAGGGGGCCCGGGTTCGATCCCTGGTCGGGGAGCTGGATCCCACATGCCGCAACTAGGAGTTCGCATGCCGCAACTAACTAACTAAATAAATATTAAAAAAAAAAATTTAGACTACGCCTCAAGCTGTTTTCAAGTGCGAGTTCCCCTTGGCTCCACCAGCCAGCGTGGCCAGCAGATCCAGGCTGGAGTTATCGAATGGCTTTGTGCTCTGATCGTTTTGAGTTAACACTGCATCATGGGTGTCTTTTGTGTCATTAAATAAAGCTGCACATAGTTATTTGTTATGCCGTGTGGTATCCGTTACAGGACGTTGTGGTGATTCTGGTCTGGCCGACACGGCTAACTCTGTGTCCTCTTGACTTCACTTCGGCCTGGGTTTTCCCGGCTGGGGAACCTGGGGAAGGGGCTGGCTCACCGCTCACCGTCGTGTATCCACCCCTCGGTGTCCCCGTTTTCTGCGATTGAGCTGATGCTAAATTTAGCTGGTGGGCTAAATGGGATACAGGCTGTACGGCGCCCAGGCACGTGGACTCGGGGACAGACGGTAGCTGTTTGGAAAACAGGGTTCCGGGCAGGTGGTGTGGCCGCTCCGCCCAGCGCTCTCTCCCTCCTGCTCTCTGCCCACTGGGCTGGCGATGCGTGTGTGAGGAGGGGAGCCTGCTTTTCTCAGGCGTGGCGATCGTGACGTCATTGTTGCTCTGCCTCCCTCTGCCCTTGAAGTGGCCGGGAGGAACATTGGTCCTCTTCACTCTCGCAAACCTGCAGTGGGTCACATTCACGGGGGCTTCTCTCCTGGGAGCTGACACCTCCCTGCTGGATGAGTTCTGCTCCATGGGCTCCGAGACCCATGTAGGATTCGGTCACTTCTCAGCCTTGAGGGGTGACTTCCTGCAGTGGGGGGACCAGCTTTGGGCATTGCTGGTTTTCCCACTGTGTGTACACACAGGAGCCTTCTGCAAAGTGGAGGACATCTGAGGTCACCAGGCGGTTCAGAAGAGCTGCACTTGTGATGGAGAGGGTGGGAGCATCTCTCATGGGCGCTGTTGGCTGATGGAGCTGCTCTGTCGTTCTGATCCTCAGAATCCATCTCAACACAGGGCTCCAGCCCAGTTGATCAGACTTGGCACTAGGTGTGGGTCGCTGCCCTGGGAGTCTTGTGCTCACTCTTGGTTCTGCTCGTGACATCCCTATCTGCCAGCCTCTTCCTGCCCGCAGCCTACTGCTGTCCTTGGGGCCTGTGTTCGGGGCCCACGCCAGTGCAGCCTCTCGCTGGGCTGGGAGCTCCCTCCTCTGGCCTCTCAGACAGCACACACCTGCCCCTTTCCTAGGGCGCATAGCACTCTCCCCCCAAAATTATTGCGTTCTTTGCATCTCCTGTTAGATAATGAGTTTTTTGAGGGCCAGCGTGCAATAGCTCTTTTTTCCTTCTGGGTGCTCGGTGCACGGTATTCGAGACCAGGCCTGAGGCTGGCGTTGGTTAAGTGGACTTCCTGGGTGGAAGCTGTGCCAGCCCCTCTGTCCCCTGTGTCCCAGCCCTGGCACAGGCCTGGGCCGTGGCAGGGATCCGCTGAGCGCCTGGTGCCGGCTGAGGTCTAGAGCCTGGTGCCAGGCCCTGTTCTGGATGCAAGGGGCCACGCTAGTGCCTCTTCACCAGTGCTCCCTTGGTGCCGGTACTGTGTACTGTCTCTGTTGTTCTCACCTCCAAAAGCCCTTTGAGCTACACGCCCTAAGCCCCAGCATTCAGGTGGGGAAACTGAGGCTCCAAGAGGCCGGTGATGGTGGAGCAGGACCCCAGCACTGGAAGGACAGCGTTTGTGTCCCCTTCAGGCCTTTGCTGCGGCGCAGTGGGGTCCCAGCTGCTTTTCTGCGAGGCGCCCAGCAGGTGGTGCCGTGGCTCACGGTAACCAGCCTGCCTGGCGCTTCCGGTGCTTCACAGCAGGCCCGCCTTCCACCCCGGGGGCGCATGAAAAGGAGAGGCTGGAGTTGTTGTCATTTTTCTTTGTTTTTAAAAAAATTTATTTATTTATTTTTGGCTGCGTTGGATCTTTGTTGCTGCATGCAGGCTTTCTCTAGTTGCGGTGAGCGGGGGCTACTCTTCGTTGCGGTGCGTGGGCTTCTCATCGTGGTGGCTTCTCTTGTTGCGGAGCATGGGCTCTAGGCACGCAGGCTTCAGTAGTTGTGGCTCGCGGGCTCTAGAGCGCAGGCTCAGTAGCTGTGGTGCATGGGCTTAGCTGCTCCGCGGCATGTGGGATCTTCCTGGACCAGGGCTCGAACCTGTGTCCCCTGCATTGGCAGGCGGATTCTTAACCACTGCGCTACCATGGAAGCCCCTGTTGTCACTTTTTCTGATGCGTTTCTTTCTTCTCACCCTTTTCCCTGCCTCAAGCTCAGAGGATTATTGAGGCACCTGCCTGCTCACCTGTGTGACATTGAGAGGCCCCCTGTTTCCTGTGACTCAGTCAGCGGGGCTGGTGTTGTGTCTGCAGTCCTGTCCCTAGGAAGGTGTTGCCTCTCCCCGGGTCAGCACTTGTTCAGGTTCCCATGCCTGCCCCACGTGGAGATACGTCTCAGCCGGTGGTCGTCGGCAGTTGTTTCTTCTTCTTGTCGTGCCCTCTGTGGGTTTGGCACCGAGACCTGCAGCTCTGGGTCCCTGCACCGCCAGGA
The DNA here is from genome assembly GCF_000442215.2 of Lipotes vexillifer. Classification (NCBI taxonomy): domain Eukaryota; kingdom Metazoa; phylum Chordata; class Mammalia; order Artiodactyla; family Lipotidae; genus Lipotes; species Lipotes vexillifer. The sequence goes on from NW_006771655.1 coordinate 413,196, forward strand.
TCTCTCAGGTGGCGGTGGCCTCGGATGGGCTGCCTCGGTTTCCTGCCTCGTAAGGTGAGTTCACGGCAGGCGCACGTGGGAGGTGCTGTGTGTACAGCGGCATCCTGTCAGCATTCGTTCTCTTTTTTTATCATCTAGATCTTGGCTTTGCTCTTTCAAGTTTGAAACGTAAGCCTCTGGACCTTTCTCAGATGTCTGGTGGCAGGCAGCCTCCACGAGGTTTTGGAGTGGCTTTCTTCTGCATCTTCCCTCACCTTGGGCCCGTCTGGTGGCCCTAGCGCCAGGCTGGACTTCGTTTGGGCCAGTGCCGCCGAGAGCAGCGACACCTTGTGGCTGCTCCGGGGAGCAGCTCTCCCGCCGGCCTCCCTCCCTGCTCCTGCCCTGGGAACACCCTGAGTTCACTGGATTCCCATTGGGCTCCCCCGACCACCTGGCCTCGGGGACCAGGCCTGCCCAGTGAGCAGAGCCAGCCTGTCTGTCTGTTTCACTTCCTGTCTCTCCTAGAAACCCTGAGTCGCCCTTCCTGGCCAAGTCAGTACCGCCTGACCCACCAAGGGGCCCTGTGGCCCGTCGCAGGGGTGCCCTGGACGTCTCCGTGCTGTGCACCCAGCCACGCCTCTGCTGTCCACTTTCTCCCAGACATGCAGCGGGTGGGGCGCCCTTCCCAGGGATTTCAGAGCTTTCTTGATTTCCTTTGACTCTCACATTCCTGAAAGTTCCCTTCGAGGCTTCATGAACTCTGGCCTGGGTGAGGGCGGTGTCCTCACTTGCTTCTCTTTTGGTAGTACGCAGGGTGACACGTGGCGTCCCGCTGAGGTCAGACCCCCCCCCCCCCCCCCCGACTCTCACATTCCTGAAAGTTCCCTTCGAGGCTTCATGAACTCTGGCCTGGGTGAGGGCGGTGTCCTCACTTGCTTCTCTTTTGGTAGTACGCAGGGTGACACGTGGCGTCCCGCTGAGGTCAGACCCCCCCCCGCCCTCAGATCTCATGACGTGCTCACCTCCTGGCCTCGTTGCTCTGTGACTTTGAACCCATCACTTCCCTCTCTGAGCCCAGTGTCCTGTCTGTAAACCAGCAGCCATCGTCCCTGCTTCCCGGCGCCACTGTCTCCTGGTGGTGGCTCGCTGCCGACTGTGTGTGCCCGCCTTGGTGGCATTGCTCGGGGTCCCCTACGATTGCCTGGTGGCGGTGCCTTCTCCCCCCTTGAGAAAAGAGGCAGCCCAGCTCTGTGAGGTTTGGGGGCGTCCTGGTCGTCCCGTCCTGAGGGTAAATGGCCCAGCAGGCGTTGGAGGCCAGTGTGGCCGTTCTGCCACCCTCTGCCACCTCCTGTAATAACCCACAGTGCCCGGTCCGAGGGGCAGAGGCGCTTACTTCGAGGAAGCAGGATGGTGGGGCGGAAAAGGCTCTCACCCTGACGTGTCCCTGTCTGAGCCGAGCCATCCGGGGTGAGGATGCGCTGGTTCTGAAGCGGCTGAGCACTCTCCCACAAGGCGGGGCCTTCCCGGGCCGCGCCCTCGGGGGTCTCGTCTGCTCCAGGCCACACGTGTTGACTGGCCGCAGCCCCCTTTCTCAGGAGCATCGGGAGGACCCCGACCCTGGGGCGGGAGCGGGCTTGGTCCTCCGTCCCCCTAGGCCCAGCATCCCACTGGACGGGGTCACGTCTCTGGAGCCCATGTGGAAATTCCTCCCCTCCCCCTGGACTGCGAGGAATGTGGGCCCACGAGGCCAAGAGGCAGTGGCCCAGGCCTGAGCAGACACAGGCAGCCGTGCTGCTGATGGGTGCCTGGGCTCCAGGGCCTCCCGCCAAGATGCGGTGCTTCCCGCCCCTCTGTGTTTGTGTTCTGTACGCGAGTGTAGAACCAGGGGAGTTTACAAATACAGGGATACATTGTTTAAGTCTGGGGCACACTGGGAGCTTCAGAATTGAAAGTGGATTCTAAAATACAGAGTTAGCGTGCTGTTCCGCCACCGTAATTGCATTAAAGGGGCAGTGGAACCCCATCTTGGATCCTCAGCTCACTGCCATGCGGGACGGGTCTCTGGGGTCCGTTTGTCCTTCCTACCTGGAATGGTGATCTGGGAGTGTCATGAAAAATACCAGGCCAGCAGGGTTTCGCTGCTGCAGGCTCAACTGGGGGAATCCTTGGCCTTGACGCAGAGCTCGCTGGCCGGCGAATTCTGGCTCCATTTGTGGTGGACACCCAAGAGGCTGGTCTGGGAGCCGGCAGGGCTCGGGCCGTGCGCCGTGGGCCCCAGCACAGCAGCCAGCGGGGCACGTCAGGGGCGCGCCTGCAGCCCCGGCGACTGATCAGTGTGGAAGATGTTCACCGCTTAGAATCTCCTGTGGCCACAGGGCTGTGCAGGCCACCGAGGGGCACGCGAGGGTGGTGGCTGCACCTGCTGCCGGGCACGCGGCCTCTTCCCACCGCCGAGTAGTTCTCTAGAACAGGAATTCTTCCGTCGTCACTGGAGCCCCTCATTTTCCAGGTGAGGTCTCTGTGGCCGGAATCACCGTGGCTCAGAGCAGGGAGCTGGGGCCGGGCCCGAGGCTTCGATCTGCGGTCAGGCTCCGGGCTCCTGCTGCTGTTCACGCCGCAACAGCACGGAACGTCCCTGGGGACCTACTGGTCGCCAGGCCGTGCTTCGCACTCCTGAGGGTCCCTCCCTCGAGGACGACGTAGGGTGGCTGTCTTTTCTGTGACGAGAAACGCAACTCTGTTCTGTCATCCTGTCTCTGCCGTGGTTCACACACTTCCCTTTTCTTAGCCAGCGAAGGTCTGGAGACAGTGATGCCTGGTGTTCCTGGCTTTGGGCTGTGGAAGACTGGCACGAGTCCCCAGCTGGCGGCATCAGCCCCAGGGGAGGTGAGGGCGGGCGACGTGTGGTGCCAGGTCACCAGGGTAGTTGTGAGCGTTGGGCATCTCTCCATTTCTCTGAAGGCAGATTCTCTTCCTTCCTTTTAAATTTTTTATTGTGGTAAAACATCTATAAGATAACAGTTATCATTTTAGCCATTTTTAAGTATACAGTTCAGTGGCATTAAATGCTGTGGTGTACCTGTCACCACAGTCTATACCCAAAACCTTTTTATCGTCCCAAAGAGCAGCTCCATATGCGTTAAACGATACCCCCCGTCTCCTCTTTCCCCCAGCTCCTGCCAAGCACCGTTCTGCTCTCTGTCTGTGACCTTGACCCCTGTAGGTACCTCACAGAAGCAGAATCCTACAGTATTTGTCCATTGATGTCTGCTTTATTCCACTTAGCATAATATCCTCGAGGTTCATCCATGTTGTAGCACGTGTCAGAATTCCCTTCCTTTTAAGGCCGAGTGAGATTCCAGCATATGGATAGGTCATATTTCGTTTGTCCTTTTGTCTGTTGACACTTACTGTGGTTTTCAACTCATATTTTTTGTGAATGAAGTTGAATATCTTTGCGTGTTTTTAAAAATCATTTACAGAAAATGACAAACTAGGAGAACGATCTGCAGGTCCTGTCACTGCCAGAGGTCGGATTGTCCTGGCTCCTGCCTGCGCAGCAGTGAGGACAGGACCAGTAGCACTGTTCAAACCAGGCGGGGGGTCTGAGGGCACAGGACAGGGGTTGCAGGTGATTCTTAAGTAAGAGAAAGCACTCAGCCTCCCCCGTGAGAAAAACAGGAACTAAATTACAGCAAGAACAACTCTGTTTCTGGAGAGTTCAAAAGCAGGCAGTGGTCCGCTCTGGTAGGGGTCGAGGAGGTGACTGCCAGGGGGGCCCAGGGCTTCTGGGGCGTGGCTGCTGTGTCTCGTGTGGGTGCTGGTCCCATGGGGCTGCACTGCCCGGGGTGCACTTCGGTATAACGTTTTCCACCCCCTCAGGCAAAGCCTGCTTGTGTTAGTAGAGGGAGGAGACCAGCCCGTGGCCCGAGGTAGGTGGCCCACCTCTGTGGATCAGCCCGTGGCCCACCTCTGTGGATCAGCCCGTGGCCCACCTCTGTGGATCAGCCCGTGGCCCACCTCTGTGGATCGGACCGCACACCCCTGAACTGACCCAACTAAGCTCCCGCCTTTAGGCTTCGGTTCTACGGACGGACTTATCCATGGGGTTTGCATAGAGCTCTTCGTGGCGGTGCTGTTCGATTTAGCAAAAGATCGAAAACAACCCAAGTGTCCATCGGTAGGAGACTGGGAAATAAATTATGATGCCTCCAGTTGATGGAATGAAATGCAGCTGATTAAAGAACGAGGAAGCATTTGGGGTCACCAAAGGGAATCTTTCAGAGTGTGTCTCAAACAAAAGCAGGGGCGTAATCTGTTTCTCTGCTGGCACGTGCATAAAGTGTTTCTGGAAGGATATGAGAAATCTGTGTTGTTGTTCCTGGGGAGAGGCCCTGACAGCGTCTTGGGGGGGAGGGGAGGAGCCCTGGGGACGTCCCAAACCTGCTCCTCTGTCTTCTGTTTGTCCTGGCCTTTGTCCTTCAGGCCTTTCTGGTGACAGAGCCTCGCACTGGAGTCACCGGCTCCAGGGGCTTCAGGGGTCAGGCCCGCCGATTTACAATCCTGTCCCACATGGGACCTGGGGGCCGCATCGGACCATGACAGCTGACACCGAGGGTCTCTCCCACCCCCTTCCTCTGCGCGAGGGCAGATTCCAGGCTGCTCCGAGGTGCCCTGTGGGTCCCAGCAAGTTTGGTGGGGAACTGAGAAGGGCGCACCCCACACGCCTGCCCAGAGACTCATCTGAGTTCTGTGAACCTTTGATGGATGTTTTATTCTCGGCCACCGCCCGTCTCTGCTTTTTTTTTTGTTTTGTTTTTTTGTTTTTTTGCGGTACACGGGCCTCTCACTGCTGTGGCCTCTCCCGCCGCGGAGCACAGGCTCCGGACGCGCAGGCTCAGAGGCCATGGCTCACGGGCCCAGCCGCTCTGTGGCAAAAACATCTATAAGATAACAGTTATCATTTTAGCCATTTTTAAGTATACAGTTCAGTGGCATTAAATGCTGTGGTGTACCTGTCACCACAGTCTATACCCAAAACCTTTTTATCGTCCCAAAGAGCAGCTCCATATGCGTTAAACGATACCCCCCGTCTCCTCTTTCCCCCAGCTCCTGCCAAGCACCGTTCTGCTCTCTGTCTGTGACCTTGACCCCTGTAGGTACCTCACAGAAGCAGAATCCTACAGTATTTGTCCATTGATGTCTGCTTTATTCCACTTAGCATAATATCCTCGAGGTTCATCCATGTTGTAGCACGTGTCAGAATTCCCTTCCTTTTAAGGCCGAGTGAGATTCCAGCATATGGATAGGTCATATTTCGTTTGTCCTTTTGTCTGTTGACACTTACTGTGGTTTTCAACTCATATTTTTTGTGAATGAAGTTGAATATCTTTGCGTGTTTTTAAAAATCATTTACAGAAAATGACAAACTAGGAGAACGATCTGCAGGTCCTGTCACTGCCAGAGGTCGGATTGTCCTGGCTCCTGCCTGCGCAGCAGTGAGGACAGGACCAGTAGCACTGTTCAAACCAGGCGGGGGGTCTGAGGGCACAGGACAGGGGTTGCAGGTGATTCTTAAGTAAGAGAAAGCACTCAGCCTCCCCCGTGAGAAAAACAGGAACTAAATTACAGCAAGAACAACTCTGTTTCTGGAGAGTTCAAAAGCAGGCAGTGGTCCGCTCTGGTAGGGGTCGAGGAGGTGACTGCCAGGGGGGCCCAGGGCTTCTGGGGCGTGGCTGCTGTGTCTCGTGTGGGTGCTGGTCCCATGGGGCTGCACTGCCCGGGGTGCACTTCGGTATAACGTTTTCCACCCCCTCAGGCAAAGCCTGCTTGTGTTAGTAGAGGGAGGAGACCAGCCCGTGGCCCGAGGTAGGTGGCCCACCTCTGTGGATCAGCCCGTGGCCCACCTCTGTGGATCAGCCCGTGGCCCACCTCTGTGGATCAGCCCGTGGCCCACCTCTGTGGATCGGACCGCACACCCCTGAACTGACCCAACTAAGCTCCCGCCTTTAGGCTTCGGTTCTACGGACGGACTTATCCATGGGGTTTGCATAGAGCTCTTCGTGGCGGTGCTGTTCGATTTAGCAAAAGATCGAAAACAACCCAAGTGTCCATCGGTAGGAGACTGGGAAATAAATTATGATGCCTCCAGTTGATGGAATGAAATGCAGCTGATTAAAGAACGAGGAAGCATTTGGGGTCACCAAAGGGAATCTTTCAGAGTGTGTCTCAAACAAAAGCAGGGGCGTAATCTGTTTCTCTGCTGGCACGTGCATAAAGTGTTTCTGGAAGGATATGAGAAATCTGTGTTGTTGTTCCTGGGGAGAGGCCCTGACAGCGTCTTGGGGGGGAGGGGAGGAGCCCTGGGGACGTCCCAAACCTGCTCCTCTGTCTTCTGTTTGTCCTGGCCTTTGTCCTTCAGGCCTTTCTGGTGACAGAGCCTCGCACTGGAGTCACCGGCTCCAGGGGCTTCAGGGGTCAGGCCCGCCGATTTACAATCCTGTCCCACATGGGACCTGGGGGCCGCATCGGACCATGACAGCTGACACCGAGGGTCTCTCCCACCCCCTTCCTCTGCGCGAGGGCAGATTCCAGGCTGCTCCGAGGTGCCCTGTGGGTCCCAGCAAGTTTGGTGGGGAACTGAGAAGGGCGCACCCCACACGCCTGCCCAGAGACTCATCTGAGTTCTGTGAACCTTTGATGGATGTTTTATTCTCGGCCACCGCCCGTCTCTGCTTTTTTTTTTGTTTTGTTTTTTTGTTTTTTTGCGGTACACGGGCCTCTCACTGCTGTGGCCTCTCCCGCCGCGGAGCACAGGCTCCGGACGCGCAGGCTCAGAGGCCATGGCTCACGGGCCCAGCCGCTCTGTGGCACGTGGGATCCTCCCGGACCGGGGCACGAACCCGTGTCCCCTGCATTGGCAGGCGGACCCTCAACCACTGCACCACCAGGGAAGCCCCTCTGTGCTTCTTGAAGATAGTTGTTATAGTGTGAGTGGCTTTTCTGACTTTGGCTTTTCTATAAGACCTTTATTTGCAGAGGAAGAGGCTGTCAACTTTAATTTTTTTTTCTAATTTCTCAGGCAAAGAAACAAACCCAGCAGGTGTTCAGATCTTAGATGATTGACAGGCTGCGCCCCAGCCGGCCCCTCCCAGAGCCCTTCCAGCTCTGCGGCACCTGCAGGACCAGGTGCAGAGACTGAGGTCCCCGGGGCCCCCTTCACGCACTCGAGGGGCGTCGGGCTCAGAGCTGCTGCCAGCGGTCCTGGGGGCTGCAGCTGCCGTGCCCTCTGCCTGTGTCTGTGACGAGTTGGAGCCCAGCCCTCCTGGCCAGGCCGGTTCTCTGCTCCTCCACGATGGTCACAGGCAGGCGTGAAGTGGGCGGTCCCTCCCCGGTCCCCCTTCCCTCTGGTAGCTCTGCAGCAGCGTTCTCGAGGCCCGTTGGGGCAGGTGGCTCAGCCGGCTTCTCTCTGTGGCCCTGAAGTGCTGCCCGAGTCCTTTGTAGGCCTCCTGCCTTTTCAAGTGTAAAAGTGTTCATGCATTTTGACCCAGTGACCCTATTTCTGGAATTGATTTTGAAGAAACAACTCAAAGCACAGTTGTGATTATGCTGTATTAAATGATGTTTATCCATACGATAGTTAAAGGGCTCCCTAAGTTGCGTCCCCTAGGGAAGTGGCCAGGCAGGTGTGGTGCCCTGCTGGCCGGGCGGGACCATGGGAGGAGGTGGTCGCTGGGTGTTTTGTTGCTTTGGGGGTGGAGTGGACACACCCTGAGGACTGGAAGGAAATTCACCAAACCTGACTCAGGTTGTTGACATTTTGAGACGTGTCTAGAAAGAATATGCTCAGCACAGCAGGAGAGTGTGCAGCGCTATGGGGGAGGGGCTGTTAGAGCCGCTGGGCAGTGGGGTGCGGTGGGAGGCCCCCGTGCTCTCCTTCGCGCTTTCTTTATAGTATGTTCTCTCTAAACAAAACAGTGCCTTTTTTTTTTTTTTTTTTTTTTTTTTTTTTTTTTTTTT
>NW_006771655.1:421276-455105 GCF_000442215.2 Lipotes vexillifer
GGCATGTGGGATCTTCCCAGACCGGGGCACGAACCCGTGTCCCCTGCATCGGCAGGTGGACTCTCAACCACTGCGCCACCAGGGAAGCCCCAAAATGGTGCCTTTTAAAAAAATAATTAACTAATTAATTAATGGCTGCATAGGGTCTTCGTTGCTGCGCGCGGGCTTTCTCCAGTTGCAGCGCGCGGGCTTTCTCCAGTTGCAGCGAGCGGGGGCTACTCCTCGTTGCAGTGCGCGGGCTGCTCATTGCAGTGGCTTCTCTTGTTGCAGAGCACGGGCTCTAGGCACGTGGGCTTCAGTAGTTGTGGCGCATGGGCTTCAGTAGTTGTGGCTCACGGGCTCTAGAGCGCAGGCTCAGTAGTCGTGGCGCACGGGCTTAGTTGCTCTGCGGCATGAGGGATCTTCCCAGACCAGGGCTCGAACCCGTGTCCCCTTCATTGGCTGGCGGATTCTTAACCACTGCACCACCAGGGAAGCCCATAACAATGGTTTTAAAACCAGCAAAATCTTGCCTGCTTCCTTGGAAGCTCAGAGAAGGAAGGTATTTTGGGCAGCTGGTTTTTCAGATAGCCGAAGGCACCATTTTAAATCCTTGGTGTGTTTTTAACAGCCTCAGGTAGAAAGTTTTCTTCAATGTGGTATCTCCCTTCCGGCTGTTATAAATGGCAGAGAGTAAGTATGGTTGAACTTTCCTGAACCTCTGTGTTTTTGAAAGCCCTGAGTCACCCTCAGACCCTTCGGGGAGGGGCGTCTCCACGGTGATGTCTGCAACTTGCTCTGCAGGTTTCAGAGCGAGTGAGCGGGGCCCCTGTCGCGGGCTTAGCGTGTAGGCTCCGTAAATCTTGCCTCTGTCGCCCCCAGGTGGGATCCAGGCTAGCATGGTTGCAGGGGCAGGGCTCTGCCTTCTCTGCTGCCCAGGAGTGCAGAGCTGGACCTGGGGAGTGCATGTACAGGAGGGTGCCCAGGGAGGGGGGAGTGCGCCAGGAGGGCACGCACGCCTGTGCCTGAAGGTGAACCCATGGACCTCACAGGCCTGGCTTTGTCCTCGTGACTCCAGGTCAGAGGCTGCAGCCTCGGGTCTTTAGTGATGTGATTAGCCCCGGTCAGGGGAGTGGTCCCAAGAGGTGGCCTGTCCTGCTGTCGGTCATCAGGCTAGTTCTGAACGTGGGTAGCTGGAAGGAGTTTTATTTTATTTCATTGTGTCTGTTTATCTAAATCTCAAACTATATTTGAATCGCACAAATGAACATGAGAACACGTGTGCAGGTGACCCAGCAGAACCCGCGGAGCTCTTGGCCCGCACATGAGCCCCAGCCGAGAACTTGCCTCCTTCTGCCCGGGGGAGCCCCAGCCCTGCACTTGGAAGGGAGTGATCGCTCTCTCTGCCTTTGCCCCCTGTCCACTGTCTTGTCGCCGACTCCAGGCTTCACTCTGGGTGGGGACAGTGAGGCTGCAGCTGGGGGACCGCGCAGGCTCCTCGGGCCGGGGAGGGGCTTTACAGAGAGGCGGGTGCGGGCAAGGCCCCCCAGCCCTGCCCAGGTCGGAGCCGACCCGGGTGCCGACCGTGGAGAAAGCCTTGAGAAGGAAGTCGGTTTGATTCTGGGGCGGCCCCTCCACCCTGCGTGCACGTCGGCGGTCAGGGCAGCAGGGAAGGGACAGCACGCCGCCGCATTCCTGGCTTTCGGTGAGAAATTAATCCCCCTTCAGCATCTTGACAGCAGCTCATTAAGAGCCTCAGGATGGCAGGCAGGCAGGAGCCTTGCATGCACATCCCACACCTGAGGGTATTTTGTTTCAAGCAGAGTAGATCGCACAGCGGGTTTGCAGGTGAGGACTTGCCGGTTCGCGGTCACAGACGCTGCTGCCGGGAGCAGAACGCAGCGCACAGAACCGGGAGGTGTTTCCTCGGCATTTTTATTGCCAAAGCATGAAGTTTTATGAGTGCCTTTCTGGCGTTCATCTTACACGTGTCGTAAATCCAGCAGATCCAGCTCAGTGTTGCTGGGGGGCCGGGGGCAGGGGGAGGCTGGGACTGCGCTTTCCTTGTTCCGTGAAGCAGGCGCGGGACTTGGGACCTGGCTTTAGCTTTGGCAAATTGTGTGGGCACCTTCCTGCCTCTTGCCCTTTGAGCCCCACGGGATGGACGTTTCTCCCATGACCAGAGTCACCTCGGGTTCCAGGTGGGAAGGGAGAGGGTCACCTCACTGGCCGGCCACTGGGACCAGCTCCAGTGCGGTGCCTGGCCTGGCAGATGCTCCGTGGATATTGTCTCACACCCCACGGAGTGGAGCCTGTCGCCCGTGGGTGCGGAAGGTGAGAGGGTCGTCTGACAGTTACTTGTCACGTGTTCAGACAAAGGCTCGTGGCTGCCGGCGGCCACCTCGCTTTGGTCTCCTGGCAGAGTGGCTGCCTCACCTGACTTGGGCGTTCATGTCCCTCGAGGGTGGCCTGTGGGCATGCGGGTTTGGCCGCCTGTCCCCTCTCTCCACTCCCCTGCAGGTGTCCTGGCTGTGGGGCCTCCAGTGACCACAGATGCTGCTTCTGCAGCCCCCTGGGTGTTACCCTTCAGGGACCCCCACTGCCCGGGAAGGCAGGGGCCAGCCCCGACGGGCTGCCCTCCTGCCTGCTCCCTGGAGCCTCAGCGTGAGGGTCCCCGGAGGCACATTCCTGCGTCAGCCGGTGCTCTGGGACACAGCCTGACCCTGGCCACCTCCACGCCCTGAGCCCAGCCTCCCTCCCTCCGTCCCTCCCTCCGTGGTCCTGCTAACAGCCTGCCTCTGGTTCAGTTTCCAGGCCGAGCGGCCCGCGCTGAACGTCGTCATCTTCCCTCTGCTCCACGAGGGCCTGACCGATGTCATCCGAGACGTTCCCATGGTGCACCTGGACGAGGTCACCTTATTTAAAAGCAGAGTGGCCGAGGAACCGCCAAATCTGTGGTGGTGACAGGAGTGGGCCCCCACCGGCCCGTCGCCGCCTGTGGCCGCTGCGTCTCCGTGGCCGAGGAAGCAGGACTGCCCCAGTCAGGTGTGTGGCTTCCAGCCTGTGCCACGGCCGCCGCGACCGCTCCCCTGCCCGAGGACCCCGGATGCCCGGTGGGTCACCGGAGGAAGGAAGCCCTCTCCCCAGCCCTTAGGGGCCTCCTCTTGTGAGGAGTCTGTGCTCAGTGACGCTCTGGCTGAGATGCGTGAGGCAGCGGCGGCAGGGCCAGCTGTCGGGCGACCTGCGGGCCTGGCCGGCGTGATCTTGGGCTGAGACAGCCATCGCCAGGACACTAACTCCTTGGGGGCCAGGTCCCCAGAGCGCCACGTGACCCCATGGCCGTCCCCCAGCCCCCAGGAGAGGCCCTGTGCTCCTGGTCACCTGCCTCGGGCTCTGTGGAGGGGCGGCTGTGAGCCCGAGGCAGGGAGGGGCTTGCAGGTGCTGTGGCAGATTTGGGGTCTCCCCTCCTTCCATTTAACCCCGTTACACCTCTGGTATGCGTCCAGCCACATGACATCGGACAGGTTCGGGCCAGCAGCGGGTTGCTGGGTAGGGAAGCTGCAGGTCCCTGTGAAGGTCTCTGTTTCTGGGGAAACACGGATAGACCTGCTTCATTAGAAAACCTTGAAATATTAAAACCCAGAAGGGATGTGTGGGGCTGGCGGAGTGATCACATTACCCCGTTTCAGATAGCTTTATTTAGCACTTAAAAAAAATGCAACGCAGCTATTCCCAAAACGAGGGATGTCCTCCCAGTGTCCTGGGCCTCCCGCCACGTGCCACCCAGTGCTTCTGCCTTGTCAGCCGCGAGACTCCCCCCAGAGCCGTCATCCCTGCAGCTGGTGGGCTTCTGAGGGGCCCCAGGTGGGTTCCCTCCACCCAGCGTCTTGCCCAACACTCCCGGTGACGCTCCTGGAGACTTCCAGGGAAGGCTGGGTGGCGTCGGGGCGGCTCCCAGCCGGGGGTACCTGGGTCTCCGCAGAGGTTGCCTCCCCGGGACACCAGGGGCTGGGCCCATCTCGCCCCGGCCTCCCTCTCCCTCTGGGCTGGGGGTGGAGGTTCCCCAGACCCTCCTCACCGCTGCGGCCCGTCTCGGCTGCCGTCCACTCTGTGGCCCCCAGCCCAGCCCACTTCCCACTCTGTTCCGTGTGATGGTCGCCCCGTGTTGTATAGCGTGTCCTATAGTTTGCCTGTTGCAGGGCCCGGTACCTGGACCCTGGGCCTGTGTTCGCCTGCCCCTCCCTGGGTGCTCAAGGGGCAGACAGTTCAGCAGCCCCCGCCCTGCCAGGCCGAGGGGGTCCAGGAGGCATTCCGATGGTGGAAGTGCTCGGAGGGCCAGGGTCTCGGGACGCACACAGGCCCCCGAGTGCTCCGGTCGATTCTCCCTAAGCGCAGTCTGTCTGGTGGCCTCCACCCGTCCCCGCGGCCCCGGCCCTGCTCTCACCTCCCCGCAGCACCGGGTAGAGCTGGGGCTCCTCCCCCTGCGCTGTGGTTTTCTTGCCGAGGGTGCAGTTGTCTCCTCTCTGGAGCGTGGGGTGCCCTCCTCCCTCCCTCCTCAGCTTCCACTGGCGGCTCTTTGCCTCCTGCCCAGAGGGACCTGTCTGCCGGCTGCCCCCAGGTGGGACCCCCCCCAGACCTGCAGACCTCCCCTCCGTAGTCCTGACCTGGCCTGAGAGTCACAACCGGGCCCGCTCCTCTGGCCATGCAGGCGGCAGGCCAGGCTGCCCTGGGCCCTGGAGAGACAGGGCCAAGGCCCTCGTTAGGGCCACATGCTGTAGATGAGGGTCTGAGAGGTGGTGAGAGTCCCCCAGCCCATTTCTGGGCATGTCTTTCAGTTGCGCCTTGAGACCACCGGGAGGGTGATCAGGAAGGGTGTTGTGGGGACTGACTGCTTGTTGCCGTCACAGCAAGAGCGTGGCCAGTTACAGCCCGACCGGCAGGGGGACGCGGCCCAGGATGGGGGCAGGTGGTCTGGCCGACCCCGGGACCCCTGGGGCCCTGGGTACACATCTCCTTTCGTCCAGAGCAACCCGGGCTCAGGCCAGAGGATGATCGTTCCACTAAGAATTTATCCACAGGCTGCCATGGTTTTCGTGCTCTGGCCCGAATGGCCTGTTCTCATGAGCAAGCAGTTTTAACCAGCAGTGTCACTTATGCCAGCAAACAGGGCTGGGAGGGGCCGTTCACGAGAGGCTGGGGCACGAGCTGACTTGGAAAGCAGCCCCCAAACAGGAGGCCTTGTATCTTTAGTGTCGCCCTCAACCGTCCTTTACTTAGAGCAAGAATTTCCGCTGCTTCTGCACCCAAGACAGGATTCGCCAGATGTTACTAATGTGCTTATTCCCGCTAAGTGCTATTTTGGCACCGGTGTTAATTGCAGTTTATATCCTGCGGCATTTTACGCCGGGAGAAGAGCCCACCCTAGTGGTCCCCAGTCGGCAGAACTGGGCTGTTAAGCGACGGGCCACGTGCTGCCTGCTGAGGGGGACTGGGCAGCACTGGCGCCCGCGTGCGTGCGCGTGTGTGTGCGTGCGCGTGCATGGACGTTTGTGCGCCTACACGTGTGAGTGCAGTCTGCTGTGGACGGGCTCTTGTTCCTGGTGTGCACGTGTGTGTGCACGTGTGTGTGCACGTGTGTGCGTGAGGCAGACACTGGGGGAGGTGGGAATGGGGGAGGAGGGGACCAGGGAGATGTCTCTGTTAAAGAGAGAAACCCCCGGCCTCCTGAGGCTGCCCCTGCCTGTGGCCCCTCCTCGCCCCTAGACCCCTCGGTCCCGCCTGCTCCCAGGGCTGTGGCTTTGCCGCCGCAGCATCAGGCAGCCTAGCTGACCGGTCCTGAAGGTGCTCCCCCAGGGAGGCTTCTTGAGCCTGAGGAGAGTAGAGACCCGCAGGCCCCCTTCCCTGCTGTCAGTGGCTTTTCTCTTTGTCACGTGCGAGTGTTTTTATTTCCGAGCTGAGGGGGCTGGATTAAGGGCACTTCACTCTCATACAACAAGGGCACGGATTTCATCCCCACCCGTCAGCTGCCCATCCGAGGACCCAAGGAGACAGGTCCGAGGGTCCCTCTAACGCAAGGCCCCCGAGGGCCTCTCCACTCAGGCCTGGGACGACGCCCCTCCTTGGGCAGGTCAGCAGGGCTGGGTGCTGAGGGTGACACTCCCTTAACCCCCTGCGCCAGGATCCAGAGCTGCAGGCCCCTCGGCCCAGGGGGCAGAAGCTTGCCAGGGGCCAGGGCTGGGAAAGTTGGCCGGGGGAATCTGAAGCCAGCAGTTGCAGCCTCACTGTGTCAGGGGCCTCCCTGGGTGCATGGCCTTGGCGGGTCTCAGGCCCCCCTCCCCCACCCGGCCCCGCCTGGCAGGAAGGGGAACTGCCCTGATGGGCCCACCCTCGCGTCCTCCTCTGAGTGGCACTGGAGCAGCCGGCAGCCTCCTGCTTCCTCTCGTTCTCACTGTTTGTTCCTTTAGGATTTGAAAATTGCTGAGACCTTGTGAGAAGCAGTAAGAGAAGTTCGTGGGTGAGGATATGACGCAGCGCGGCCGTGGCAGCAGGCTCCCACGGCTTCAGTCACAGAACCCGAGGTGCGGGGGACGTGGATGCTGACACCTGTGGTCCTTGTGGCCTCAGCCCCAGTCCCCCTGCCCCCTGACAGGACGGGTGGGGTTGTGCCGAGGGGCTCAGGGATGGTCGCTGGTCTTGTCTGCGTCTAGGGTGCAGGATTCCACTGGGCGTGATGAACAAATACCCACAGGAATTCACACAAACTGTGGGTCCGACACAGGCCAACCAACATCATCTAAATTACTTTCTAAAGCTCTTTCAAAAGCCAGTGAAGTGTGAGGTTTTGCATTGATGTCACAGGGTCAGGGCACCCACTGCGCCAGACTCCAAGCCGGCCGGCCCCAGAGGCCTCCCCGCCGTGCCCACTGCACTGGGGGGGCGGGGTACGAGAGGTGAGGGTGCTTTTTCACGTGTGGCCGTGGGCACGTGGCACCCCGCAGCCACCGGCGGTGCTCAGCCCCAGGACTGCTGCCCTCTGACCATCGCCCACCTGCCGGCCCCTCTGACTGGACAGTCTTGCTTAGCACGTTACCAATAGTAAGAGGGGTGAGGTGAGTTGCCAGGGTTTCTCACGGCATGCGCGTGACCAGGTGCTACATGACCGAATACACGTCACCTGCCTTTTGATGACCGACCTCCTTGTCCTCCGGTGAGGCCACTCCTGAATTTCACGTTCCAGCTACATTTTGAATGGGTATTTTCATGTAAATTTGTGGCATGTGAAAAGTTTCAAATAAAGTGGACCTGATTTAGAAAACCTGTGTGGTCCTTCCAGCAGGGGCACGTCCTGACCTTTCCTCTGCAGCCCCGGAGGGCGAGCTTAGGCAGTGGCGCTCTGGTCACCCGCTGCTGTGCTTGGCCCCTTGGGGGTCCCTGGATGGAGACGTGAGACCCAACGCGGGGCACCAGGCGCTGCCAGGGGCCATCAGCAGGCGACTGCTGTGAGGAGGGGCGAGGCCAGGATGGGGCTGGCGGGCAGGGGGCCAGGGACACTGGTGTGGCCCGAGGCTGCTCCCTGCCCAAGGGCTCCGTGAGGCTGGCAGAGACAGAGTCGGCACAGCCCTTATCTGGGGCCCGTGGGGACTGAGTCAGTTTCATTTTTTATTTAATACACATATTTGTAGTTTTCAGTTGTGGTGAAAAGTAAGTAACATAAAATTTACCGTCTTAACCGTTTTTATGTGTACAGTTCAGTGGCATTAAATAGCTTCTCGTCGTCGTGCAGCCACATCACCACCGTCATCTCCAGAACGTTTCCATCTTCCCAGACTGAAACTCTGCCCCACTAACCACTGTCCTCCCCCGCCCCCCGCCCTCAGCCCCTGGCACCCACCCTTCTACTTTCTGTCTCTCTGAACCTGACTCTCCCAGGGCCCTCATACGGGTGGAACCATAGCAGCATTTGTCCTGCTGTGACTGGCTTGTTTGCAGCATCAGTTTCAGGCACATACTTCCTCCGCCAGACCTGGGTTCTGGGAAGGGGCTCTGCCCGCAGCCAGAGGGGGATGGAAGGTGGTAGTTGAGGCGGGGATGCCCAGGGCAGACGTCTGGGGAGGAGTGGGGACCTGGACTTGGGAGGCGCCGTGGACAGAGCTGGGCCCCAGGGATGCTGCAGGACAGAGTGACAAGGGCAGGGACCGTCAGGTGGACCGAGGAGGGCTCACTGATGCCTCCTGAGCCCCCGGTTGGTCCTCGAGGCCAGAGTCGCCTGAGCTGCAGTGGCAGCGTGGAGACAGGAGCCTCCGTCCCTCCCGGGCCTGCCTGAGCCGGTCCCCCAAGCCTGGTGCACACCCACGGGACTCCCCACCATGGTTCACTTCCGACCGGGAACCGGGGAGAAAGCTGAGGGGACAGTCCTTCAAGGGGTCAGCAGTGACCTTCCAAAGAGGGGCAGGACCGACCCTCTGCCCTGCTGTGTCCAAAGGCAGCAGCAGGGGGAGATCAGATGGGCGTGCAGGTAGGAGAAATCCTGGGGGCTCTGCCTCACACACGCGTGAGACGCGATCATTAGGGTGATGGGTAAGTGGGGAGGGGGAGAAGCAAGGCTGAGGGGACCCCACGACAGACCACCCCGACGCCAGGCTGTAGGGAGCCTTTTGGAGATGCTCGTGGCGTCCGTGGGGCAGGGACAGGTCCCAGCGACGTGGTCCACCTGTCCCACCACGTCCGGAGCCTCTTGCAGGGGCTGGATCTTCTGGAAGCACCTTCACTCATATGTGGGGCTGTTGGTGCTGGCTGTTGGCTGGGATGCCCACCTGAGCTGCGTTCCCGGCCGTGGTAAGTGCCACCCGGGAGGGGACGGCGGGAAAGGGGCCGCAGTCTGGGCTGGGGGTCAGGGAGGCCTCTGCGGAAGGGTGGGCTCTTCCGTGTTCTCAGACCAGGCCTCTCTCTCAGCGAGGACCCGATGTCCCTTGTTTGGCGTCTCTCCTTTGTCCTCCCTGTGCGATGGGCACCCTCTGGGTTTCAAGCCTGAGACGCCGAGGCGGAGCCTGGCTGGGCCCCGCCCCAGGGTCTCCTCTGCGAGGTCCGCATCATGCTTGTCATGCGGCCGCTGGCTGGCTCTTACGTTGAGCTGAAGCCCCGGCTCCCGGCCTGGGGGAGTCGATGGGGAAGGTCTAGGAGCAGCACGGCCACTCTGGGCCCTCGCCGGGCGCTCCTCCCTGCTGGGGGCAGGATGGTGGACAGATGCGAGGGGCACAGCCCGTGCAGAGGGGCCGCCGGGGCTGGGCTGTCCACCGGCGGCCAGCGAGGCCCAGGGTGTCGGGGGCTCCTGCAGCCCCCTGTGCAGCGTGTGCAGAGCCAGGCAGGTGCTGGGGGGTGTGGGGCGCCCGTTTCCAGGGCTGGAGGGGCCTCTCCCGGGCGGACAGTTTTGCGGGGAGTCCTCTCCCCACCGCAGGGCGGGCAGGGGGGCTGCCCCTCCAGAGACGCGCCATCAGTCATGGGCCTTCACGTGTGTGCACACACCCAGCGTTCACACACACTCATGATTACGCTCACATGCATTCACAACTGCACACAGATTCACAGACGCACTCCAACGCACACGCTCACGGCCGTACCCTCCTGCGCACACCTGACATTCACACACTCACGCTTACAGTCACACCCACTCTCGCAGGTCCACAAACAGCCCCATATTCGTATTCGTATCACACACTTAAACCCCACCCATCTCACACATTCACACGAGCACTTGCATGATTCACACTGGTATGTAATCACACACGGTCACACACCCACACTGATGCCCCCCCCACATTCACACCCATGTGTATACATGCGTCCACTCACATACATACATTTGCACACACACGTTGATACCTGTAGCATTTGTCCTCCCACCCATGCATCCACGTTCACACCCAGTCACGCTCAACGTTCAGACGCACACTCCAGTTCCCTGTCGCTTGCACTCTCACACATGCACTCACACTCATGTGTAACACGCACACGTTCACACACCCACACAAAGGGACTGGATTAATTTTATACACCAGTCAGTTAACACAACCAGTTCACTTAAAGGTAGACTTTTCTGTTATGTTCGTCCAGGGAACTTGAAAAATTCCGAGAGGTAGAACAAAGGGGAAGAGAAATCGCCCCCGTCCTCCCCAGCCAGAGAGAACGTCTGCTGATGTTTTTGTTAATGTCCTTCAAGCCTTTGTTCCCTGCTTTTAAAAACCATCTGTAGCTGTGATCATCTGATTCCCGGTGCAGCGTTACACTCACCACGATGAAAGCATCTTGCCTGTGTTCTCCCGGACTCATCCTTTTAATGATGAGGCTTTGCTGTCACAGGCCCGCTGGTCCCCCGCTGTCGGACAATTAGGTTGTTTCTAATTAGTCAGTCTTCCAAGGAAAGCGGCCCTGGACAGCCTTGTGCTGGAGCGTTTTTCTATATTTAGAATTATTTCCTTAGGAGAGACTCTCGTTAGTGAAATTTCTGGGTCTAAGTGGGAATTTTTTAAGGCTGGGAGGAGCTTAGAGTTGTATTTAGGGAGTGGGTTTAGCATCTTTGCACAGGGTGACAGCCCCCGTCTCAGTCCCTGGCTTCAGAACGTGGAGGTCAGCTCCCAGCTGCTCCCACCCACGGGTATTTTTATTTGCTACGTTCCCTCATTTCGAATGTACTAATCCCCCAGGACGTAAATGACTGCTAAGGCATACAAATGAGCAATGCAGATAAACTAAAATTAATACATTTAAGATGACGTAAATCCTACCAAACAGTGACTCCCCGCCATTTGCATTTGTGTCCAGGGAGGGCAGTGACCTCCAGCCGGGTATTCCAGGATTGAGGAGTGTGGTCTCAGCCAGAGCCCTGGTTCCTCCCTCCCACTCACCTCGTACATGGGCTTTGGGCCTGGGTCCTGGCAGCATCAGGCCCGGGCATCTGCAGAGGTAGAATCTGGTCCCCAAAGACGTCCACACCCTAATCCCCAGATCCTGTGACTATGCTAGGTTACTGGGAAAGTGGAATTACGTTTGCTAGTCAGCAGGCTTTGAGATGGGGAGGTTGGGGAGGTCATCCTGATGGGCCCAATGGGATCACAGGGGTCCTTGGAAGTCCAGGAGGGAAGCTTAAGAAGGATTCAGCCCTACACTGCTGAACACCAGTCAAGGAATGCAGGTGGCCTTGAGAAGCTGGAAAAAGCCAGGACGTGGATTCTCCCGTGGAGTCGCCAGAGGGAACACGGCCCTGGTGACACCTTGATTTTAGCCCAGTGAGACCTGTGTCAGACTCCTGACTTCCAGAGCTGTGGTGATTGACACAGTATCAGCAACTGGAAAGGGATACACCGTCGCGGGCTTCTCCCACTCCCTCTCCCATCCGTCCTGCGCTCAGAGCCCACCAGCAAACGAGGGAGGAAAACGGGTGACTGAAAGAATGACTGGAAGGAAATGCAGGCACGTTTCCTGTGGGTGGGAGGATTTCTCCTTGTGTGTGTTACTAATTCTCTTCTTTTTCCAGACTTTCTACGATGGGCACAGATGAAATTAATTCTGAGATGTAAACAGAAAAACACACACATAAAAACATAATTTCATTAAAAAGCATATTCTAGGATGAAGCTCTCAACAAGAACAGATCGTCTCCGGATCTATTAAAACAAAAAATATTCACGGTATATTAATCCCAAAGTCAAGTAGCGAGATCTTGTATATATGTATATATCTGTTTTGGTTAGAAAAAAAGGATAAGTTTGTGCAGAGCAAAATGTGGACCAGCACAAGTATGCACCAGCCATTAGTGGAGGGGTCTTCGGGGGAGTGGGCTACCCCAAATGAGGCTGGGGGATTCCCTGGCAGTCCAGCGGTTAGGACTCTGCGCTTCCACTGCTGGGGGCAGGGGTTTGATCCCTGGTCGGGGAACTGAGATCCTGCATGCTGTGTGGCATGGCCAAAAAAACAAAAAACAAACCAAAAACAAACCCAAAAAGCACATATATTTCTTAAAAAAAAAAAAAAGAGTCTGGGTCCCGTGAGAAGGAAAGTTTGGGCAGTTCAGACCATCGCTGGGGGTGGAGAGGGGCCCTCCTTAAATCAAGGTGGGATGAGGAGAGCCCAGAGCCAGCCCTGGGAGGGGGGGCTAGGTGCTCCTGCCTAGGTCTGGGGGTGAGAGCGTTTCGCAAAGCCTCGGTGGTCTGAAGGAATTCTTCAAAGACACAGTCTGGTTTTCAGCAGAGAAGCCATAAGCTTTGTGCACGGTTACCTTGCTCTCCAGAACAAACCAGGGGGCCTCAGCTCCCTCCCCACCAGCCATGGCCTGCCCCCGCCAGCCACCTGCTCCAGGCCCTATGCTAGAGGACACTCAGTTTCAAGCCACAAAGCAGTGCTACCCTGCTCGGTGGGGACGGCGTGGAAGGCCTGCGTTCCTTTTAACATTTCTTAAAAAAAAAAAATACAGAAAATCAGAGAAAACAAACAGCTTGATGAGTTAGCATAAATGTACTGAGAAGCAGAATTCCGACGCTCCAGCCATGACCACCTCCCTCGCCCACCAGTCTGAGCGTCCGCTCCGACACTGCAGCTCCGTCTCGCAGTTTCGTTGATGTGTCCAGAAGTCCTGTCCAGAGGGTCCCATCTGTCCCTTTCTTTCCTGAACAGTTGATATTTTGGAGAGCCTAGGCCGGCTGACCTGGTGAACTTCCCACATTCTGGCTTTTGCTGACTGCATTGTGCCCGGTCTGTGTTTCCTCCAAGTGGGCAGCTGGATCCAGAGGTTTGATCAGACGCGCGTTCATTTCTTCATCGTTCACAGTTATTCTCCTTCACTGGTTTTGATTTTAAGTGTAATTTTTGAAATAGGAATGTGTTCTTGTGATTCAACAATGAATAAAGGGACTTCCCTGGCGGTCCAGTGGTCAGGACTCGGCGCTTTCATTGCCGTGGCCCGGGTTCAATCCCTGGTCGGGGAACTGAGATCCTGGGAGCCGCATGGTAGGGCAAAAGCAAACAAACGAACAAACAAACCAATGAATAAATATGAGAAGATTCCTAGTGAGAAGTCCTTTCTTACTCCTGTCCCTCAGCCACCTAGTTCACACCACCCATTCCTCTCTCGCCCTCAGGAAACCACTGCTTTAGTTTTCTATGTCTCTTTCTAGAGTTTCTTTTTTTTTTTTTTTTTTTTTTTGCGGTACGCGGGCCTCTCACTGTCGTGGCCTCTCCCGTTGCGGAGCACAGGCTCCGGACGCGCAGGCTCAGCGGCCATGGCTCACGGGCCCAGCCGCTCCGCGGCATGTGGGATCTTCCCGGACCGGGGCACGAACCCGTGTCCCCTGCATCGGCAGGCGGACTCCCAACCACTGTGCCACCAGGGAAGCCCTAGAGTTTCTTTATATACAAGCAAATATGAATATATGCTCCGTCCCTTCCCCGCTTTTTATTTTTTTTTAGCATCTTTATTGGGGTACAATTGCTTTACAATGGTGTGTTAGTTTCTGCTTTATAACAAAGTGAATCAGTTATACATATACATATGTTCCCATATCTCTTCCCTCTTGCGTCTCCCTCCCTCCCACCCCCCCTTCCTCGCTTTTTTAAACTACCATAACCCTTTTTAATTGTACAGTTTAGTGGCATTAAGTGCATTCACATTGTTGTGCAGCCGTCACCGCCGTCCATCCACAGAAGTCTCTTCATCTTCCCAAACTGCAGCTCTGTCCCCATTAAACACTGACTGCTCATCCCCCCTCCCCCAGCCCCTGGCACCCACCTTCTACTTTTCTTCTCTGTAGTTTGACTGCTCTAGGTCGTTCATATAAGTGCAATCATATAGTGCTATGGTCTGAATATTTGTGTCCCCCCAAATTTATATATTGAGATCCTGACCCCCACGGGGATGGTATTAGGAGGTGGGGCGTTTTGGGGAGGTGATTAGGTCATGAGGGCAGAGCCCTCACAAATGAGATTAGTGCCCCAGAGAGATCCCTTGCCCACCAAAGATGTTAAGATCCAAATATGTCGGAGCCTTTCAAAGCCCTCCATAGACATCTCATTCGTCAGCTATTTGGTCGGTCTGTTACCTATTTATTACTTGCTTATTTATCTTTTATTCTGGTTAGTCTGTTACTTGCTCCAACTGTTATTCATTGCCTCAGGCAGCTGCAGCATTAAAACATTTGCTTGGGACTTCCCTGGTGGCGCAGTGGTTAAGAACCCGCCTTCCAAAGCAGGGGACACGGGTTCGAGCCCTGGTCCAGGAAGATCCCACATGCCATGGAGCAACTAAGCCCGTGTGCCACAACTACTGAGCCCATGTGCTACAGCTACTGAAGCGCACGTGCTGCAACCATTGAAGCCCGCACGCCTAGAGCCCGTGCTCCGCAACAAGAGAAGCCACCACAATGAGAAGCCCGCGCACCACCACGAAGAGTAGCCCCCGCTTGCCGCAACTGGAGAAAGACCCTGCGCAGCAACAAAGACCCAACACAGCAACAAAGACCCAACACAGCCAAGAAAGAACGAACGAATGAATGAATGAATAAATAAAATAGAGCATTTCTTAAAAAAAAAACCACTTGTAATTGTTTTAGATAAATGCCCCTCTGTGAAAGGCTTTTTAGCACTGAGTGAGCTCTGAGTTAGGTTAAATAAAGATAATTTTTTCCAGTGGGGTCTTCCAGGGGACCACCAGACATGTCCAATAATGCCAGTTTTGGGGGAATAAGGCTTTGGAAGAGCCTCAGATCAGTTCTGCTACTTCTGGGGCTGGGAATGTGGGCTGTTAGTTTTCAAAGCTGAGAAAGGGAGGTGGGATAAGACAAATTAAAAATCCACAAAGCTTGCTCCTCCTACTGAGATTCAGTCAGTTTTCTTAAATAAACACACTCCAGGTTGCTGCAAGCCTCTGGTTATTTTCCAGAGCTCTGAAGAAATTGATTCTGATTTCTGCCCTTTTTTTCCCATTGATTTTATGAGGAGTGAATTTTTTTTTTTTTTTTTTTTTTTCGGTACGCGGGCCTCTCACTGCTGTGGCCTCTCCCGTTGCGGAGCACAGGCTCCGGACGCGCAGGCCCAGCGGCCACGGCTCACGGGCCCAGCCACTCCGCGGCACGTGGGATCTTCCCGGACCGGGGCACGAACCCGCGTCCCCTGCATCAGCAGGCGGACTCTCAACCACTGCGCCACCAGGGAAGCCCGAGGAGTGAATTTTTGACGGTTCTTGCTCAGTCATTTTTTGCTCCCATCACCTCCTCATTCAGTTTTGACAGCTGCGTAGTATTCCACTGGATGGTGTAATATCATGTGTTTAACCCATCTCCTGTGGTTGGACATTTAGATGGTTTTCAGTCTTTTGTGATTACATGGAATGCTACAAATTAATCACTTGAATATCTGTCATTTTACACATGTGCATGTATCTATAAAGTAAATTCCTAGAAGCAGAATAGCTGCATCAAAGAGTATATACATTTGTAATTTTGGTAGATACTGCTCAAATTGTCTTCCACAGGGATTGGTTGAACCAATTTACATTCCCACTAACAATATACAAGAGTATCTGTTTCCCACAGTCTTGCCAGTAGAGGGTGTTCTCTAACTTTTGGATTTTGCAAACTTGGTGGGTGAAAAACATGAGTAACTCAGTGTAATTTTACTGAGCATCTCTTTTATGATCAAAGTTGAACATCTTTTCAGGTATTTTATTTCATTTCTTTACTTTAGTTGGCCACACCGTGCGGCTTGTGGGATCTCAGTTCCCCGAGCAGTGAATGAACCCGTGTCTTCTGCAGTGAAAGGGCAGAGTCCTGACTACTGGACTGCCAGGGAATTCCCATCTTTTCAGGTATTTTAAAGGCCACTGGGATTTTCATTTTTCTGTTATTTTTTCTTACTGATTTATAGATACTCTCTGTATTAGAGAGATGAGGGCCTTTTTTTTTTTTTTTTTTTTTTTTTTTTTTTTTTTTTTGGGCTGTGCCGTGCAGCTTGTGGGATCTTAGTTCCCCGACCAGGGATTGAACCCAGGCCACGGCAGGGAAAGCACTGAATCCTAACCACTGGACCGCCAGAGAATTCCCGAGTACCTTTATTTTTATATAAATAAACGTGTGCTTCCCAACACTTTTTACTGCTGGCACATCTTGCTCTCAGCGGACCCAGAGACAGTTCAACCCAGATGCTTTAAGCTCCCACACTGGCTGCTTCTGCCCTCTAGGGGCAAGGCCAGGAGCCTGCGCCTTCCTTGGGGACTTGGCTGTCTGACGAGCCAGGCTCGGGGTCACACACATGGGTACCAGTTGTCTCCTGTTGGTTGGTTACACTTTTTCTTCTGCTGGGGTTTGACTTCGGCAAACATTGACGTGTCCCTCAAAATCCAGAGGACTTTGACACTGGTCTAGGGGGGTTTCTCCCTGGCCCTGGCCTTTCCAAACAGAATGAACCACTTCCTACATTACTTCTGTGCCTTGTTCAGACTTTCCCTGTTAATTGCCATTATCCTACTGAATTCGTTTTTTTGTTTTTTTGTTTTTGAATTCGGTTTTTAAATGTCTTTTTTTTTTTCTAATAAAATAATGTTCATTTAGAACTTCCCTGGCAGTCCAGTGGTTAGAACGCGGCACTTTCACTGCTGTTGCCTGAGTTCAGTTCCTGGTCGGGGAACTGAGATCCTGCAAGCTGTGCGGTGTGGCCAAAAAAAAAAAATAATAATAATAAAAAATAGTGTTCATTTGGAAAATCTAGTGTGGGTAAACAAAAGGAAAAATAATTCAAGTTCCAATATTAATAGTTCGGAGTACAACTTTCTAGCCTTTCTCTTTGGAGTAATAGTGTATGTATATATTGAAAAAATTAAAATGGGATTATACCCTACAAACAACTTTGCCCAATGTTCTTTTTTTTTTTTTTGTGGCTGCGTTGGGTCTTCGTTGCTGTGTGTGGGCTTTGTCTAGTGGAAGCGAGCGGGGGCTACTCTCTCGTTGCGGTGCACGGGCTTCTCATTGCAGTGGCTTCTCTTGTTGCGGAGCACGGGCTCTAGGCGCGTGGGCTTCAGTAGTGGTGGCTCGTGGGCTCCAGAGCGCAGGCTCAGTAGTTGTGGCGCACGGGCTTAGTTGCTCCATGGCATGTGGGATTTTCCTGGACCAGGGATCGAACCCGTGTCCCCTGCTTTGGAAGGTGGATTCTTAACCACTGGGCCACGAGGGAAGTCCCCAATGTTCTTTTTGATTGTTTGTTTACGTGGTGCACATGTTTCTGCCTCACATAATCTTCTGTGCCGTGATTTGTGACAACTTTAATTATTTACTTGAGTTATTAACTGATCCCCAATGTTTGGACATCTAGATTGTTTCTAGCTTTTTGCTTTTGTAAACAGTGCTGCAGTGAGCGTTCTTATAAACTTAATATTTGTGCATAATTTTTTCTTCAGGACAGAAAGCAATTTTAGGAATAAAATGTCAGGGTCTAAATATGTTTAGAATTTGAGGTGTCAGTACACACTGCTTTTGTTCACCCCCAGAAAACACAGGCACCATCTCCCCGGTAGTATGGCTTCGTATCTCGTGGCCCCGTTGGCTTCTCTGTTCCTCCGGGAATGGTAAGACCCCCCCCACCCCACCCAATGGGAAGATGCTGCTTAGTCCTCCCTGTCTGAGCGCCCAGGCTGGGCACGGGGTGGGACTGTTTGTCGCAAGTCAGGCTTTGGGAACCCTCGTGTCTGTAAAAACAAAATCTGACGCTAGGGATTTTTGTTCCTAAAATGTGTTTAAAGTTCTAAATGTTAAAACAAACCAACAACCAACCACAGCAAACCCTGGATGCAGCAATGCCGTCATCCTCACGTACATCAGCCTGTCTTTACATGGGTGTGGGTTGTGCAAGGGCCGAGAGGCCGCTCCCGAGGGTCAGTGACACACACCATGGGGTGCAAGAGAAAAGAAGTGGTCCAGCCCCAACACTGCTGCCGTCCCGTTCTCCCCCCACCCCTACCTAGCAAGGGCAAGGCTGGCGCAGGGCCGCTCTGTACCGCTTGCAGTCTGAGCCCCTTGTGTTCTGCATCTCCCCAGGCCCAGCGCACAGTAGGTCCCGAGTAATTGTGCGGGGTTTGGGGGCCTGGCTGTGGGCCCCCAGAACACGCTGAGACGCGAGCTGCCAACCCCGCTGGAGGTGAGGGAACTGGGCCCAGACCAGGCCCCGGGGCTTGGGGTGAGGGGAGGGCAGCCGGGGCCCCCCGGCCTGCCGCCCCCTGCAAAGGCCCCCATGGCCCTGGAGCATTTGTTCTGCAGCTCCAAAGCTGTTTTTCTTCTCCCTCTACCCCTTGCCCGTTATTTTTTTCTTTCTTTTTGGAAGCAGTGCTCTTTGGAGATAATAGTGCTTCTGGGAAACAAGGCTGAGAGTCTTGTTTGTTCAAAGAAAATATTTTTCTTCCACACACAAGTGCTATGTTTATGCCCTAAATCGCCCTCCTCCGCTTCTGTCCTCCCGCCCACCTTTCTTCTGGCATCTGTCCCCTCTTTGCGTTGGGCCCAGGCAGGGGGAGAGCACAGTCACTACTGCCCCCGCTGTAGGGGGGCTGGGGGCCGGGCGGTGCTCTGCTTGAAAGGGGCTGTAGACCCTAGAGGCCCTACCTGATGGATCGCAGCCGGGTCCCCCGCCTTGGGGGGGGGTCTCCCCAACCCCAGGGCTGCCCGTCAGAGGCTTTGCGTATGTTTGAGGTACTTGAGACGTGATAGGGAGGGGTGTGAGGGGGCCTTGGGGCGGGGGACCCTCTGGCCTGCACCCTCTGCCTGGGCTTGGGGGCGCCGTGGTAGCGGATCCCAGCAGCGCCACAGCCCCTCCCTGGCTCCACTCAAGGGGAGAGGGGCGAGGGCCCCATCCTCGAGGAGCAGCTGCTGCTTCTTGCCCCCGAACACGAGCTTGTGGGGGGGGCCAGGGCTCTTGCCTGCTCCGGGCCCTGCGCCTGCCGGGTGCGTGGTGTGCAGCGTGCATCTCTCCTGACCTCTCGGAGCCCACAGACGGTCACTGTGCATCCCTGCCTGCTCGCTGCCCAAGGGGCTTGCCTGCCCCAGGCACTTGGACAGGCCTGGGGCCTCGCTGGCCGTGGCCTCTGTGCCCTCCTGTGCGCCCCTGGGCCACACGCTCCGTCACCCACGCACACTTGTTTCTCTGTTTACCTGCTGATGCACACTTGCCTTGTTTCCAGGATTTGGCTGTTACAAATAAAGCTACTCTGAGCATTCACGTGCCAGATTTTGTGTGGACGTTTGCTTTCATTTCTCTTGGGTAAATAAATAACCTGGGTGGAGAATGACCATATCATGGTAGGTGCCTGTTTAACTTTGTAAGAAACTGCTGAACTGTTTTCCAAAGTGATTGCAGCATTTACGCGCCTCCCAGCTGAGTATGAGAGTTCCCACTGTTCCACATCCTCCACAAAGCTTGGTGTAGTGACTTTCATTTTAGCCATTCTGGTGGGTGTGTGTATCCCCTTGTGGGTTTTGGTCTTTTAATTTTTATTGGAGTGTAGTTGATTTAAAATGTTGTGTTAGGGACTTCCCTGGTGGTTCAGTGGTTAAGGATCCGTCTTCCAGTGCGGGGGACGCAGGTTCCATCCCTAGTCGGGGAACCAAGATGCCACATGCCGCAGAGCAACTAAGCCCGCGCCGCAATGAGAGAGAAGCCCACGAGCCCCAGTGAAGATCCTGTGAGCCGCAACTAAGACCTGATGCAGCCAAAGAAAGAAAGAAAGAAAGAAAGAAAAATGTTGTGTTAGTTTCGGGTGTACAGCAGAGTGATTCAGTTATACATACACAGATATCCACTCTTTTTTAGATTCTTTTCCCGTATAGGTCATTACAGAGTATCGAGTAGAGTTCCCTGTGCAGTAGGTCCTTATTAGTTACCTATTTTATATAGAGTAGCGTGTACATGTCAATCCCAGTCTCCCAGTTTATCCCTCCCTGCTCTGCTTGTGGTTTTCATTTGCATTTCCCTAGTGACTAATGATATAGAGCATCTTTTCATGTGCTTATTTGCCGTCAGTGTATCTTCTCTGGTGAAGTGTCTGTTCAAATCTTCTGCCCATTTTTTACAATTGGGTCATTTGTCTTGCTATTGAACTGTAAAGTTTTTTTGTTTTTTAATAGCTGAACAAATCATTTGTCAGATATTACTTTTCTCCTGCGCGGTGACTTGCCATTTTGGCTTTTTAACATAATGTCTTTTTAAGAGCAAACTTTAAAAATTTCTTTTAAATTGAGGTCCAATTTACTGATTTTTTTTTTCTTTTATAACTTGGCTTTTTGTGTTGTTTTTCAGAAATCTTTGCCAAACCTGAGGCCACAAAGATTTTTCTCTTATGCTTTCTTAAGAAGTTGTGTGGTTTTAGTGCTTCCATGTAGTCCTATGATCCATTCTTTTTATTAAGTACATTCACATTGCTGTGCAGCGATCACCACCCTCATCTCCAGAACTTTCTCATCTTCCCAAACTGAAACTCTGTCCCCATTAATAACTCCCCCTCCCCCTCCCCCAGCTCCTGGCAACCACTGTTCTACTTTCTGTCTCTATGAATGTGATACTCTGGGGACCTGACATAAGTGGAATCACACCATATTTATCCTTTTGTGACTGGCCTATTTCACTCAGCATAATGTCCTCAAGGTTCATCCGTGTTGTAGCATGTGTCAGAATTTCCTTCCTTTTTTAAGGCTGAAAAAAAACATTCTGTTGTATGGATGGACCACGTTTTGTTTATCCGTTAATCCATTGCCTCTACCTCTTGGCTACTGTGAATAATGCTGCTGTGAACAAATATCTCTTCAAGTCCCTGCTTTCAGTTCTTTTAAGTGTATACCCAGAAGTAGAATTGCTGGATCATGTGATAATTCTGTATTTAATTTTTGAGGAAACTCCATTGTTTTCCACAGTGGCCACACCATTCTACATTCCCACCAACAGCTCACGAGGGTTCCAATTTCTTCACATCCTTGCCAACACTTGTTATTTTCTGTTTTTGTTCTTGTTTTTGCTAGTAGCCATCCTAGTGGGTGTGAATTGGTATCTCTTTGTGGTCTTGATTTGCATTTCTGTGATGTTTAGTGATGTCGAGCATCTTTTCATTTCCTTACTGGCCATTTTTCTGTCTTCTTTGGGCAAATGTCTATCCAAATCCTTGCCCATTTAACAATTTTTTTTAGTTTTTATTTTTTTCCTTTGCCCATTTTTGAATCCAGTTTGTTTTTGTTGTTGTTGAGTTGATGATCTCTTCCTAATCCTATGCTTGACCACCCTCGGCGGTCCACCCCCCGGAAATCATCACCTCACCACTGGGCTTCCCTCCCTCCTTCCTTCCGAGGCTGCTGGCTCCGCAGACCTCTATCCCTGCCACCTTGTTCACACACAGGAGTCACCTTCCCCTCTTTCCCTTGTCCACGCAGGCCTGGGGGACTTCGCTTTATGCACCTATGGAGGCCAGACGGGGTTTAGCTGAACAAAACACAATCAGCCAGTGAGTGGGAATCTCCACCTTCATTTTTCTTCACCTAACACGTTTATTTAACGTCAGCTAGGTGTGAGACGTTGAGCTCGGATATTCAGTTGTGAGCTAAAGCTTATGTTCCAGAAGGAGCAAAAAGATGCTGTGTTGGCCGGCCTCCAAAATGGCGTCCTAATGTTCACTCCCGTGGGGTCCCCTCCTGTGCTGAGTAGGCCTGACCTGAGTTACAGGATACTGCAGAAATGATGGAGGCTAAGTCAACAAAGGCATTATGGGGGACTTCCCTGGTGGTCCAGTGGTGGGGACTCAGGGCTTTCACTGCCAAGGGCCCGGGTTCAATCCCTTGGTCGGGGAGCTAGGATCCCGCAAGCCGTGCTGTGGGGCCAAAAAGAACAAACAAAAAAGACATTACAGCTCAGCCTCCCTCCCTTGGGTCACTTGCCCTGGGGGAAGCCAGCTGCCATGTTGTCAGGATGCTCAAGAAGCCATGTAGAGAGGTCCACATGGTGAAGAACTGAGATCTCCAGCCAGCAGCCACGAGGGTGACCCATCTTGGACGTGGAGTCTGCAGCCCAGTGAAGCCTTTTGATGACTGAAGTCCCAGCCGACAGCTTGACTGCAACCTCAAGGGAGAGCCTGGGCCAAGGCACCCAGCTAAATGCTCCTGGATGCCTTCCACACTTCAACTGTGTGAGGTGATAAACGCTTATTGTTTTAAGCTGCTATGTTTTGGGGTAATTTATTGTCCAGCAGCAAATAACGCCTGCAGATGTCTATATAAATAACTATTCCAGGGAATTCCCTGGTGGTCCAGTGGTTAAGACTCTGCGCTTTCACTGCCGGGGCCCCAGCAAACTAAGATCCCACAGGATGCACGGTGCGGCCAAAAAAAAAAAAAGAAAAACACTATTCCAAGGTAGGGGGTGATAAAGGTGTCACCTGAGAGGGACAAATAAACCCTTATAGGATTTGAGTGGTGGGAGAGGTGTTTTCCACATGTAGGAATCAGGAGAGGCTTCATGGAAGAGGTGAAAATGACTACTGCTACAGCTTGTAAGCTGTGAATTCAGGACTTCCCTGGTGGTGCAATGGTTAGGAATCCGACTGCCAGTGTATAGGGGACACGGGTTCGAGCCCTAGTCCGGGAAGATCCCACATGCTGCGGAGCAACTAAGCTCGTGCGCCACAACTACTGAGCCCGTGTGCCACAACTACGGAAGCCCGTGTGCCTAGAGCCTGTGCTCCACAACCACAACAAAAGCCACCGCAACGAGAAGTCTGCGCACCGCAGCGAAGACCCAACGCAGCCACACACACACACAAAAAGCTATGATTGAAGCATCACTGGGAGGAGGGGAGAGGGTGAAAGGAGAGAGAAGTGGGCAGGAGGCAAGTGACAGGTATCATCCCATGTGTCTTCAGCTATTGGCCTTTTCGTTTTAGGAGTGTTCTTATGATCATATTAAATTTAAATAGCTTACAAGTATAATAATAGTGGCTTATATGTATGGGCTACTCACTACGGAACAGGTGTCCTTTTAAACCTCCTCTCGCTATTAACTCATTTAACTCTCACAGCCTGTGAAGTGGATGTCATCATCTCCCCCATTTTTAACCAGCTGACCACCAGCTCTCACAGTAACATAGGCCCCCCTGGGACACTGAGTGCCCTGAAGGTTTTGCTTTTGTTTTTTGTCTCTCGGGCTTTTTGGATCAGCTGTACATTTGATCAGGCAACTTCTATGCCCTGGAGCCAATTATTTAGTGCACCAGAGCTGGGCCAAGGTAGAGCCCTGTGGCCCATCTCTGCAGACCTGTCTCCAGAATGTCCATCAGCAGCCCCTAGTAAAATCCTAGCCCCAGCCTGGGTCTCCAAATCAGACGTGCATTTGCTTGTGAATGCTTTCAAAGTGCCCTCCCCAATCCCCAGGGACAGTCAGCGTTGGCATTTCTGCGCTGTTAAGCCAGTTCATTATTTCTGCACAGGTGGTTTCCTCTCTTCTGCTCCCTGCCCCTCTTGACCCCCAGAAACTTAGGGGTGCAAGCTCTCTAGAATGAGAATGGCCTTGGGGAGCCCTGGGCCTGCTTGTGCCCAGCTGTGTTCTGGGGGGGCAGTGGGGGCGCCCCGGACACACTGGGCGCTTCTTCCCGTTGGCTTACCGTCGGCTGCTGTGTCGCCCGGCAACTGGCTGCCCCTTATCAGCTCCCAGACCCGCTCCAGCCAAATCCTGAAACGGCCCCACCTGTTTTTCAGTTTGTGGTTTAGGTTTTTTATTTTATTTTAGGAAGTGAAATGAACAACACTCATTCTGGAAGGGGAAGATAAGGCTCGGATCCGCCAGAGCGATGTCTGCTGGAAAGAAATCTCTTTTAACTTGTGGGCAGTTTTCCAGTGCGGCTCGGGTGGTGCGGAAGCTGGCGGCGCGCTCGGCTCGCTGAGAGAATTTGACGGCGGGCCGTGGGCGCGGGCCAGCCAGGCGCAGCGGCCGGGGTGGCATTCCACCGGGCCGTGGCCTGGAGATCTGGTGAGGGAGGGGCCAGCCCCCATCCCCAGGCCAGCCCCTCGCCCCCCCCCGCCCCCCGCTCCCAGCCACATGGAGCATTTGTGGGGCATTGCAGGCCTTTGCTATCCGAGGGCTACTTTTCCCAGACCTTCTGTTGCTTTTTAGAATATAGCTTGATCCTCCCTGACACTGGAAAGTCATTTTTCGCTTTATTGCCATCTGGAAACTGTTCTGCTGTCTGGCTTCTGAGGTGTTCTCATTGCTATGTTGAGTCTCTGGGGGAACTCATTCCCACTCCCTGCGTCAGGATGTGCGTGGGAGCAAGTAATAGAAAACCAAGCTCAAAACGGGTTAACAATAAAGGGAATTTATTGTAATAAAGAAATGGTATGTAGACTTCAGGTCAGGACTGATCCAGCAGCTCAGATAAGGACTCAGTTAACAGCTTAAGGACTCAGTTTGGGATAGCTACTGGCCAACTGGGCCGTGGGATTCCCTATCTATTCCTACTCCTGCACCAGTCGCTATGACCAGGGGGGTGAGAACACCCTGGTTTGCTTAGACCAGTCAGGGCCCACCCGAACCACGGGGCTACTACAGAATGGGGGTAGGACAGATTGCATTTGAGGAGCACACAGAGTTCCCTAAATCCTTTTCTGTGTATCAGAAGTGGATCTGACTGGAATGGAGCTGATCTGAGCTGTACTCTGACTGTCAACCTACAAGTCTGTGTGTTCTCAGAAGGGACAACCCTGTTCTGAGCCTCAGCACCCAGTGCCACCTTCCCCATCTCACGCATCCACCCCCCACCAACCCACCCCCCGCCACCCGTATGCTCTCCTCTGCCATGGCTGTTTCCTTTCAGGTCTTCCAATACTTGACCCACCACAGGGCCTTTGCACAGACTTCTCCCTCTGCCTGGAGTGTCAGAGACACACAGAGAGGGAGGGAAACAGAGAGAGACAAGGAGGCAGAGATAAGTCAGATTAACAGGTTAACAGAGGTGGAGAGAGGAGGAAAGAGGCCAATAGCGAAACAGAAGGTGAGAAGTGGAGCCCGGGAGCCCAGGTTGGGCTTCTGACCAGTCCGTGGAGCATCTCCGAGCCTGATGTGTGGCCACTGTTTATATGGCTGTGGCTGTGGCTAGACTTGGCCAAGTTCCCCTGACATTCGGATGCCTCTCTGAGCGGAGAGGGTGGGGAGGGCCTGGAGATGCTCAGGGCCGCCATTTGAGTGATGATTGGGGTGGGTCTGTGCTGTGGGTCTGTGGGGACGAGAGGAGACGGTTGGTTCCAGTCCCTCCTCCCCCACCACTGTGGGACCAGCCTCCTTTTGGGGCCCACTGAAGTCCCAGGGAGTTTCTGGGCACCAGTGCAGGGACCACCACCAGGCTGCTGGGAGCAGGCGCTGGACCAGACCCCCAGGGCAGTTGGGCTTCCCCGGCACTGAGTGGTACCCAGGGCTTGGTGGGCGTCAGAGGAAGGGCTGGTCCTCCCTCTGCCACCAGGGTGTGTCCTGGCATCACCAAGTTGTCAGTCAGATGGGCCCAACCTGACAAGTGCAGATTGGGGACAAGCCCAATACCCTCGGGAACCTTGGGGCAGGACCAGGGCGCCAGCTCCTGAGTGCTGCCCCTTCCTTTCAGCCCCTCTGGCCCACGGCCCCATCCCGAGGGAGAAGGTGGCCCAGCGTCTGTAACCAGGTCCCTGCCACTCTGAAGGGCCACCTCAGGGGTCTCCAGACCACCCCTTAGTCTCCTTTCTGTGTACTGAGGTCCAATGCAAGGCCCTAGGGACTGTGGACCCTGGTCAGTATTGTGCATGGCGTGCGGGGTCAGGCTTATGCCAGGATTGGCCTGGGTCTCCCTGTCATCCCACAGGGCGGGGCCAGCAGGCCCAGGGAGACCCCCTGTGGAGCCGGGGGAGGGGGGCCAGCGAAGGTGAGAGTGGGCCTGGGGGAGACAGCCTCATGAGGGAAGGGCTGAAAGGGCACCAGGTCAGCATGCACCTCCCAGTGCCGGCCTGGGTTCAGCTCAGACATGGCGGGGACCCCTAACCCTCACCCTAATATTTTTTCGGGCCATGGCCGTGCCAGGGGGCACCTGGCAGGGGGCAGGACAGTCCTTTCGGTGATGCAGGGCCCAGGGAGGTCACAGCTGGTGGAATGTTCTGGAAGGCTTGGCTGATGGGACAGAGGAAACTGGGAAAGCGTTCTGGAGAGGGGGCTCAGAGCCCCAGGTGGGACCAGCAGGTCTGTGTGGCCCAGCCTGAGGGAGGGTCTGGGCCATGATAGGACACGTGTGGCTGCAGGGCCACAGAAGAGCTGGGGTCCAGGACTGGGCTGCGATAGCAGCCCGGGTGAGGGGTGATGGGGCCCAGGTGAGGGGTGACAGCTGCCCAGGTGAGGGGTGCTGGGGTCCAGGTGAGGGTGTTGGGGCCCAGGTGAGGGGTGACAGCTGCCCGGGTGAGAGGTGCTGGGGCCCAGGTGAGGGGTGACAGCTGCTCAGGAGAAGGTGACAGGGGTGACAGGGTTAGGACATAGAAGAGGCTATGGAGTGAAGTGGGCAGAGGCCAGAGCTGCCGAGGAGGGGAGGCCCAGAGGAGCTGGGGGAGGTGGGAGACACCCCCCGGCTTCTGGGGGTCCAAGTGGGGTGGGAGGGGTCACTGTGCCTGAGAGGAAACCTAGAAGCCTGGGGGGAGATAATGATTCAGTTGGGGGTCCCAGTTGGGGCCTGGGTGCAGACACCTTGAGCTCTGGGGAGCATCAGGTGAGAGAGGTGGGAGTGGGGGGGGGGGGCACAGCGTTTAATGCGAGGAATGGAAGCTGTCCCTGGGAGAGGAAGCCCGCTGCTGGGGGGCCACTCGGGCCTCCACAGCCCCCACCATGCGGCTGGGCAGCCGCCACCCATCCGCCCCTTGCTGGAGGGCTGGGAAGCACAGCTGGGGTTGCTATGGTGATGGGATAAGTGGCCAGCAGGTGTCAGCACAGCCTGTAGAATCAGGAGAAGCAGGTGTGTGTGGGGGGGCACCCATGGCCTCTCCCAGGGGCCTCCTCTGACTGCCAGGAGGGAGCCCTCCAGCCCTGCCAGGCCCAGAGGGGCCCTCAGAGCCGCCTCTTCGTGAGCTTGGGAGAGCCGTCCTGCCACCACCATGGGGGTGCATAGCTGGGGACAACAGGAAGCTGGGGTGGGGCGCTGAGGGGGCCCTGGGAGAAGTTTCTGCCCTCCACAGGCTGGTGAGCACCGAGGCTCCATCACCGTGGGATCCTGGGCAGGGCATCGCGCTCCGGTTTCCCCATCTGTAAAACTGCACCAAGGAGGGCGGTCGAGGGTTTGCCTGGGTCGAGGGCCCAGTAAGAGGGGCCACCCTCGCTGCCCCTCGGGGCGTGGAGGCCCGTCTGGGTCAGTAGCCACTTTGCCTCAGGAAGCGAGGTCCCCGTGGTGCACACACAGGGCACACGCCCTGTGCACACACGTGTGGACGGCCACGTGGGCATGGTCTCCAGTTCACTTTCAAGGTTCCCTGTTGTGCAGCAGCGTCACTGAGGGGGGCCGGGGAGGCCGGGGGCGGCGGTGGCCTGGCTTTGCTCCCCCCTGCTGCGCCCCTCTCTGAGCCACGGATGGGTCTCTGGCCCCAGGGCTCTGTGGGAGGCCCCCCAGAAACCCCTTCGCTCCTTCCCCCAGCCGCGCCACAGGACCAATGCCATGTGACGGCTCGATGGGGAAACTGAGGCCGGGCCTCTGGCGAGTGGAGGCCCGAGCAGCCATTGCACGCTTCCCTCTGTAACTGGACGGACCCGCGGGGTCAGCTCACTCCGGCTCTTCTCTCTCCCCTCCCCTAGCCCTCCCGGAACGCTGCCAACGCCTGGCAGGGCCGAGGCCGGCTCTTTCCTAGACAAAGTCTCCGCTGCCTGCCTCCATTCGCTTACTTTATGCAGAAGCGAGTTAAAAGAGGCTGCAGAGGGAGTCGGGTGGGTGAGGGCTGCCTCCCCCAGTCCCTGCCCCTCCGGGGGTGCTTCTGGCCTGCGGGCCTCTGTGTTCCCTGGGGCCCATCTGGGACCCGGCTCGGGTGGGAGGCCCGGCTCTCGGCCGTGTGGACCAACCTCTAGATCCCCAGCCAGAGTCCCGGAGGACAGAGGACCATGTCTTCCCCTCCCCGGCCACGGAGGGGGGGCTGACCGCCTGGGGATCCCAGGCCTCCCTCTGTCACCTGCCTGGAGCACCGTCCCCTACCCACCCGCCCTGCCCGTGCCCCTCCAGGCCCTGCTTTCTTCGCAAGGCCTCCCGGTCCGGGCCGAGCCCTACCCTGCTCTGCGCCCAGACACAACACCCGAAGAGCTGTGAGCCTGTCGCTCGGCCTGTGGGGCCTCTCCAGGGCGCTGACCTTATCTCCAAGACTATATTTTTCTGATTATAACAGCGACTGCTTTCACTATAGAAATGTTGGAAAACACAGAAACATGTAAATAGGGAAGTGGACATGGCTGGGTCCATCCCTGACCCGGCTTATGTGCTGCTTGCCTGGCTTGTGCTTTGAAACCTGGTGGGGGGGGGGCAGGGCAGCCAGAGGCTTCTGGTGGGGTCTCCTCCCCGCTTTCCCGCGCGTTGGAAGCAGTAGGGAGAAGGTTTCCCTTCCCCCTACCCTCCGCAGATTGAAACACACGGCGTTTGGAGGGAGGCCTCCCTGTAAAACCCCACATCAGGGCAGACGTGTCCCAGACAGGCTGCAAGGGAGACAGAAGACTCAGGGGGGCTCTCAGCCATCTCCAGCCAGTGAGGGGGCTCTGAGGTGGGTTTCTTAGGGCCCTATGACTCCACCCACCTCTCTCCCCATCCCCCATCCACTCACCCACCCTCTACCCATCCACCCTCCCATCCACCCATTCACCATTCATCTTCCTCCTTCCCTCCCTCCCTTCCTTCCTTCCTTCCCCCCATTCGCCTATCCAAGGCTGACTTCTACTGTTTTAGATCAGAGCCCAAGACAGGGAATTTTGTGCGAGGGCTCCAGCGAGGGAGGGCTCTCAGGGAAAGCCTTTAAGGCAGTGCGGGAGACAGGAAAGGGCAGGGGGAGATGCCCAGCAAGAATGTCCGTCTTCGCCGGGGAACTGTGGACCTTGAACGGCCTCATGCTCAGAGTTGGCACCACCTTGAGGCTGGAAGTCAGCCGTTTGAAACCACATATTAGTCCATCATTGGCTGGGGCTGCCGTAACAAGGGACCACAAGCCAGGTGACTTAAAACAACAGAAACTGGTCTCGCAGTTCTGGAGCTACAAGTCTGAAATCAAGGTGTTGGCAGCCCACGCTCCCTTTGTAACTGTAGGAGAGAATCGTTCCTGCCTCTGCCAGCTTCAGGGGGTGGCCGGCCATCCTCAGCACTACTTGGCTTGTGGATGCATCACCCCGGCTTCTGTCTCCGTCACCACCTGCCCTTCTTATAAGGACACCATTCATATTGCATTAGGCCACCCCCAGGCCTCACCTTAATGTTCTGCAAAGACCCCCTAGTTCCAAATAAGGCCACGTTCGCAGGTACTGGGGCTGGTTCAACATATCTTTTTTTTGTGGGGAGACACAAGTAATCCCACAACATTGACTACAGGCTGCCTCAGCTTGGGCCGGGGGCTGAGCAGGGCTGTGTAACTTCTCAGGAAAGTCAGGGCTCCTTGCTGGGCAGGCAGTGCAGGGCTGGTTCTCTTGAAAGGTGGTTTGTTTTTGGAAACTGCCAGGGAAATGGGGCTCCTGTGACCCATTCCCAGAGCACCTTCTGGGGGGGCGAGGGGTGCCTAAGGCAGCCCTGCATGCCCCCACCCGGCCAGGCCCCGGGGAACCTGCCCCCTGATCCCCCCATCTCAGAGCCCCCTGGGGGGCAGGAACCCACTTTCAGAGGCCATCACCCGCATATTTATTAGAGGAAAATCAGAAAGGACAGATAATGCCAGAAAAAGGGGAAAAACCTTCAACAGACCACAACACTTTCCTCCTCCCCTGACGTGCAGCAGCCTGAGCGTCTGGGCATTCTCTTCCCGACTCCTTCCTTGGGTGAGAAAAATGAAATTGAGTTCAAAAAACTGTTTATGGGAAACAGATCCTGTGCCCAGAGCTGGCTGAGCAGTGGGAGCTCAGCCCCCAGGAAACCTCGGGCTGGGGTGGGAGGTGGCATTGAGACCTCTGCCCCCCACCCCCTGTGGGGTCATCCTGGGCAGGCAGGGCACACGGGGGCCCTGGAGTTTCCTGGAGCTGTTGTAACACGGGACCACAAAGCGGATGGCTTAAAACCACAAAAATGTGTTCTCTTGCACCGTGGAGGCCCAAAGTCCAAGATCCAGGTGTCGGCAGGGTCTGTTCCTTCTAGAGGCTTGAGGGAGAATCTGGTCCAGGCCTCTTCCCAGCCTTGGTGGTGGCCGGCAGCCCTTGGCGTTCCTTGGCCTGTGGACGTATCAGTCCAGTCTCTGCCTCTGTCTTCACACACCCCGTGTGTGTGTGTGTGTGTGTGTGTGTGTGTGTGTGTGTGTGTGTGTGTGTGTGTCTTTTCTGTCTTTTGTAAAGACACTTGTCGTTGAATTTATTTCATTTTTTAAATTAATTTTTATTGGAGTGTAGTTGATTTACAATGTTGTGTTAGTTTCTGCTGTACTGTCACTGAACTTAAAGCCAACCCTAAGCCAGGACAATCTCATCTTGGTATCCTCATCTTAATTATATCTGCAAAGACCCTCTTTCCAAATAAGGTCACATTCTGAGGTTCCAGGTGGGCATCTCTTCAGGGGGGACACCGCCAACCTGCTATACTGCTTGGCTGTGGGCGGCAGGGTGACCGAGTGGCCCAGGATGAGAGGTTGCCTTGGTGCAAGATGTTCAGAGATAAAAGTGGGGTGGTCTCGGCAGACTGGACGGGTAGATCCCACTGGCCTTGAGTGGTGGCTGGGTTTTGGATTTATATAATCAGTGGTGGCCGACGCTTCAGGTATAAAGGTCTGGGCTCTGGGTGGGAGGAGGGGCCCCCTGCGTGCCCAGCAGCCCCTCCAGGAGGGTCGCATGGTGGGTGCTCACCTGCTGGGGTCCAGGGCACCCCACACCCTGCCTGTAGAACAGGCAGCCAGTGGGGACGTCGGGGATCAAAGATGGGGGACGGGAGCCTCAGGCACAGGGCAGGCACAGTCCGTCGTTCCTGTGGGCACCGCGGGAGATACCGGGACTCTCGGGAACCTCCCCCTTGGGGCTTAAAATCGTCCCAATTAAAGTGGGAAGCTGGCATCGCCTCGGGCCAGGAGCTGGCCTCTTCCTTGGCAAGTTGGATGCTTTGAAAGCCCCAGAAGAGATTAGGTCTCCAGGGACAACCTGGTTCCAGGGGGGAAAGAACCAAATCAAACTCCCCATGCTGCCCTTTCCAGGCAGCCGGATTCCTGCAGGAGCTAAACCTGCCCCCTACATCTTAGCCCTGTGAGGCCAGACCAGGGATGAGGGTCAGTCCGTGCTCCGGGGGCTCCTGGGGACAGAGACAGGGTTGGGGGGAGCACAGCTGGCTTTATCTCCATCCCCTGGAGGCTGCCACAGTGCAGACATCGATGGGGTCGAGTGTGTTCAGGCCGCTGGCCATGGGTGCTGATGACTTTGCGTGGGGTAGGTATTACGGGATGCTGGTGGGGTGTGGGGAGGCAGCATCACTGAGGCCATCAGGCAAGGTGCCCGTCGTGG
Source organism: Lipotes vexillifer (assembly GCF_000442215.2). Classification (NCBI taxonomy): domain Eukaryota; kingdom Metazoa; phylum Chordata; class Mammalia; order Artiodactyla; family Lipotidae; genus Lipotes; species Lipotes vexillifer. Next base: position 452,960 of record NW_006771655.1, read on the forward strand.
ACATTGTCAGTGCCCACCCAGACTCTCCCAGCCTTTTTAAAAAAAATTAATGAATGAATTAATTATTGGCCGTGTTGGGTCTTCATTGCAGGGTGCGGGCTTCTCATTGCGGTGGCTTCTCTTGTTGCGGAGCACTGGCTCTAGGCGCTCAGGCTTCAGTAGTTGTGGCACGTGGGCTCAGTAGTTGTGGCGCACGGGCTTAGTTGCTCTGCGGCATGTGGGATCTTCCCGGACCAGGGCTCGAAACCGTGTCCCCTGCGTTGGCAGGTGGATTCTTAACCACTGCGCCACCAGGGAAGTCCCTCTCCCCACCTTTTTTTACATTAAAAAAAATTGTGGGACTTCGCTGCTTATCCAGTGGTTAAGACTCTGCGCTTCCACTGTAGGGGGCCCTGGTTTGATCCCTGGTCAGGGAAGTTCCACAAGCTGCGTGGTGAGGCCAAAAAATAAATAAAAGTGATAAAATCTGTGTAACATAAAACTTACCGTTTTAACTATCATAAAGTGTCCAGTTCAGGGGCATGAAGCACATTCCCACCGTGGTGCAGCCATCACCACCATCACCTCCAGAACTTTCATCTTCCCAAACTGAAACTCTGTCCCCATTAGACCACAACTTCCCTCCCTCTCCCGGAAGCCCCAGGTGACCTCCATCCTACTTTCTGTCTCTGAGTTTAACCTGAGATCCCTATGACACCTGCCTTTTTCTCAAAGGCCTGCCGGTGGATTACTGCAGCTGCTTTGACCAGGAGCAGAGCCGGGGTCCCTGAAAAGGTCCCCCCACCTGCCAGGCAGCCTGAGCCAATGACTGGCTGGGCTGGGACAGGAGGCGGCCCTCCCTCAGGGCGCAGACAAGGCAGGCTTTTGCCTGCAGCCTTGCCATGGCTTGTCTTCTCCCTCTGTCCAGTGACTGGCTGGTGAGCCGAGGGCACCTGAGTGTGCACAGGTCAGGGACTAGGGCTGCACGCCCGCCGGGTGGCCTTGCGTGCACGGGCCTCGTTTGGGGAGAGTCTACGTCTCAGGGCCTTGCCCGGCCCCTCCCTCTCACCAGGTTGGGCCTGTTCACTTCCTGGGCAGTGGGTGGCCTCCTCGAGGCCTGGGGGTGGTGGTGGGGTGGTCAGGCCTCTGCAGACACACCTGCCCCGTGACCCTTAGTGTCCCGTGGCTCTTCCCTGCCAACCACGGTCCCTTGGGCGAGGGACGTTGGGGTCCTGCTCACCGCTGTGCACCCCCTCTCTGTCAGAATAGGAGCTGGACACACATTTGCTGAGGGCCGGACTGACTGTGGAATTTCCTTTACTCCTGGGTGCTCCCACTTTACAGACAGGTGCACTGAGGCCCAGAGATGTGGGGTGACCTGCAGGCGAATCAGTGAACTCAGAGCTGTGCAGCCCTGGCCTGGGCACCACCAGCTCTGCAGGCAGCCAGAGCTTTAGGCCCCAGTGTGGAGCTGAGGTGGAATTTCGGGCACAGGGCGGAAGCTGGAAGGCATTTTTAGGGGGGACGAGGAGCGGGTGGAGATACTGTGGTGCCCCCAAGGCAACTGGACCCCTACCTGCCCCAGCCCTGTCAACAGGCCTCTGGGACCCCAGTAACTTCAGCACAGCGCCCGCTCCCCTCCCTTGCTGTCTGCTCAGCGGGAGGCCTGTCTCCCAAAGCTGAGGAAGGCCTTTGAATTCCCTGCTTTCAGATCTGGGAGGCTGTGTTTTAAGTCCCAGGATTCCGGCCCTTTAATAAGCATGTTGTCTCTGCTCCTTGTCTCTGCTCCTGGGTGGAGGGGGAGCGGGGCTGAGGCCACACAGACCTGGGTCTGGCCCAGCCAAGCAAGGGCTCCCCTCTGCCCGCCAGCCTCTGTCCCTCGTCTTAGGACTGACTGGCCTCTGGGCCTGTGGGGGCCTGGGGGGCCTTGGTAGGGGGAATCTGATGAGCTCCCAGGGCACACGCCCTGCCTGCCGGAGCCTGTGTGCAGGAGGTGCTCAATGTGCTGACGGCTCCTGCCTCCTCCCTGGCTCCTTCCACCCTCTTAAATCCTTGCTGCCCCCCCAGTTCCCAGTAAGCTCGCAGACAGGAGAGTGGGCAGGCGGGAGGGAAGAAAGACAGAAGCAACAAAGTTGTTACAAGCGTGCATTCCATTCATTAATTCCTG
>NW_006771655.1:455202-456201 GCF_000442215.2 Lipotes vexillifer
CCTGCTGCCGCAGCCTCAGCTGACAGCAGAGCGGAGGAGGGGACTGCAAGGGGCTGAGAGGGAAGGGAGGGCCAGCAGTGCCCCGCTCCCCTGAATCCCCTTGTTTCAGTATCATGTCCTGCACTCCAGGGAGAGGACATCACCTCTGAAAGGTGGTATATTCAGCCCCATTTTACAGATGAGGAAGCCTGGCCCCCGGGAAGCGGAGGCCCAGGGCTCCCTCCCTCGGCAGCCTGGCTGGCCTTCGCAGGGACAGCTTGCAGACTGCGGCAGATTGAACTGTCCAAAGGCGGCCGCCGCAATTCTTCAGGCCAGGGGCTGAGCCCTGACTGCATGGAGGCGGTCGTGAAATTCACCTGCTCTGACCAGCGAGCCGTGTAAGTGTAGTCACGTGACCCCCTTCTGGCGGATGGGACGTGCGGCAAAGTTGAGCCGTTTTGCTTTTTCCTTCCTGTCTTAGGACATTGTCTTAGCTCGGGTTCCCCAGAGGCGGACCCTGAGACAAGGGTTTGAGGGAAAGTGAGGGAACCCCTGTAGGGAAGTGGGAGGTGAAGCAGGAATAAAGAAGGGCCTGAAAGGAGTGTTAGGTGACCGCCGTGGGCAACCAGAGCTCAAGCACCCTGGGAGACAGCGAAGAGCACACACCTCGGGGCTCTGCCACCCCAGGGCGAGCGAGCAGGACATTGACCGGATCTACTGACTCCCATCCGTCAAGGTGTTAATCCCCACCCAGTCAAGTTGTGGGCGCTGAGAAAGCCCCCAGATGTGCTGATGCTGGCAGCTGGAAGTTCAACTGGTCCAACATACACCGAAATGGTAAGGATAAAGAGACGTGGGATAGAATGTCTGGAACTTCAGCAACCATCTTTTGATTCTGAGGCAGTGGCCAAGAGAATAGCATTAAAGTCGGAGGTGAATAAGCTGCTCATCTAACCTACCTCTGTTCCCCTGACCCAGGCTGCTGCTTTTTTTTTTTTTTTTTTTTTTTTTGGGGTACGG
>NW_006771655.1:456555-467175 GCF_000442215.2 Lipotes vexillifer
CCCGCATCCCCTGCATCGGCAGGCGGACTCTCAACCATTGCGCCACCAGGGAAGCCCCAGGCTTCTTGTTATGTGAGAGCGTCAGTGCCTTTTTTGCTTAAGTTGTTGTTTTCTTCAGTAACGTAGACTTTATTTATTTATTTATAACATCTTTATTGGAGTATAATTGCTTTACAATGGTGTGTTAGGCTTAAGTTGTTGTTAGTCGAGTTTTCTGTTACTTGTAGCTGAAAGCATCCCAAAGGATAAAGACAGGCTTCGAAAGGGTAGAGGCCTGCCAGGAAGGTTCTCTTGCCCCAGATCTCGCGTGACCTTCTCACCCCCTGGGAGCCCTCGGAGGACTTCCTTTCGTTGCCCAACTCTGATTCCCCACCATGGTCACCCCACGGGGGCTGGGGGCATGGAAGATGCCTTCCAGATGAGGACAAGCTTCTTTGCTCTCTGTGGCTTCCTTCTTTTCCTGCCTACAGCTGCTCAGCATGGACATGACCTCCATGGGGTCACACCTGCGAGGCACCTGCCATGGGCCCCAAATGCCTGTTCCCACGCACACCCTGTTTCGACACAGGCTTGGGCCGCATCCTGAGGACCACTCCTGCCTGGCTGAGCCCAGCCCCCAGCTTGGGGCTGGCTTGTCTGGGTCAGGGTGACATTCACAGGATTTACAGCCGGCAGAAGTCAGTCAGAGGGGACAGAGCCTGGGCTGGTGCCCCCGGGGCCCGTGCGGGGCCAGGTGTCCATCCTTCAGCTACTGGGAAGTCCGGAGGTCCTGGGGAGGGCCAAGGTACTGGCAGATCAGAGGGACTCCGGCAGCAGCTCTCCACAACCTGGCTCAGGTGTATTTTATTTTATTATTATTTTGTTTTAATTTTATTTATTTATTTATTTTTGGCTGCGTTGGGTCTTTGTTGCTGCACGTGGGCTTTCTCTAGTTGTGTCAACGGGCTTCTCGTTGCGGTGGCTTCTCTTGTTGTGGAGCATGGGCTCTAGGCGCGCAGGCTTCAGTAGTTGTGGTGCATGGGCTCAGTAGCTGTGGCTTGCGGGCCCTAGAGCGCAGGCTCAGTAGTTGTAGCGCCCGGGCTTAGTTTCTCTGCAGCATGTGGGATCTTCCCGGACCAGGGCTCGAACCCGTGTCCCCTGCATTGGCAGGGGGATTCTTAACCACTGCGCCACCAGGGAAGCCCCAACTCAGGTGTATTTTAAAAATTTAACCATTGGTTTGCTTGGACCCCATGAGCTGCCTGTGGTCGAGGGCAGAGGCTGGGGTCATCTCATGCAGGAGCAAGTTTGGTCCTTCCTGCGTATGGCAGGTGCACCCACCTGTGTGCCTGAGAGCCTCCCCCTCCCCGCACAGGAGGACTTCCGGGTACCATGTGGCACCTGGAGGCCAAGTGGAGTATGGCCATTCCTGCCCCAAGACACCCACAGTCGTCGGGCAGGGGACACAGGCGTCCAGGCTGGGATGAGGCAGTGAGGGACCCTGGGAGGCCAGAGGAGGCGCCCACAGAGGAGGGGGGCCTGAACTCAGAACCATCTGAAGAATGCTTTTGTGGGTTGAATTATGTCTCCCCCCAAAAAGGTATGTTGAAGTCCCAACCCCCCACCCCTGTTACCGGTGAGTGTGACCTTATTTGGGAGTAGGGTCTTCGCAGAGGCCGTGGAGTTAAGATGAGGTCATTAGTGTGGGGCCCTGATTCGGTGTGACTCGTGTCCTTGTAGGAAGAGGAAGAGGCAGAAACACGGGAAGACCGTGTGATGGGAGAGGCCGAGCTTGGAGCGATGCAGGCGTAAGCCCAGGAGCACCAGGGGGCGTCGGGCATGCCCAGAAGTGGGGGGAGAGGCAGGAAAGGGCCCCCTGCAGGTTTCAGAGGGAGCAGGACCTGCTGACCCCTTGGTCTCGGACCCCTGGCCTCCAGACTGTGAGCGAGCGCACCCCTGGGGCTGGAAGCCCCCCAGCGCGTGGGATAAGTTACGGCAGCCCCTGGACGCTGACCCAGATGTGCAGGGAGGGCTGGGCAGAGGTGGGGGCCACTCTGGAGTGACCTCCACTGGCTTCTCTGGGGAGCAGGTGTGTGAGCACGCACGTGTGTGCGTGTGGGTCTCAGCTGTGCTCTGCGAAGGCTCAGGTTCTCCGCGTGATGTTTAAGTACCAACATCAAAGCAGCCTGAGAGGAGCCAGGCGGTCAGGGCTGCAGACAAAATAAAGGCCTCGTGGCTGCTATTGAAGCCAGGCCCCTGGGCAGCCTGTCCTGGCCCCAGCACCCTGCGTGTGAGACGCTGAGGGCTGGGCAGGTCGTGGTGGGCGTGGCCGTGGAGAGAGCGGTGGATGAGGGCGTGCCTCTGCCAGAAGCGCAGCCACTGGGGCCAGTGAGAGACCCCTGACCCCTTATGGCTGGCTTTCTCTCCAGGATTCTGGCACATCAGACTGGCGTGCATTTGCCCAGCCAGGGAGTGGGTGGAAGGCACTCGGCCTGCCCTGGCCACCGTCCACCCATGTTCAGCATTAGCTCACACTGGGCCCAGCTGCTGTTCTGGTTACGATGGCTATGCTACCAATTGGTACAAGATGTAGCAGCTCAGTAGTTTTATTTTTTTTAATTTATTTTTTTAAATTTTTGGCTGTGTTGGGTCTTCGTTGCCGTGCGCAGCCTTCTCACTGTGGTGGCTTCTCTTGTGGCGGAGCACGGGCTCAGTAGTTGTGGCTCGCGGGCTTAGTTGCTCTGCGGCATGTGAGATCCCAGACCAGGGCTTGAACTCGTGTCCCCTACATTGGCAGGTGGATTCTTAACCACTGCACCACCAGGGAAGTCCCTCAGCACTGTTTTTATTTAGCTCAGGATTTTGCGAGTCAGGAAATCAGGAAGATGCTCACCTGGGCAGCTCCTGGCCTGGGGTCTCTCGTGCGGTCACAGGTGTGGGTCATCTCAGAGCTTGGCAGGCCTGGATCCAGGAAGGCCTGTGGTGCTGGCAGGTAATGCTGGCAGAGGCCTGTGACTGCTTTTGGTCAAAGAAGTCACAGGCCTATCTTGGTTCAGAGTGGGGACTCACATTCCACCTTTTGATGGGGTCGTGTTTTAAAACTGACACTGGCCACAAAGAACTTCCCTGTGTGGGGACGGCCGTTTGCATTGGCCCGCATTCTTGGGTTGGCTGGGTCCCTGCCTACCTTCCTGGCCACACTCCAAGCTCCTCTGGGTGGAGAGTCCGGTGAATGTGAGCTGGGAAGAGCAGGTCTCAGGAGGCTGGTCCAGCTGGAATTGTGCTGGACCAGTTTCCTGTGGCTGCCCAAAGAAGTGATCACAAAGTGAGTGGCTTAAAACAGGAGACATTGGGCTTCCCTGATGGCGCAGTGGTTGAGAGTCCGCCTGCCGATGCGGGGGACACGGGTTCGTGCCCCGGTCCGGGAAGATCCCACATGCCGCGGAGCGGCTGGGCCCGTGAGCCATGGCCGCTGAGCCTGCGCGTCCGGAGCCTGTGCTCCGCACGGGAGAGACCACAACAGTGAGAGGCCCGCGTACCGCAAAAAAAAAAAAAACCCAGGAGACATTTATCCCCTCGTAATTCTAGAGGCCAGAAGTCCTAAATCAAGAATTCGGCAGGGGGACTTCCCTGGTGGTGCAGTGGATAAGAATCCGTGCTCCCAATGCAGAGGGCTGGGGTTCGATCCCGGTTGGGGAACTAGATCCCACATGCATGTTGTAACCAAGAGTTCGCATGTCACAACTAAGGCGCCCGTGTGCCGCAACAAAGGAGCCTGCCTGCTGCAACTAAGACCCAGTGCAACCAAATAAATAAATATTAAAAAAAAAAAGAAGTCAGCAGGGCTGTGCTCCCTCTGAAGGCTCTCCCAGCTTCTGGTGGTGGCTGGAGCCCCTTGGCTGGTAGGTGCATCACAGTGGGGGGATGCTCTTCAACCTAGGAAGTTGCTGAGGTGCCCCCTGCCTTCTACCCCCTGGCCCCCAGGAGGTAACTGACTTGCTTCTTGACTATAGGTGTTTCAGGGACCCCACCTCAGTGCCTGCCAAGTAATTTCCCTGGAGAATCCTCTGGTTCCTAGCTCTTCGGCTGGGGCCAAGTGAGATAAGCTGGGAGCAGGTGAGATAATGATCAGGCAAACCTCAGCCAAGCCTCTGGGCCTTTGCCCAGGCTGCGTCCTCCGCCTGGAGAGCCCTTTCCCTGTTTGTTTTCTGCAACCACCTTCTAGGGCCACTCAGACCTTGGTTCAGGGGGTGTTACAGGCTGAGTTGTGTCCCCCCAGAATGCAAAGGTTGGAGTCCTAACCTCCGGTACCTCAATATGACCATACTTGGAAAGGGGACCTTTAATGGGGTAATGAAGGTACAATGAGGTCCTTAGGGTGAACCCGAATCCAGTATGACTGGTATCCTTTTAAGAAGATGCACACAGAAGGCCGACCACGTAAAGACACAGAGAGAAGACGGCCATCTACAAGCCAAGGAGAGAGGCCTCAGAAGACACTAGCCCCACCGACACCTTCATCTTGGACTATTAGCCTCCAGGCTGTGAGAAGTAAGTTTCTGTTGTTTAAGCTGCCCAGTGTGTGGTATTTGTTACAGCAGCCTGAGCAAACTAATGCAAGAGTGTTGGGAAAAAATGAGATGGATCTGCATACACAGACAAGTAAAGACATTCTTCATCTCTTTTGGAGGTCTGGCAGGTACAGAACAAACCCCCAGAACCCGTCTGTAGGTCTAGGCCAAGAGAAAGATCAGGAAGGGCCCACACTGTGACCAGCAGAGACCCCGGGGTCCCTCCCTTATTCTACCTACTCCTGTTGGAAGTTTTTTTTTTTTTTTTTTTGGCTGCGTTGGGTCTTTGTAGCTGCGCGCGGGCTCTCTCTAGTTGTGGCGAGCGGGGGCTACTCTTCGTTGCGGTGCGCGGGCTTCTCATTGCGGTGGCTGCTCTTGTTGCGGAGCACGGGCTCTAGGCGCACGGGCTTCAGTAGTTGTGGCTCATGGGCTTAGTTGCTCCATGGCATGTGGGATCTTCCCGGACCAGGGCTTGAACCCATGTGCCCTGCATTGGCAGGCAGATTCTTAACCACTGCGCCACCAGGGAAGCCCTCCTGTTGGAAGTTTTTACAGAAGCGTGTATGACATTGTAATTGAAAATGAACACAATTAAAAAATTCGGCATTCTGGTGGTCTAGTGCTTAGGATTCTGGGCTTTCACTGCCGTGGCCTGGGTTCAGTCCCTGGTCAAGGAACAGTCCCACTAGCCATGCGGCGCAGCCAAAAAAAAAAAAAAAAGCTCAATTCTGCATCCCCTGCCTCTGGGACAATGCCCTTGTTGTTGGCACCTCAGGCTATGTCTGAGGCTTTCCCTGCAGACCCCACAGACTGAGTGGCTGTTTCATTTTGGAAACACCTACTTAATTAGTACTGCTACGTGACAAATGACCCCCCACACCTAGTGCTGCAAACAATCATTTTATTCTGCTCGTGGATTCTCTGGGCCAAGGATTTGGGAAAGGCACAGTGGAGATGGCTTGTTTCTGGTCCATGATGATTGGGGTCTCAGCTGGGAAGACTCAAAGGCTATGGTGATGTGAATCATCTGAAGACATCTGTCCGGTGGCTAGCGATGGCAGGTGGCTGGGACCACGCCTGGAGCTGTTGGCTAGAACACCTCCTCATGGTCTCTCTGTATGGCCTGGGCTTCCTCACAATATGGCGGCCAGAGGGTATGGGACATCTTACATGGCAGCTCAGGGCTCAGCAGGTAGTGTCCCAGTGAACAAGGCAGCAGCTGCCACTGAAGTCACTCAGTGTTACCTCTGCCACAGTCTGCTGGTTACAAGCAAGTCACAAATCCAGATTCAAGGGCGGGGGCATAGGTCCCAACTTTTGATTGGAGACATGGCCAAGTTCTAGAAGAGCAGGGAGGGAGATATTTTTTGATGTTTATAGAAGCATCATTCTGATCTTTGCCGTCATCTCCACATTCTCCTTTTGTGCATGTTTGTCTGTGTGTCCAAATTTCTCCGTTTTGTAAGAATGCCAGTCTTCCTGGGTTAGGGGCCCCACCCTACTCCAGTGGGACGCATCTGAACCAATGACGTCTGCAGTGACCCTATTTCCACATAAGGTTGTATTCTGAGGTATGGGGGTTGGGTCTTCAACATATGATTTATTTTGTTTTGTTTTGCCACACTGTGTGGCTTGCAGGATCTTAGTTCCCTGACCAGATTTTGAACCCGGGCCTTGGCACTGAAAGCACCAAGTCCTAACCATTGGACTGCCAGGGAGTTCCCAACATATGAATTTTTGAGGACAAAACTCAGCCCATAACACAAGGCCAGGTTGTCAGAAAAGGTGACACACCTTTGTTCTCTGAGACGCTTGCTTTTGGAACCTTGAGCCACCATGGGAGAACTCCTGAGACCTCCGCGTTGCGGGGAAGCTCCCACCACCTGGAGAGGCCGCGTAGGTGTGTTCCCGCCCACAGCTCTGGCTGGGGTCCCACCTGATGGTCGGCATCTACCTTCAGACGGTTCCAGCCCCCTGGCCTCCAGTTATTCCAGCTCCCAGCTCTTAGCAGCTAAGCTTCAGACCTGATGGAGCCTTCTGGTTCCTGTTCTCCTGTTCCACTGGGTCTCCACTGACCTCACTGTGCAGGGGGCTGTGGAGGCCTGGTCCTTGGGGCTGCCCTTGGGGAAGGGGCTTTCCTAGAACAGAGTGGGGGCCTGGGGCAGGGAGGATGGAACCAAGGGCAAGATTCATCTCCCACTCCCCGCCCTCTGTCTAGGGCAAGTTGAGTTTAGTGAAACGCATGATGCCTCAGTAAGCTGTGACCTCGGAAGACGGGGGTTGTGTCTGTCCTGCGTGTGGCTGAGCACCTTTCCCGCACCCCTCCCACCTGCAGGCCTCTGCCTGAGCTGGCTCCTACCAGCTTGGGAGGGCTCACTGAAGTTTGTAGGAATCTTGTAAACTAGTTGCTAAACACAGCTACAACTAAAAGTTAGGTGACAAAAACTTACAACTAAATAAACTATATGGAAAACAAAGATGGTGAGGACTCAAAACTCATCATTTCCTAATTATTTTCCCACAGTTGACTCTTTTCTATGCTTTGAGGCTGTTCCTATTTATTGGATCTGTAAATACACCACATAAACGTGGCTCACTGCTCATCTCTGCCCAACTTCTGCGTTCAGTGGCAGCTCACAGTTGGGAGTATTTACACCATGGAGATTGGCAGATGCTACAAATCAGGGCTCCCCTCCTGTCCACCCCTGAGAACCGTCCACCACTGAACATTTACCAGCACTTACCAGCCGCTGCAGTGGTACCCACAGGGCGAGTCTGGGTGGTGGGTGGCCTGGGGTAGAGGCCTCCTGTGGGTTTATGAAGCATAGCCTCAGAAACTCTTTTCAGCTTGAACCCCACGTTTTAGTTATCTGTTGCCACGTAAAAAACCATCCCAATACTAGTGGCTTACGACAACGACAATCATTTATTTCGCTTGTGCATCTGTAGCTTGGCAGCTCTTGGCAGGGTCAGCTCGCCCCTGCCCTACGTGGTGTCTGCTGGGACATGTACTGGGGCTGGACACTCACCTCCAAGGTGGCTCATGTGGATGCAGGCTGGTGACTGGAGGTTGCCTTCCACATGGGCATTCCTCGGGACTGCTTGGGTTTTCTCACAGGGTGGTGGCTGAGTTCCCAGAGTGTCACCCCAAGAGGCAAAGAATGGCAGCTGCCAGCTTTTGAAGGCCTGGCCCAGACCCGGAACACTGCCCATTCTGTCGCATTCTGTCGAGCAGTCAAGGAGGCCACAGCATCAAGGGGAGGAGATGGGAACCCCACCTTCCAATAGGAGTGTCAAAGGATCTTAGGGCCATGTTCTCACATCGCCACCCCCCTGGCCCTTCTGTTCTCACTTCTCATTTCCTTTGGCACTGCCGCCTCCTTCCTTGGAGGTCTACAGATGGCCCCCAGCATGCCAGGCTCAGCCAGGCAGTGGGCAACGACACCCGTGGATAGCGGTATGGATGGTTCCCAGGGCCAAACACTCACATCAGAGTCCATTTTACAGATGAGAAGACTGATCTGGACCAAGATCACAAAGGTGGGATTTGTTCCCCCATCACCCCCCTTTGTACCCCGTCCACGTCCCCTGTCCCCAGTGCCTTTGGGGACCGTGACCCTTCAGGCTTCCACTGCCTCCAGCCAGACTTAGCTTCCAGAACATTCCGAGCCTCCTTTGCTTGATGCTTGGGGGCAGCTCCCGACTGACGATGAACTGAGCTGACACGTAATTTGTACCTTGTGTATGAAGATGCAGTTGTTGCCAGAAGAGCACTGCAACTCTCCGAGAAGGATTCCTATGCCTTCAACACAGCACCAATAAAATGAGTTTGAATAAATACCACTCAACCCACCCAGGCATGAAGGGGAAAACAGATACCTAAAATCATGGGAGGGACTTCCCTGGTGGCACAGTGCTTAAGAATCCTCCTGCCAATGCAGGGGACACAGGTTCGAGCCCTGGTCTGGGAAGATCCCACATGCCATGGAGCAACTAAGCCCGTGTGCCACAACTACTGAGCCCACATGCCACAACTACTGAAGCCCGCACGCCTAGAACCCATGCTCTGCAACAAAAGCAGCCACTGCAATGAGAAGCCCGCGCACCGCAACGAAGAGTAGCCCCCGCTCACCGCAACTAGAGAAAGCCCGCGCGCAGCAACGAAGACCCAACGCAGCCAAAAATAAATAAACAAAAAAATAAAAAATACATCTACAAATGGAACAATTCTCACAGAACACCTAGTAAACACTAGCAGAAGACCTCAGATACCTGAAAGAACAAGAAAGATCTCCATGGGACTTCCCTGGTGGTGCAGTGGTTAAGAATTTGCCTGCCAATGGACAGGGGACACGGGTTCGAGCCCCGGTCCAGGAAGATCCTCCCCATGCCGTGGAGCAGCTAAGTCCGTGTGCCACAACTACTGAGCCCCTGCACCCTAGAGCCCATGCTCTGCAACTACTGAAGCCCATGTGCTCTGGGGCCTGCGTACTGCAGCTGCTGAAGCTTGCGTGCTTAGAGCCTGTGCTCAGCAACAAGAGAAGCCACTGCAATGAGAAGCTCGTGCACCACAATGAAGAGCAGCCCTCGCTCGCCGCAACTAGAGAAAGCCCGCGTGCAGCAACAAAGACCCAATGCAGCCAAAAATAAATTTTAAAAAAATAATAAAAATAAAAACTAAAAAATTTTTTTAAAAACTTAAAAAACACCAAAAATTAAAAAAAAAAGTCTTAAAAAATAAATAAATAAAATAAAATCACTGGAGCTGGGCTGCTGTGGGCCGAGGTGATAGGGCCCTGCTCCTCATGGACAAGCCCAGCTCATGGGCAGGAGGTCAGCAGGGCCGCAATGTGCATCCCAGGGCCATTGTCATCTGTGCTGACCCAGGATAGCCAGTTGCCTGGGATGGGAGGCCTTGCCTGACTCTCTCCCCTCCCACAGGCCCAGCATGCTCTCTGTGAGCCAGGCAGACCCTGCTGGGGGCCCTCTAAACCTTAGCAAGGCTGTTCTTCCATTGCCTGTCTCTGCTTTCCCTGCCTAGTAAACTTCTATTCATCCTTGAAAACCCTACCAAAATGACGTCATTCCACTCATTCACTGAGTGGACATTCACTGAGGTCTACTGGGCTGGGCATGGGGGAGAGAGTGATAATAAAGCAAAGGGCCCCTGGCGTGGGCTGTATTATGGACTGAATGTCTATGCCCCCAAAATTCGTATGTTGAGCTCCTAATGCCCCAAAGTGATAGTATTAGGAGGTGGGGGCTTTAGGGAGGTGATTAAGTTTTGATGGTAGAGCCCTCATGAATGGGGTTAGTGGTCTTGTAAGAGAGACCCCAGAGACCCTCTGTCCTTTCTCTCATGTGTGGACACAGTGAAAAACAGCCGTCTGTGAACCAGGAAGTGGGTCCTCACCAGACACCAAACCTGCCAGTTCCTTGATCTTGGACTTCCCAGCCTCCAGAACTGGGAGAAATAACTTCCTGTTGTTTAAGTCACCCAATCTATGGTATTTTTGTTACAGCAGCCCAAATGCACTAAGACAGGCTGAATTTTCCCCCCCATAATTCATATGTTGAAGTCCTAGCCCTCAGAATGTATTTGGAGAAGGGACCTTTAAAGAGGTAATTAAGTTAAAATGAGGACATTAGGGTGGGCCCTAATCCTATAGGACTGGTGTCCTTATAAGAACGGGAGATCAGGACACAAGCATGCACAGAGGGATGACCATGTGGGGACACGGGGAGAAGACGGCTGTCTGTAAGCCAAGGAGAGAGGCGTCAGAGGAAACCAACCCTGCTGACACCTTGATCTTGGATGGCCAGCCTCCAGAACTGTGAGAAATATATTTCCGTGGTTTAAGCTGCCCTGTCTTTGTTGTGGCAGCGCAAGTGGACTGATACAGCCTCTTAGGCTTGTAGGGATGACAAACATGTAGGAGATGATTGTAAGAGGGGTGATAGGGGCCTTTGGGAGGGAACAAGATGGTCAGAGATCTGTTTTTCACCTCCCTCCCAGGGGCACCGGTCCCATCCTGTTTCCTTTTTTTTTTTTTTTTTTTTTTTTTTTTTT
>NW_006771655.1:467704-472084 GCF_000442215.2 Lipotes vexillifer
CGTGGGCTCAGTAGTTGCGGCTCGCGGGCTCTAGAGCGCAGGCTCAGTAGTTGTGGCACACAGGCTTAGTTGCTCCACGGCATGTGGGATCTTCCCGGACCAGGGCTTGAACCCGTGTCCCCTGCATTGGCAAGAGGATTCTTAACCACTGCACCACCAGCAAAGCTCCTGTAGATGTATTTTTGATGTATTTGTTTGATGTATTTGTGGGAGGAGGTGAGTTCCACATCCTCCTACTCCACCATCTTGACAGGAACTCCCAAGAGATCTGGGTTCAAACCCCTTCTCCAACACCATTCAGCCCCGTGACCTTGGCTGAGTCCCTTCCCCCACCTGGGCCTCTGTTGCCACATCATAACAAGATCCCAAGACATAGCAGTGCGGTTGCCCACACCACACCTGAGCAGACCAGCAAAGGCTGTGCAGTAGGACCTCTGGGCCTGCCAGCTGCAGCCTGGGTGACCCAGGCAGAGGCGGCCTTTTCTGAGCCCCTGTTGGCCTCTCGGGGGTGGAGATGACGTGGCTGGAGCAGGGTCAGCAGGAGGTGGCTGTAGGAGGGGCCCCTCAGAGGCCGATTCCTGCCATCAGGATGTAAGTGCAGGTAGTTTACTTGGCGGGGGGGGCAGCCCAAGGAAGGCAGGGGAGTGACATAGGCAAGGAAACGCAGCCAGAACAGGGTGTGTTGTTGTTGTTGTTGTTTTTAAATTTAATTAATTAATTAATTAATTAATTAATTTTTGGCTGCGTTGGGTCTTCGTTGCTGCACGCGGGCTTTCTCTAGTTGCGGCGAGCGGGACACTCTTCATTGTGGTGCGAGGGCTTCTCATTGCGGTGGCTTCCCCTGTTGTGGAGCACACAGGCTTTAGGTACGCGGGCTTCAGTAGTTGTGGCACACGGGCTCAGTAGTTGTGGCTCACGGGCTCTGGAGCGCAGGCTCAGTAGTTGTGGCACGCGGGCTTAGTTGCTCTGCGGCATGTGGGATCTCCCCGGACCAGGGCTCGAACCCATGTTCCCTGCTTTGGCAGGTGGATTCTTAACCACTGCGCCACCAGGGAAGCCCTGTTGTTGTTTTCTTTTTATAATTTTTTACAAATTGAAGTTTAGTTGATTTACAATGTTGTGCCCATCTCTGCTGTACAGCAAAGTGACTCGGTTATACACATACAGACATCCTGTTTTTAATATTCTCTTTCATTATGGTTTATCCCAGGAAATTGGATATAGTTCCCTGTGCTATACAGTAGGACCTTGTTGTTTACTCATTCTAAATGTAACAGTTTGCATCTATGAACCCCAGACTCCCAGTCCATCCCTCTCTCTCCCCGCTCTCAGGGTGTGTTATTGGGCTCAGCCTGCCAGGGACCCCAGAGATGGTGTAGAACCCGGCAGGGGAAGCGGTTGGCCTCACTCTAGTGTCTGTCAAGCGTTGCTGGGTTGCTGGCTGGGCAACTACACTTCCCTCCCGCTCCTCCCAGCCTGCCCTGCCTCTGACCAGGGGAAGCCCCCCAAGTCACAGCAGGTTCTGATTGCAGGCCCTCGGGTTAGGGGATGTGAGCACTGCCCCTGCACCCCAAGACATCAGTCTCCCCTTCTGCATCATGGCTGGCTGGAGGACCCCAGTCCTTCTGCAGGAGGGGCTTTGAGTTGTGTCCTGGAGCTGGGATAAGGCAGAGGGGCAAGGGCCCAAGGGCAGTGCTGTAGGTGAAATTGTGTGTTGCACAAAGATAGGGTAAAGTCCTACCCTCTGGAACCTCAGTATGTGGCCTTCTTTAGAAATAGGGTCATTGCTGATGTAATTAGTTAAGATGGGGTCACACTGGAGTAGGGTGGACACTTAATCCAATATGACTGGTGTCCTTATAAGAAGAGAAGAAACACAGAGACAGACCCACACAGAGAGGAGACGTCACATGAAGACACACACAGAGGAAAGACAGCCTTGTGACAATGGAGGCAGAGATCGGAGTGATGCAGCTTTAAGCCAAGAAATGCTGAGGATGCTGGCCGCCACCAGAAGCTGGGAGCGAGGCCTGGAGCAGACTCTCCATGACAGCCCCCGAGAAGGAACCAAGTCTGCTGACACCTTGATTTTGAACTTCTGGTCTAAACTGTGAGAGAATAAATTTCTGTTGTCCACAGCCGCCTAGTTTATGGCCATTGTCATGGTAGCTCCAGACAAGCAACAGAGTTGGCTTCGGTCCTGTCCTGGTCAAGAAGCTCGAGGGCAGTGGCCTGGGGACAGGGCTGACCACAGTCCATGCAGTGCCAGTTGGGAAACCGTCCTTTCTTGAGCACCTGCTTGGTACCCAGCCCTCACTAGTAGAGGGAGTGAGGCACTGGTCACCTGGGGCACGGGGCTTCCAGGCCCCCTTGGCTACCTGAGCACCTGCTAGCGTTCAGAATGAGCATCTCGGGGCCATCTGCATGGTCATTGTAGGCACGCACACTCTCACTTGATCCCAGGAAAGGAGGTTCATTCAGCTCTACTTTACAGACAGGTAAACTGAGGCTCAGAGGGGAAATGGCTTGTGAATGTCACACACCAAGTGAATGGCAGAATCAGGACTTGAACCCGGGTAGGCTGACTCCACAGTTCCCCCCTATTTCCTCCCGTGGTCATTCAGTCACCACCCCACAGCAAGGACAGCCCGGCCAGGGACGGACAGAACTGAGTTCAAACCCCAGCTTGGAAGGGGCAACATTGTGTCTCCTTTTCTGACCTTACTTTGGAAGTCACAGTGTCACTTCACGTGTCTGGTTAGAGACACAAGGTTCTACCTCCACTGGGAGGAATGTCAAGGTCACAGATTAGAAGGGACACATTGTGTGGCCATCCTCATAGATACAATGTGTCATGACAGCCACTCGGGGAGCCAGGCCCCATGCCCCACAGTGTGGCATTTAATCATCTGGAACTGGAATTGTGACTTGATGTGCTGATGTGGGCAGGGTGTTGAGAGAGACAGAGAGACAACAAGAGAGAAGGAGGGGAAAGAGGAGGCGGGGGGAACGGAAGGTGGAGAAACGGCAGAGTTTGTGGCCAGTACAATCCCCCTGGTGAAATTCTGCCTCTCGGGCAAGGCTGTGTGATAAATATCATTCATCAGTCATTCCTCAGGTCTGATTAGATCTTGCCCTTAGAGAAGAGTGTGATGGGTAGACAGCTCATCTGCAGTCTGTTTTCTGTCCAGCATTACCATCTCTCCCGATAGACTCCTGGGGCATTGCCTCTTTCTTGCTGCAGATGTGAGGTTGGCCATATCCTACCACATAGAGAAAATGGATGTTTGTAGGAGAGAATGGGTCCAATGGAGAGGGAATTATAATTGGGAGGGAGGGAGCAGTGTATGTCCTTGATCCATCCATACCTGAAGGTGTTATACTTCTGGGCTTCCTAGTTGTGGGGCCCACTGAAAACATATCTTTCTTGCTTTAGGTTGAGGCCCTGCATGGTCTGGCTTTTACCACTGCTCCTGGGCCTTCTCCTTGGCAGTGCTCACCACCCTTAAGAGTTCTTTGTTAACCAACTGTCCCTCTCACTGGACTGTAAGCTCCACGAAGACAGGACTCTGGTCCACTGTGTTTACCAGTTTATCGTCAGGGCCTAGCACAGAGCCTGACTAGTGAGTATTTGTTAAACATAAGTGGATAAATATAAGGAATGATAAACGCTCTGGCAGTGAAAGTCCTCTGTGCAATGATCCTCTTTTCCCTGTGATGGCCTCACACTGAGGTGGTCAACTCAGGAAATTTAGGTGGCCTGGGGTGCTGAGTCACCACATGGAGTTCAGCTGCCCTGGAGGGTTGCCCAGGCTCAGAGCAGACAATGTGTCAGGGAGAATACATTTTATGTGTTGTGATAAGCATAACCTAGCACATTCTGACTGATGCACCAGCTTCCCACGAACAACAGCAGATCTAGCCCCCTGGGGACTGCCGTCTGGGATATGACCAGTCATCCCCTCTGGATCCTGTCCCACTTCTGCTCATCTGCGTTTCCTGCCTGACTCTTGTGGGCACTTAAATCTGGGATGGTATGGGAATTCCCTGGCGGTCCAGTGGCTAGGACTCTGCGCTTTCACTGCCAAGGGCGTGGGTTCGATCCCTGGTTGGGGAACCAAGATCCTGCAAGCCATGTGGCTCGGCCAAAAACAGAAAAAAAAAAAAAAAATTAGGCTGGTGTATTAGTTTGCTAAGGCTGGTACAACAAAAGGTCACAGACTGGGTGGCTTAAGCAACAGAAATGTATTCTCTCTCAGCTCTGAAGGTTGGAAACCCAAGATCAAGGTGTGGGCAGTGCTGGTTTCTTCTGAGGGCTGTGAGGGAGGATGTGCTCCAGGCCTCTGCCTCTGTGTCTCCTGTTTTTTTTTTTTTTTTTTT
>NW_006771655.1:472227-478699 GCF_000442215.2 Lipotes vexillifer
GTCCCCTGCATCGGCAGGCGGACTCTCAACCACTGCGCCACCAGGGAAGCCCTGTCTCCTGTTTTTATAAGGACACAAGTCATATTGGATTGGGGCCCACCATATTCCAATGTGACCTCATCACAACTCCAGTTACAGCGACCCTATTTCCAAATAGCATTATACTTTGAGGTATTGGGGGTCAGGACTTGAACATCTGAATTTTGGGGGGTATTCAACACACGACAGATGGCCTCTCAGAGGAAGGTCCAGGGGAGCTGGGCCAGGTGAGCCAGGCTGGACAGGGGAGGGTGGGGGAGAACCCACGTATTTCCAGCAGAAGGAACCATGTAAGCAGGACTTTCTGGCAGGGTGGCTCTAGAAGGTTCTTAAGAGACTCCCTGTGGGCACAGAAAGTATGCGAGTGCATGTGTGCGTGTATAGCGGGGGGCCCATCTCCTGCTCCTTTCCAGGGTGGAGACAGCCGAAGACATGCAGAGAAAGTGGAGGGGCGCGGGAAGGGCGGCCTGTCGGGTTTGATCTTTTTGGGTTTGTTTTTGATTTTCTGCTGACTCTGGAAATGGACTGACATGGGGGTGGGGGTGAGGGAGAGAGGCAGGAAGGCAAGGGAAGCTTTCAAAGCTGCAGCCATGGGAAGTATTTTTATTTTCTGTTTGAAAGAAAATGCCAAAGAAGGATTAAAAAAAAAAAGGAGGGAGGGGGGTGAAGAGATTAGCGCTCCTGTGTGCGTGCTCGTGCGTGCATGCGTGTGTGTGTCTGTATGTGTGAGAGAGAGAGATCCTGGGAGACTGTGGGGATGGGAGACTCCTGGGAGACCTTGGAAGAAGGGTTAGGCCCTGCTTCCCCTTCGCTGGAGATGCCACCGTGGGCCACAGAGCACTGGCGGGGAGCACGGGAGGTGCAGAGCTGGGCCGAAACCTGGCTGGCTTGCTTGTTGCCACCCAGGCTCGGTGACTTTGGGAAGTCACCCCACTTCTGTGGCTCACACGGACCCTTTTGATGAGTGTGTCTCTAACAGGGGCACAGATGTGTGGGACAGAACGCATATGCAAGGAGCAGACACCCAGAGGAATGCCCAGAGACTGGGAGGTGTGTGTCAGAAACCAGGAGACCCACAGGGGGAGGGGAGATGGGATTCTCCGGGTGCGTCCTGAGCCCAGAACTGGGAGCCCCAGCCCCCTGAACTCCCGACCGCAGCCCCCTCCCAGCTGGGAGTGCGGGCCAGGCTCCCTGGGTCAGCCTGACCTCGCCCTGCCCTTACTAGGTCCAGGCCAAATGGGCTCCCATTAACCTCTGACCTCTGTTGCCTGCCCCCCAGGCGACGGCAGGAGAGAGGCCCCAGGAGAAGGTGGAGAGGATGGCTGGGGTAGGACAGGAAAGGGGGTGGCCGGCTGGGTTAGTGAGGCTGGCCGCTTACCTTCTCTGAGCTAGTCTTGGTCAGGATGGGGGCTCCCAGGGATGCAGGGGCTCCACATTCGTATGCCCAGCGCCCTGCCTGGCTTATCTGAGGAAGCCAGCCACATCTTAGCTGTGTGGGCCTGTTGCTTCTCTTTCTGAACCTCTGGTTTCTGGTCTGTTAAATGGGCGTGACAATACCCATGTCAGCGGGCTGTCCAAGCCTGCACGAAGCAGGGGTTTGCATCAGAAGGAATTTTCAGACCGAAAGAGAGGAAGCCGGAGGGTTCTGCTGTGGAAGGCGGTGGGACGGGCTGGATTTGCAGGGGCCACGTGGGTCAGGCCGGTGGGAAGGGATGGAGGCGCCTCTGGGGGCCAGGCTGGCGGAGGAATTTGCTGCAGAACTCTCAGCATGCACAGGCCTGCCAAGCGGGGGTTCAGAGGCCCAAACAAAGCTGCGAACCAGCAGCAGGAGACCGGGACCTCGAGGAGGGGACCGGGTAGCCCCCTCCTCCCCCACCCCCCAGGTACAGTGACGCGTGGGAAGGGATGGAGGCGCCTCTGGGGGCCAGGCTGGCGGAGGAATTTGCTGCAGAACTCTCAGCATGCACAGGCCTGCCAAGCGGGGGTTCAGAGGCCCAAACAAAGCTGCGAACCAGCAGCAGGAGACCGGGACCTCGAGGAGGGGACCGGGTAGCCCCCTCCTCCCCCCCCCCCCAGGTACAGTGACGCCCCCCCGCCCCCTGGCAGGCACACCCCTCCCCAAACACACGTGCTGCCGGGCCCTCCATTAGTCACCCTGGTGCTGACATATAGAAATCCCATTAGTCACACCGCACAGACTGGCTGGGAACACACCCAGGCACACCCGGACAAAGAAGGCTCCCAAAGAGGCCTTTTCGGTCCCTCATGTCTCTTTCCCAGCGCCTAGAACAGGGCGGGGACCCTGGGCGCTCAGTGAACACGCAGTCAGCGTCCCACAAAGCGACCATCTCCCACGGTAACATCCCCACAAGCCGGCACTGCCGCCCCGTCCCCTCCAGGCACACCAGTACCACCTAAACCCCCATGAATGCCCTTGGCCAGTGCCTCTTCCGCTTCTCTCTGGAGGGGGCACGGCTGGCATGGTGTCCCTTTCCCCATGCCTGTCCTCTTGACGGGTCTGGCAGGGAATCCATTCCCCAAGGTCAGCAGAGCTCCTCAGCAGGCGGCCCCACTGCTGATTTATTGGTGGTTTATTTGGAGAAACACAATCGCTCTTGGATTCTGGGGGAAAAAAATGCTCACGGTGGACTTTAACCTTGGGCTAAAACCGCAGAGCTTTGTTTTCGGAGGCGCTTCCTGGGGCGCCGCGGGGCTGGGGCCCAGGGGGGGGAGGCGCGGCTGGAATGTGGCTCAGCCGCCTCTCCACTCCCAGGCGGCGTTTCCGCCGCCGCCGAGGCGAGTGCTCAAATTCTCCTGGGCTCGGCCAGAGGGCCTCGGTCCCTCCACATGTGCTTTTAGAAATTCTAGGAAGGAGCTCCCCGGGTGAGTGTTTCCCAGCAAGGTTTCCAAACCCTCCGCCTCCGGCATCTGCCACGTGCCAGTTTGCCGTCGTGTCACTGGCACAGTGAGGCTCTCGGGAGGCACCCGGAAGGGGTGAATGCCTCCCCCTTCCGCGGCTGTCCCCACCCGAAGTCCCGAGCAAGAGGTGGTTGTTCGGAGGTGGCTGTCCCCATCAATAGAGCAAACCGCCTGATGCAGGTCGCCAGCACGAAGGCCTGTTCCCCGCCCCTCTGGTAAAGAGACAGACAAAGCTGGTGACATTAAGCGTTATTATTGCAAATACACCCTGTCTGGATCTGCACCCCTGTATCCCCCCACGCCCCTCCCCCCACCCGGGGTAGAAAGACTGCCGCCCCTACCAGGCTGCTACCAGCACTGGACCAATTCCTGCTTTCCCGATGGTTTGCCTATTTGCGCCAAAGCGGGTGGCCGACCAGGGTGCCGACCTGGGGCCAGACGGGGAAAAGCCGGAGGTGTCCCCGGCAAGGAGAAGATGGGCTGGCACCGGGTGGGGAACCAGATGAGCCCCTACCTACAGGCACGGCGCCTGCAGACACCCTGCTTGGTCCTCCGTGCACACAAAAAAAGTCCCCCTCCCCGCATGGTGCGCCCTCCGAGGGCTCCAAGGGCAGAACAATGGCCCAGGATTAAAGCGCGGTCTGCAGAGAGGGGTGGCAGGCTGAGTTCTGGGAAGCCACTGTGACCCTGATGTCACCCCTCGATGGCACAGGTAGAGCCAGAGTTGGGCTCAGGTGGGTAGTCGCGCGCCCATCCTAGCCTCACCTAGCCTTCCTAGGAGTAAGCACCCCGTCCGGGCGCCCCTACCCTAGGCAGCGAAGCGGTGAGGCCCAGGCCACCTCAGGGTCCGGTGACGGCGGGGATGGAAGATGGTGGCACCAAGTGGACAGGGCCGTTCCCTCTCTCTGGTGAAAGGGGAAGCTTCTGGCTGGATTCCCTGCGCAGTCTCGGGGCCCCCAGGCCCTGACCTGGAGAGCAGGGCATCTGGTGCGGTCGGGACGCAGGGTCGACGACCGGGAGTACCCGTGCGTGCAGCGGGAAGGAGGGCCCTGCGCCGAGATTTATGGCCGCAGCCAGCCCCCTGCGCACGGAGAGTGTCTCCCTTAGAGCCAAACAGTAGAGTGGAAGACCCGACCCGGCCGGGGGAAGAGGCCAGGGCCGGAGGCGGAGCCGAGAGCCGCCGGGATCTGCCAGGGCCGGGCCTGGCACTTCGGCCCAGGCTCTGCCCGCCGTGCCCCCTGGTCCCTGCGGCTTTCGTGGCTCTGGCGCCGCGTCCTGGGTCTTTCTGGCGGGTCAGGACGCATCTCGGCTGCGCTGGCCGAACCTCGGCTCGGCGCTGAGTCGTGACTGGGCCCGTCGCAGCAAGGGGATGGCGAGCCTGGCTTTCCCGGGCGGGGCCTCTCCGGGTTTTAGCGGCACCCGGGCCAGGAGCTCCCTGGTTGTCGGACCTGGAACCTGGAACCTGGAGCTTAAAAGACAGCGTCACGGCTTCCCGAGCGGGCAGCAGAGGCCGGCGAATGCCCGGGGCTCCCTTCACCGAGAGGCTGGTGGAGGCTGGTGGAGGCGCGGGGATTTCGGTCCCCACCGCGAAGGGCCGTTCGGGGTGACGGGTGGAGGTGGCTCGGGTGTCCTCGCCTAGGAAAGGATGCGGGTTTCTTTTCTGGGGAAGGGGGTGGGGGAGAACGCGTCCAAGCGGTCGGCCACACCAGGATTCCGGGGAGCGCCGTGTTCGGCCCTGAATAGGACAGGACTGACCGAGGCGCTGGGGACTGAGGCCGCGAGTGACAAAGGCGTAGCCAGGGAGAGCTGAATCCAAGGTTGGCCTGTCCTTGGGTTTTAAAACAAAGCGAAATAATTTTGTCAGTCAGGCCGCGTCCACGGAGCTGGAGGCCTAGGAATATACAAAAGGCCTCGTTTCTGGCGGCCCAGGATGGCCGCGGACAAAAGCGCTGGCTTGGGCGGGTTCTCTGGGAACTGAGGTTTAGGGTTGCAAGGAGGTTCCCCCCTTCGGCCGATTTGCCGCCCAGCTAGTACAAAATACACACACACACACACACACACACACACTGCGTCAACACACTCTTTTTGGCTACGGATCTTGCCGAGTAAACACAAATACGTGGGGGGAGGGAGTGGAAGATGGCGGCGGGACCCGGGCGGACTGCGGGCTGCGCGTTGTTATCCGCTCCGCGCAGGGCGCCCCGGCCTGGTTTTTACGTTGCTGTGGCCACCAAAGCGGGGAGGGTGTTGCTTTCCCCAGACCCTGAAGCCCAGCCAGGGGTGTCCCCGATGCCCTCTACGAATGGCGAGGGCCTTGGAAGAAGTCTGGGCTGCGCCCACCGCTCGGCTTGGGATCCGTCCCCCGCCCTAAAGATGGCTCCCGGCCGCTGCCTGCCCAGCGACTGCGGGGACCCGGGCAGCGGGGCGCGGGCCGGGAGCGGGCAAAGATCGGGAGGCGCGTAGGTCGTCCGAGGCGGGTGGCTCCTCGGCGTGGCCGGCTCGCGCCCCCACCCGAGCTGCAGCTCGGAGAACCGGCACTGCCGGGCAGGGTCTGTCCGGGGAGCCCCGCTGCGCGGCCGGGAACCGGGAGCCGCCGCCGCCACCTACGCGTTCCCAGGCCCTGCACCCGGGCGAGCTCTGGCGGGAGGGCCGCGCAGCGGCTCGCGCGGGTGCGGGTATGTGCAGGGAGGGGAGCGCAAGGGGGCTGCAGCCCACAAAGACCCGGGGTGTGGGTGGGGGAGGGGGCCTCGCCTGCCCCGAACCTCGGCCCTAATGAAATGCAGGCTTGGTTCGCCACTTCATCCAGGCGCACACTTGGAAAATGCAAACGCCATTCGCAAATCCAGGGCAAACAGGCAGAATTTTTATTAGCAACTAAATGATTTATGGCACACATACCCCGCGGTCAAAATTACGGTGTCTTGAGCATCCAGGAGTGAAAACATTAAACATTTATAAAAAGAGGCTTTTGGTTTTTTCCACCCTGCAAGTCCTTTGTATTCCCCACCCCAACTCTCTCAACATACATATTTTTTTCTTGAGCTATATTAAAACAAAGAAAAACATTCCGGATCCCGGGACAGGGGATAATGGAATGGAGGTTCAGTGTCTGGGGTCTGAATACTGAGCGATGGGGGCTCGGGAGTGGGAGGGTTTACTAGGAACCCACAGAGGCCTCTGGATAAGACTGGAGGACACTCTGCGCCCACCCGGGCTGCGACCCCACGCACGGCCCCTTCCCCAGTCTTGGCTTTCAGCAGCCTAGTGCAGCTCAACTGCATTTACTTTATTTTCTGCAGTCACCCCCCTCCCCCAAGGCACACAGACACAATACCTCCTTTCTCTAACCCCCCTCTCCTCTCCGTCTTTGCTCTGGCCGTCCCGGGGCTGCACCGGGAGCCTCCCGCCGCCCCGGCCGCTACTGAGACCTGCGTGCCCTGCTCCGCCGCTTGTTCCCCTCGGCTCCGGCTATTTTCGTGGCTTTCCTTCCTTCTCACTCCTCCCTGCCCCCCCC
>NW_006771655.1:478732-485880 GCF_000442215.2 Lipotes vexillifer
CCCCCCCCCCCCGCCGCAGAGCTCCAGCTTCCAAAAGAGGGCAGCCTAGAAACCAGCGCAGGAGGCTCCAGGAAGGGCAACTTGAAACTGCCCTCAAGAGGCTGAACTTTTTTCCTCAAATTTATACTGGAATTAAATTAGACACCCCCAGTTCGCTCTCCAAGCCTACCCCCCTTCTTTTTCTAAAAGTGGAGAAAAGAAAATAGAACGAATGGGCGCTAACTAGCTCATTTTTCCCCCCTCCAGAAAAGTTGCCTTAAAAATGGATTGAAAAAAAAAAAAAAAAAAGAATAAACGATGCGAAAACGCTGAGTCCGCAGCGCAGGGCGAAAGAGCGGGCTTCTCTAGTTTTAATTAAAATCTAATCACCGCGGTCACTCTCTGAGGCAGGATCGCCAAGGATTTCTGCCCCTCCAAGATTCCTTTTGAGGGTACGTAATGCCTAGCCGGGCACGGGTCCCTGCGGGGCTGCGGAGGGTTGCGGGCCCCTAGGGCTGCCCCTCCGACCGCGTCCGCACTCCTCATGCCCGCAGCCAAGTAGGTTGCCGCGGGCAGCTCCCGGCTACTCAACCCAGAAAGGATTTTGCTGAAAGCGCAAAATAAAAGTACAAAGTCTGGGGGATTGGGGCTCCCCTCCCCCTCCGGCTGCCGCGGCCAGCCAAGCACTTTTTGGGCTTGGCTGCTGCTTCCTCTGAGCTCAACAGATTTTTTTTCCCCCTGGTCTCGCCCTCCCTGGAGGGGGCACGGCGGATGGAAGGCGAGAGAGGCCCCCAGCCAAGAGGTTTTTAATATTACACTTTAATAGGTTTCAGAAGGCCCCGTGGAGAAATGCTAATAGGCTGAAATGTCAGAATCGAGAGGGAGTCAGTTCGCGCTCAGCCGATCTAATCCTTTTTTCTGCTCTGATTTTTTTTTGGGGGGGGGAGAAAGGGAGGGGAGCGCCCACGCAAAGAGAGCCTTTGGGGAGGGGCGCGGTGCAAAGCGCCGCAGCCCGGGCCGGGCCCGAGCTGGGGGCGCGCCCTGGCCCGCGTTTCTATAGGAACCCCTTTTAGGAGATTAGAGACTCACCCGCTGCCCGCCGCCGCGGCCTCTCCAAAATATTAATCAGTAACCATCTGACACCGCGTTTCAGGGAGGAACCCGCAGACCGGGGCTAGGAAAACCGCCTTCTCGCCTGCCCATCCCACCCAACCGCGCAGTTCGGGGAGGGAATGAATCGCTGCTTTGTTTTAAAGTGGGGTGGGGGGAGGAGGGAAAAAGCAGCCCTTGTCCGTTTTGGCGTCTCCACCGCGCGTTGTAGAAGGCGCGCCCCAGGGGAGGTGGGGAGCCGGGGGCCCGGGCCCGGGGTGCAGCCCGCCGGGCCTCTGGCTCTTCCCGGCTCGCTCGGCTTGTCACCTCCTCCTGCGAGCAGGAAGCTGACAGGCGGCCCATTATACTGCGCCTTGCAAAGCCCTGGATTGCGGCGACAACCATCTTCCTCTATTTTGATCACTCAGCCCAGACGCTGGGGGAGGGGGGAGGAAAAAGGAGGAGGAGGAAGGGGGGGGGTCCGAACTGGTGGAGGGGGAGGGCTGCCTAGAAACGGCTCGGAAAAATTCTCACCACCAGTTTTGATCATTCAGCCCCACCGAGGGGAGCCTAGAAACTGCTGGAGCCCCTTGGTCCGTAATTGGTTTTATAGGGATGGCTGAGGGCCAAGGTGTTTACATGCGCGTGATTGGCGGCGTGCGCGGCCAATGGGTGGAGGCCGGGGGCAGGCCTGGGGGGGGAGGCGGGCACCCGGGAACAATGCGTGTTTCTTCGCCGTAGAGTGTTCCCCTCCCCCACCCTCCCCTTTCCCGCCCCCCCGCGGCTTTTTTTTTTTTTTTTTTTTTTTTTTAGATCCAGCGAGAGGAACTTGAAAGGGGGGTTGTGTAATGTACCTTTTCCAATCCCGGGCTGTATATGGAGATTTGGGATTCTTTAAACCGGCGCTACCTGGATTTTATTAAAAAGCGGGGAGCTCGGCGGGAGGAAAGCTGGCTTTTCCGGGGGCTGCGGGAGCCCGGCCGCGGGAGGGCGGAGGAGTTGGCGCGCCGAGCGCTCGGCCCGGGGAGCGGTTTTCTACCAAAAAAAGGAAAGGCGGGCAAAAAGTGTGAGGCGGCTGCGGGTGGCGAAGGGGAGCAGCGGCCGCGGGATGGCGGGCAGCACGGGCGCCTAGCCGCGCCGGGAGCCGGGGCCGCCACCGGAGTCGCCGTCGCCTGGAGCCGGGAGCCCTGCCGCGCCAGGTACGCCGCCGGGCCACCCGCCTGCCCCTGGCCGGGCGCGATGGTCTCCAAACTTCTCCAGATGGCCCCCCACCCCGCCTCCCCTCTCGGGGTGCGCCGGGGATACCCTCAGCTCTCCAGCTCCCGAGGACAGAATCGGGGGGCCAGGGCCGGCGTGGTGGGGTGCCCCGGGAGGGGTGGGGGCAAGTCCCTGCGCCCCGGGCGCCCACCTGAGCCCCCAGCCCTGCTCTAGCCCGCCCAACCGGGCCGAGGGGCGTCGGTTCCCTTCTCGGTTCCCGGCAGGCGGTGGGGGAGCCAGGGACGCCTAGACGTTTTCGATTATAGGCTGTTTTTAATTAAAAGCCGGAATTCAGCCATTTTAACTGCATTTAAGAGGGGAAGAAAAGTAGGGAGAACGCAGCAGAGCCCGCAGATGACCGAGCCAGCTTCTCTACCAGAGCAAGGGTGTTCCGGGGGGCTTCACCCCGACTTCCCCAAAGTGGGGCGCTGGGGCATGACCCGAAGCGCTGGCTTTTAAAAGAAAGCTACACAAAGAATTTTTTTTTTTTTTAAATCACGGAAAGCTCATTGCCTGACATGTATCTTCGGATGTGGCGATCTTAGATTTTTCTAAAGTAAACGCGGATCTGGTAACCAGAGCCTGATGGGAGGCAGCGAGGGAGGGAGGGGGTGTTTGTAACCAAAACCGGGTTAAAATAAGCATCCTTAGCAAAGTTGGGGAGGGAGGCTGGAGGACGCCGGGGGGTTGCGGCTGAGAGGGTCTGCAGCTCTGGGGCCTGGCCGCCGGTCGCGGGGAGCAGGGCGGGCACCCGGGAGCCGGTGGCTTTGGCTTGATCGGTGGCTCTAGGAGCGCCCGGGCCTCTTGGAATCAGGAATCCGAGCTGCTGAGGGCAGACGGAGAGCGAGGGCAGGGTTGGCTCCCAGACCGCCTCCCGCCCCCACGGGAATCGGCAAATCTTTAAAATAAACAGCTTTAAACTGGAACTACGGGGGGATTCGCCCAACGCTGGGGGAGGCGCCCCTCGGTCGGCCCGCGACGCGAAGCTTTTCTTTGTAGGTTATTTTTGGGGTTGGGGGCAAGCTAAGGTAGGAGCGAGACCCTTGAGTCCCTCCCTTCCCCTCTGACGCCCCCCA
The DNA here is from genome assembly GCF_000442215.2 of Lipotes vexillifer. Taxonomy (NCBI): domain Eukaryota; kingdom Metazoa; phylum Chordata; class Mammalia; order Artiodactyla; family Lipotidae; genus Lipotes; species Lipotes vexillifer. The sequence goes on from NW_006771655.1 coordinate 482,134, forward strand.
AATTCCCCGCGCCAGGCCACGTCCTCGGGCCGCAGGATTCCCAGGCCAGGGCGCTGGAAAATGAAACCAAAGCTTGTTTTGAAGGATTCTTTCCAGTCCTCGGGCGAGAATGCCACGTCTCGGCTCTTCGGACTTAGGCTCTGCGACTCACAGTGGCCCGAGGGGGGTGGCAAGAGGGGGCGATGAGTCTCTTTAAAAATAATAAACCCGCTTAGCACCCTCTTTCATGAAAAAACTACTAATTCCGAGGCTCAGGGCGAGCTCAGGGGAACCAAACTCAGAAAAGGGAGACAAGGGCTCCCAAAGGTTAAGTATTAAACTTTCCAGATAAGATAGTGTTTAGGGAGACATTTCGAACTGCTCATGGAAAGGTTTCACTGTTTGAAACCCCGGAGCATGTGACGCCCAGGAATCCAACACACTTCGGAGGTTTGTATTGACGCGCTCGGGGCGCGAACGAGGGGCCTTCCCCAGTTTCGGGAGCACCCGTGAGCTGCCGAGGCAGAGTCTGGGCTGGGGCGTAGCGCGCCACCGGCCACCTTTTGAGCCGTTGCCCGTGAGCCCGATGCCGCCGAAGGAAGGAGCATGGAATTTAACTTTTTATGGAAAAAGGGCTACTCCCGATTTCATTTCTGGCCACCACATCGGCAGGCCCCGACCCCGAACGGCATAGACGACTTTCTGAACTTGTTTCTTTTTTCCCCTCCTTTTTCTTTTCCCCCCTTCTGTTTCTTCCGCGGCCCGTCTCCTCTCCCCGCCAAGACGCCTTGTGCGCCGCCTCGCGCAGCTCCGCCTGGCCGTCCGGAGGGGGCCCACCACCGGCCGTCTGTGCGCCTCGGGCCGCAGGCCCGCCGCCGAGCGCAAGACCCGCTGGCCGCCGCCGCCATGCACGCCGCGGAGCCCCCGCCGCCCGAGGACTCTGGGACTACGTCGAGGCCGAACTTTTAGGTCCCACTGAACTAGGCCCGCGGGCCGGGTGGGGGGCTGGCCGCGGCACTCCCGCGGAGGATGGATGGCCGAGACTTCGGGCCCCCGCGGTCTGTGCACGGCCCCCCGCCGCCGCTGCTGTCCGGCCTGGCCATGGACAGTCACCGCGTGGGCGCCGCCACGGCCGGACGCCTGCCAGCTTCGGGCTTGCCCGGCGCGCTGCCGCCCGGGAAGTACATGGCCGGCCTCAACCTCCATCCGCACCCGGGTAAGTGCCTTGCGCGGTGCCCGCCCCCAGTAGTCTCCTCGGGATCCTGCGAGGGAGGCCCGGGGAAAGTGCTAGGTCCGTTCCCCCCCCCGGAGTCGCCGTCGCCTGGAGCCGGGAGCCCTGCCGCGCCAGGTACGCCGCCGGGCCACCCGCCTGCCCCTGGCCGGGCGCGATGGTCTCCAAACTTCTCCAGATGGCCCCCCACCCCGCCTCCCCTCTCGGGGTGCGCCGGGGATACCCTCAGCTCTCCAGCTCCCGAGGACAGAATCGGGGGGCCAGGGCCGGCGTGGTGGGGTGCCCCGGGAGGGGTGGGGGCAAGTCCCTGCGCCCCGGGCGCCCACCTGAGCCCCCAGCCCTGCTCTAGCCCGCCCAACCGGGCCGAGGGGCGTCGGTTCCCTTCTCGGTTCCCGGCAGGCGGTGGGGGAGCCAGGGACGCCTAGACGTTTTCGATTATAGGCTGTTTTTAATTAAAAGCCGGAATTCAGCCATTTTAACTGCATTTAAGAGGGGAAGAAAAGTAGGGAGAACGCAGCAGAGCCCGCAGATGACCGAGCCAGCTTCTCTACCAGAGCAAGGGTGTTCCGGGGGGCTTCACCCCGACTTCCCCAAAGTGGGGCGCTGGGGCATGACCCGAAGCGCTGGCTTTTAAAAGAAAGCTACACAAAGAATTTTTTTTTTTTTTAAATCACGGAAAGCTCATTGCCTGACATGTATCTTCGGATGTGGCGATCTTAGATTTTTCTAAAGTAAACGCGGATCTGGTAACCAGAGCCTGATGGGAGGCAGCGAGGGAGGGAGGGGGTGTTTGTAACCAAAACCGGGTTAAAATAAGCATCCTTAGCAAAGTTGGGGAGGGAGGCTGGAGGACGCCGGGGGGTTGCGGCTGAGAGGGTCTGCAGCTCTGGGGCCTGGCCGCCGGTCGCGGGGAGCAGGGCGGGCACCCGGGAGCCGGTGGCTTTGGCTTGATCGGTGGCTCTAGGAGCGCCCGGGCCTCTTGGAATCAGGAATCCGAGCTGCTGAGGGCAGACGGAGAGCGAGGGCAGGGTTGGCTCCCAGACCGCCTCCCGCCCCCACGGGAATCGGCAAATCTTTAAAATAAACAGCTTTAAACTGGAACTACGGGGGGATTCGCCCAACGCTGGGGGAGGCGCCCCTCGGTCGGCCCGCGACGCGAAGCTTTTCTTTGTAGGTTATTTTTGGGGTTGGGGGCAAGCTAAGGTAGGAGCGAGACCCTTGAGTCCCTCCCTTCCCCTCTGACGCCCCCCAAATTCCCCGCGCCAGGCCACGTCCTCGGGCCGCAGGATTCCCAGGCCAGGGCGCTGGAAAATGAAACCAAAGCTTGTTTTGAAGGATTCTTTCCAGTCCTCGGGCGAGAATGCCACGTCTCGGCTCTTCGGACTTAGGCTCTGCGACTCACAGTGGCCCGAGGGGGGTGGCAAGAGGGGGCGATGAGTCTCTTTAAAAATAATAAACCCGCTTAGCACCCTCTTTCATGAAAAAACTACTAATTCCGAGGCTCAGGGCGAGCTCAGGGGAACCAAACTCAGAAAAGGGAGACAAGGGCTCCCAAAGGTTAAGTATTAAACTTTCCAGATAAGATAGTGTTTAGGGAGACATTTCGAACTGCTCATGGAAAGGTTTCACTGTTTGAAACCCCGGAGCATGTGACGCCCAGGAATCCAACACACTTCGGAGGTTTGTATTGACGCGCTCGGGGCGCGAACGAGGGGCCTTCCCCAGTTTCGGGAGCACCCGTGAGCTGCCGAGGCAGAGTCTGGGCTGGGGCGTAGCGCGCCACCGGCCACCTTTTGAGCCGTTGCCCGTGAGCCCGATGCCGCCGAAGGAAGGAGCATGGAATTTAACTTTTTATGGAAAAAGGGCTACTCCCGATTTCATTTCTGGCCACCACATCGGCAGGCCCCGACCCCGAACGGCATAGACGACTTTCTGAACTTGTTTCTTTTTTCCCCTCCTTTTTCTTTTCCCCCCTTCTGTTTCTTCCGCGGCCCGTCTCCTCTCCCCGCCAAGACGCCTTGTGCGCCGCCTCGCGCAGCTCCGCCTGGCCGTCCGGAGGGGGCCCACCACCGGCCGTCTGTGCGCCTCGGGCCGCAGGCCCGCCGCCGAGCGCAAGACCCGCTGGCCGCCGCCGCCATGCACGCCGCGGAGCCCCCGCCGCCCGAGGACTCTGGGACTACGTCGAGGCCGAACTTTTAGGTCCCACTGAACTAGGCCCGCGGGCCGGGTGGGGGGCTGGCCGCGGCACTCCCGCGGAGGATGGATGGCCGAGACTTCGGGCCCCCGCGGTCTGTGCACGGCCCCCCGCCGCCGCTGCTGTCCGGCCTGGCCATGGACAGTCACCGCGTGGGCGCCGCCACGGCCGGACGCCTGCCAGCTTCGGGCTTGCCCGGCGCGCTGCCGCCCGGGAAGTACATGGCCGGCCTCAACCTCCATCCGCACCCGGGTAAGTGCCTTGCGCGGTGCCCGCCCCCAGTAGTCTCCTCGGGATCCTGCGAGGGAGGCCCGGGGAAAGTGCTAGGTCCGTTCCCCCCCCC
>NW_006771655.1:485890-486761 GCF_000442215.2 Lipotes vexillifer
CCCTCCTTCTCCCTCGGCCGGTCCACTGGGTGCCCACGGGTTGCCGGCAGGCTCAGTTCCCGGGCCGGGGAGACCCCTGGGTCCGGGGCAGAGGCCAGTCTGGAGGCTCCGGTGGAGAGGGGCGCGCGACTCGGCTGCCTTTCCCGGCGCTTCGGGCCCTCCCAAGGCGCTCGAGTCTGCCGAAACCGGAGCCACCAGAGGCTATTCCAAACCCCGGGCTCTTGCACCTCGAGCCTGGGCTGGACTTTTCAAAATCTGGGCGAGAAAAGAACAGACCAGCTCCATACCCTTTGAGACATCTGCTCCCAGAGCCGGAATAGTTTTTGTGGCAAATGTTGTTTCAGGCGCCGTGGGCCTGGGTTCGTTCCTTAGCTTCTCAACTCTCGTGCGGGGCCTCCAGCCAGCCCCGGCGCCTGAGAGTGCGGACGGAGGAAGACCCCAGCCCTGGGAACGCGGCCTCCGGGGGGCGGGCGGCCGGCGGCCCTTGGGAGACCCCTCATCCCACCCCCCCACACCCCCGGGAAGGAGGGCAGCAACCCAGGCCCCGGGGACCCCTTGTTTTCCTGCGGGAAGGCAGGGATGCAGATCCTGGGCAGTCGCCATCCCGAAGCTAGGGGAAGGAAGTGGCGCACGATCGGCGGAGGGAGCACCATGGGTCTGACATGGAAGCGCGGGAGGAGGTGTCCGAGAAGGCCCGGTGGCTTCTGCCATTTCCCGAGAGGGGCTGCCCAGGCTCGGTGGGGACCACGCTGGAGAGGGAGAAGCTTGCCCCACGCGGGCCTCGGCCGCTTCAGTCCAGCGGGGTGGGAAGGGAGACGCGGGGACCTCCAGACTTGCCTTCGGCCGCCGCAGAAAACCCGGTTCCTCCTCC
>NW_006771655.1:487046-496412 GCF_000442215.2 Lipotes vexillifer
CCCCCCCCCCCGCAAAAAAAATCCACCTCTCCCACAACAAAGCGTAGTCTAGGATTCCTGTGATTTCTCGGGGAGCTCCCGATGCTCCCTTGGCCTTGGCATCTTGGAGGGGACAGCTCTGGGCCGCAGCAGCCGCCTTGGCCCTGCCGCACCGACCCAGCCCGCTCGGCAGCACTCGCTGTTTTTGCCCTTCTCTTTGATTTTTCTCTTGGAACTTTTCAGGAACCAGAGTCCCAGGGCTCGGCGGGACAAAGGGCCTTTGTGAGGCGCCAGGCGGGGGAGGGGCACGCACGGGGGGCGAGCGGGGGCCGGGAGTGCCAAGATCCCCGCCTGCCGGTGGGGGGGGGCGCCGAGGACCGGGTCGTGGTCTTGGGGTGCGCGTGTCCCCCAGGAGCTCTGCCCGGCCGGCCACGCTGAGGGCTATGGTTTTCTCCCAAGTGGTGCGCTTCCGGTAAGGGAGGGGTGCCGGAGACCCTAGAGGAAGGGCTGGGGGGCGGCCCTGGGGTACAAAGGGCCGCTCGGGCTGTTCCCGTTTGCGCGCGCCCAGAGGCCGCGGTAATTTTTGTGTTTGCCGCCCTTAAGGTCTCTTGGCCCGGCCCGGAGAGGTGGCAGGGTTCTGTGGCCTAGAAGTGAGACCCCAGTCATTCTGGCTGGCAGGGCCTTCACTCGCCTTCCGAGAGTCTGGGAGAGGGCGCCACGGACTCCCCGTGTCCGATCTGGCTGGGGCCTGGCAGCGGCCAAGTGTTCAGCCGGGAAGACAGCCACCACTCAAGGGGGCCAGGGCCGCGCCGAGCCCAACCGCAGCAACCAGGCCACCTAATGCCCATTAGGTGGATGGGGAGGCTGAGGCACGGGGGGAAGGGACTCGGTGGAGGGGCAGGCAGGACGAGGAAGTCCAGCGGGAGGTGGCCGCAGAGGCCTGTGCCGGCACTTTGTGAGTTAGGACCTGCCTGAGTTCTGCGTGCTCGGCGGCTGAGGTCATGGAGGAGAGAGCAGCCGGGCGCGGGAAGCGCCGCCACTCAGGCCGGTGCTCGCTCACCCAGCAGGGAAGGGTGGGGGGTTGACGCTGCCTCTGGCTCCCTGCCGGTCGAGTGGCCGCACTGAGACCTAGGGACCCCCAGACCCTGGGCCAACACCCAGACGAAGCCCGGTGCTAATCCCATTAGCCAGACGGTGGGGAACTGCTCCCCATTCACTGCTTGGGGCGGGGCAGGCTTACAGATTTCTCAACCCAGCACCCGTCCCCGCCTTTCTTGCGGGGTGCAGGTGCTAAATTTTCCGCTTCCAATGCGCGTCACCTTCTTGGCTGTCAGCTCCCTAAGTCACGCCAACGTTATCAGCCACATCTTTATTTGTTTATGCTTGTACTGGGTAGCCGAGAGAAGCTGAGCTATTTGCCTCAGGTCACACAGCTGGAGAGGCCGAGTTACCTCTGGACTCCAGCGTGGGCGGGAACTCCGGGTGAATCCAGCTTTCCAAGGCCGAGGGAGCTGCCCCCGGGAGGGCTCACAGCTGGAAGGGACCCTGGCTGGGGGGTGGTGGCTGGGACCCTATTCAAGCAGGTATTGACATGGGGGGTTGGGAGACAGCTTTCTGCATCGTGGATCTGGGTGCAGAGGGATGGTTCCTTCCTCTGCAGAAGAGGAGGTGAAATCAAGAATAAATGGGGTTTGGGATAGAGGGTCCCGGTTACCTTTCCAGTAATCTTGAGTATTGATAGGTATGTGAGCCCTAAAATGTTCACCGCAGTCGGTGAAATGGGCAAGTAAGTGACAAACACCTGGTCGACCTGCTCCTCTGTTCTGGGGTTGGGAGGCCTGGACTCAGTTGCCCTCACCGTTGCAATTAAAGAGCTATTAGCAGGATTTTGTGCTTGGATGTTTATTCTCCCTGGCCCCACACCCTGGGCTGGCCCTTGGAGGATATGTGAATCGGGGGTGGAAACCCAGGATCAGAATGGGGAGGCCCTGCACTTTGGACCGGCCAGTGGACAATAGCGGGCTGTGGCCCTTCTCCAGGGTCTGAGCGGCTCTATCTCTGGAATCCAGTCAGCCTACTGAGATTGATTTAAGAAGATTAATCAGTGGGACTGGCTGGTGGAGTGATGTGATCCCCAAGATAAGGGAGGTTTGCTGGGTGCATCCTCGTCTGGGCAGAGGCATAGGGGAGGCCTGGGGAATGTTCTAGAATCTGGAAGGGCCTCCACAGCCCCCTGGCTCTCTGACCCTCCTGGTTCTTTAGCTCTCAGCCTCAGCGCTGTCTTCTTTCCTCACTTGTTCATTTACTCAGCAAAGGATTTCCAAGTGCTTCCTGTGTGCCAGGCACTGCTCTGGCCCTGGGAATCGGCGGCGACCAAACACAGAAATCTTTGCCGTCATTGGAGCTCCCATCTTAGTGTGTGGGGGCCAGGCAGTAAACATAAGTCAGCGAAGGAAGTCATTTTAAAGAGAGAGAGAGAGACTGTGAAGGAAAGAAAATACCGAGGGACTTTTTTGGCCCGAGTGGTGAGGGGCTGTGAGCCCTGAGAATGACCGGAGCTGGGGGGAGGGGGAGGGGGAGGGGGGGAGTGTGGGACCCTGCAAGTCCCTGAAGGCCAGTTAATGAGGTCTGGAATTTCAAACTCTGAGGAATGAGAAGGCAGGGTTTTAAATGGAGGGAGTGACTCAAATTGAGGGACATTTTACAGAACTAGTCTGGACTCTTAAAAAATGTCAATGGCAAGACGAAGGCTGAGAACTGTTCCTGGTTGAAGGAGATGAAAAAACTGACAGCAAAAAGGCCATATATAGCCCTCGATTGGATCTCGGATCAGGGAAGAAATTGCTCTAAAGAACATCACTGGGGCAATTGACAGAATTGGAATATGGACTGTAGATTAGCCGATAGCATCCAGTGAATATCAGGTTTCACGAAGTTGATCACTGTAATGTGATTATGTAAGAGAACGTCCTTGCTCTCGCGAAGTAAGAACACTGAAATGTTTAGGGGCAGGGGACTTGATGAATGCAAGTACTCTCAGGAATGGCTCAGGAAAAGAAAAAAAACAATATCTAAAATTTTTAGACGTGGGAGACAACGATAAATCAAATGATTTCAAATAAATCAGCTTCTCACCCTTTCACACGTAGGGTGAGAAAACAGTTCACAATTGCCGAACCTGGGGAAGGTCATATGGCAGTTGGACTATTTGCTAGTTGGACTATTTCAGACTTTGAGTTTGAAATGATTTCCAAATGGGCATTTAACAAAATTAATCTGGATTGCTGGAGATCGGTAGACGAGAGAGAAGAGAGAACTTGTCCGTGGTGAGGAGGTTGTCAGGGAGGTGATAGTGACCAGGGAGGGAGGCTGGAGGTGGCCAGGGTTTCGTGTCTTGTGGAGGTGGGGCTGCTGAGATCGATGTGGAGGGGCAGATGAGGAGGACAGCAAATGGATTTTTGGTCAGTGCTGCTTCTGGAGGAATGGGGAGGAACAGGTTTGAGGAGAAGCTGGTGATTGAACGTTCTTGATTTGGATGTGGCCAGGTTGGGGTGATCTTGGCTCCTGGCGTGGACCAGTCTGCAGTCTGATCTCACGTAACTGCCACCTGGTCACTTAGAGCCCTGTCTTTGGTCATGTGGGGTCCTGTCTTTCACCCAGAATCTACCCCCATCATGAACCTCACCTGTCCTTTACTTCCCAGCCCAGCTTTTGAGGGCACCTGTGGGAGCTGCCGCTCAGGACAGGTCTTGGGCCTCCCCAGGGGCAGTGGGGACCCCTGGCCAGTGGCCAGTCTTGGCCCCCAGGGCTAGGGTCCTTGCCACACCAGCTGCCCGTAGAGGCCTGGCATCTGACTTTGGAGGAAATCAAGGCCATTTGATCGGAATCACAGAAACAAACCATCTTTGCAGGCCGTGAATGCATTCACCATCTGCATCCCAGGTTCTTTTATGAGCTAATGAAAGTGATGGACCCTCAGCCCAGAACAAAAAAAACTGCTTCACACATTCTCAGTAATAATTTTGCATGTTCTGGGCCTTATGCACCAGCTTAGGTTCATCTTGCAATCTCCAAATAACTGCCGGGGGCAGGAGGGCCTCGGGGCTGAGGTCGGATTTTGCTCTTCCACTTACTGGGTGATGACTCTAAGCCTAGATTTTCTTATCTGTGAAATGGGTCCATTAACGGTACTGAAGTGCCTAGCGTACGAATAGCCCTGTGCAAAAGTTACAGTAAAAGTGATTGCTGTAATTAAAATTGTCCTTAACCAGTGACTCACGAATCCCTGGCTCTAGTCTGGTCCTCTCTGGGGACCTCTGAAATTGTGTACGTAGCCCCTTTGTATGGTCCACAGGCTCCTTAGACTCCAGGGTGCCAACTGGAACCCATTATTTTTATTATTCTCCTTTTTTGGTGTAATGGATACTCTGTGAAACGCTTCAATCTTGAGTGGTCAGTACTTGCAGTTTTACAAAATGAACACACTGATGTCACCACCAGCCAGCTCAAGATCAGGACATTTCCTGCATCCAGAAGGTTCCCTCTGCTCTCTCCTGGTCACTATCCACCCCACGCCCAACTTCATTCTTATTTCTGTTACCTTAGATGAGTTTTTCCTGTATTTGAACTTTATGTAAATGGAGTCATGCAGCCTGTCCTTTTTGATTTTTAGCTGTTTTCACTCACACCAGTGTGTAAGATTCATCCGTATCTGAGGTGTGAAGCCGTAACTGATTTCTGGTTGCTGTATAGTATTCCACCTCGTGAATACAGCGCGATCACTCTTGTCTGCTGATGGACATTTAGGTTTGTTTCCAGTGTCTGCTATGAATAGTGCTGGTATGATCGTGCCCTTTTGGTGCATATAGGTACACATTTCTTTGGCTGTGTAGACAGTATCTAGGACTGCAATTGGTGGGTCACAGAGTATGTGTAGATTCAGCTTTTGTAGCTGTGAGCTTTCCAATGGTTGCACCATTGTGCAATCCGTTCCCTGTCTTCCCAGCACGTGATATTGTCAGTTGCTTTAAATTCTATTCATTCTGGTGTGTAAGTAGTAGTGCCTAATTGAGCGTGCAGCCCCTCCACCCCCACCCGCTCTGCATCTTAGTTCCCCAACCAGGGATTGAACCCGTGCCCCCTGCACTGGAAGCTCAGATTCTTAACCACTGGACTGCCAGGGAAGTCCCTGTGCCTGCATCTTAAACACTTTTTTTCCCTCATCTTTTTAAGCTTTATTGAGGAATACTTTGCATCCTGTAAAATTCACCTAGTGAAAATATACACTTCTGTTTTATGCAGAGTATAAACTTTAAAGTTAGGTGTCATTTAAAAAGTCAGATGGTGTTAGAAGGATTATAAAGAGAACCAGCAATCCCTTGCCTCCTGTCTCCCCATTCCTGATGCCCCCTTTAAATTCTCTTGACTGTTTTTCTTTTTTGACCTTTTCATCCATATTTCTCTGTAACCCCCTGCTTCTACTGCTAGTTATTTTTTAGATTTTGAGATTCTTTATTGACTTCTATAGAAGATGAGGATTTTGCATAGACTGTCCAAGTCTCTATCCTGAGTCTCCCATTTATTAGTGTGAGACCGTAGGCAAGTTTCTTTACCTCTCCTACCTTGGTTTTCTCATCTGTAGAATGGGGATAATAATAGTATCTACTTCATGAGATTGTTATGAGGATTAACTCATTAATACATGTAAAGCATTTAGAACAGTATCTGGAAAATAATAAGCACTTAGTAAATGTTGATTGTCGTTGTTGCCTCACGCCATCCCCCACCCCCATTCCTCCTTCCTCTCGCTTCCCAATATTTGTGAAATGCAGTTTTGTTTTGTTGTTGTTTTGTTTTTTGTTTTGGCTGTGCCACGCAGCCTGTGGGATCCTAGTTCCCCCACCAGGGATTGAACCTGGGCCCTCCTGGACCCTCGGCAGTGAAAGCACAGAGTCCCAGCCACTGGACCGCCAGGGAATTCCCGAAATACAATTTTGTTTGAATCAGTTTTATTATTATGGCTTTGGATTTGTAAATGTTTGTATTTGAGCCAAGTGATATAATAAAATTCATTTCTTTATTTCCTTGAGTTATTAATTGCCTCTTTTTTTTTCCCGCATTTGCCGGGATTTCTTAGAATCTCTGTCTTCTCATCTCTTGGTATAGTTTTCATCTGGTTAGGTCTGTTGGATGAGCTGCCTCTTTCTCTTCTTGGAGATTTCCTTCCTGCAGTTTTTCTTCTTCCTGCTCTAGTCTGGTTTGCCTGGTGGCTGGGCCTGTTCAGACTCACTGTCCCTCTGTGCTGTGTTGCATCTCCTGTTTCCTGATTCTCATTCCTTCCTCTTTCCTGCTTTCCTTGTTTTGGTGGAGCATATCTTGGCAGTAGCATTCTGTGAAAGGACACACAGGAGGCAATTTTTTTTGAGGCCTAGTATACCTGAAAACGCCTTTATTTTACCTTCACGCTTGACGGGCATCTTGGAAATAATTTGAGGGAACTGCAACATCACCTTCTAAATTCCAGTGCAGCTTTTGAGAGTGTGATGTTATTTTGATTCTTGATCTTTGTACGTGAACTTTTTGTCTTCCCTTCTACAAACGCCTAAAATCTTCTGGAACCACGTAGTAGTTAGAGAGCGTTGGCTCTGAAATTCTTACACGTGCTCTTTCTTCTATTTGCCACATGGCCTTGGACATGTTACCTGACTCTTTTGTAAAACGAGTAATAGTGCTTACCTTTGACATTTTTAATGAAGACTTTTTGAATTACTATTAATTTTATTGATACTTTATGATTCGCTTCTCACCAGTTTTGCTATTCTTTCTAGTGCCTCTATTAGATAGTGGATCTCCTAGAACGATCACCTACTTTTCTCCCACTTTCTTCGCTATTTTCCATCTCTTTGTCTCTTCTGCTTTCGAGATGGTCTCAACTGTGTCTTCTAACCATGCAGTTTGATTTTTTTAATTAAGCTGTCATATTTTTAATATCTAGGAGCTCTCTGTCTTATAATCTGGATGCTCCTCTTTTTTTTCAAAATATTTGTTTATTTTTATTTTTGTCTGCGTTGGGTCTTTGTTGCTGCCTGTGGGCTTTCTCTCGTTGTGGCGAGCGGGGCTGCTCTTTGTTGTGGTGCGCGGGCTTCTCATTGCGGCGGCTTCTCTTGTTTCGGAGCACGGGCTCTAGGCGCGCCGGCTTCAGTAGTTGTGGCTCGTGGGCTCTAGAGCGCAGGTTCAGTAGTTGTGGTGCATGGGCTTTGTTGCACCGTGGCACGTGGGATCTTCCCGGACGAGGACCAGGGATTGAACCCGTGTTCCCAGCATCGGCAGGTGGATTATTAACCACTGTGCCACTAGGCAAGTCCTTTTATTTTTTCAATCGCATCCTGTTCTTGTTTCATGGATACATTAGTTCTCATCACTTGCAGGATATTAATTATATTTTTTTCTGGAGTTTTCTTCTCTCAGGCATGGCCTCTGTTCCTCTGGGTCTTTTTTGTTCATCTGTCTTTCAAGTTGGAGACTCTGCAGGTGTCTGGTGGCTGGTTCTGGTGTGTCTCTTCATATTTAAGAAAGAGGTGCTAACAAGCTGATGAGGCTGGGATCCAGGCGGGGGACTTGCTGACCATTGTGGAAGTTTCTGACAGTGTCTGTAGGTCCTCCTTTCTGTCTTCCTCAGTCTCCCAGGCTGGAGTCCTGTTAACAGCCTCCAGGGAGTTTAAACTTGGCCGCCCCTCTTCCAAGAGCTGAGTGTACCTTTTAAGGATGAGGATTTGTACTCAGATCCCATTTTCACTTTGGTCCCCACACCAGCCCTGCGAATCCAGCCCAAGACCCTCAAGGGTTCCATTCATGTGCAGTAATGTTTCCTTTTAAAACCGTGTTACTGCCCTTTTTGTGAGTGTTCTGGCACCTGGGGACGGATTTTTTTTCTTTTCTTTCTTTTTTTGGCATGCAGGATCTTAGTTCCCCAACCAGGGATCGAACCGGTGCCCCCTGCAGTGGATGCGTGGAGTCTAAACCACTGGACCGCCAGGGAAGTCCTCTGGGAAAGGATTTGTCAGACCAGATCTCAGTGCTTTGGGATCCGCCGCCTCTCCTTTCCTGACCCGCGTGCGGGAGAGACCTGGTTCCTCTCTGTCTCCGCCTCCCACTAGGACGCTGCCCTGTTTTTGGCCCATAGTTCCTAGAAGGCCCTCCCTCCATCCCTATCTCTACTTCCTCTAGGCCAGGACCTCCTTTAGGGGGAAGAGGAATCAATGGGGAAATCCTCTGTAATTGCTTTAGAATTGAGAAAGTCTGGAGCCCTGGGGCGAGGCCGGGGTGGATGCATTTGCATATCATTGGCAAGGCTGTGGCCTTGACCCGCTCTGGGCTGCCTTGGGATCCCCTTTATTTAGACTTGAGCACCTACTTTGTGGTCTGGGTGTCTGGTGGGAGCAAGGCAAAGTCCTAGCCTACAGGGGGCCCAGATTCTGGGCTGGGGGAGGGGCTGGAGTTAAACCCAGATTGCCCTTCTCTTGCTGTGACCTCTGCTGGGGAGGAGCTGGGAGGTCTGGGCGGCTAAAAGGTGCCTGCTGGGATCCAACCGTCTTGGGGTGAGGGCTGGCTCCAGCGGGAGGGGAGGGAGGCTGGAGGTAACACTTAGCCTGGATGAGGGAGCTGGAGGAATAAAGCCCCTCGGGCCAGCCCTCGGGCCCAGCTGGACCCCTCCCCCTCCTGGGTGGGGGGGGGCAGGTCAGTCTGGCCTGGTGGCATCTGAGCCTCTGCTTAGCTCAGAGGAAGAACCTCTGCAGCTCAAGATTCTCAGCCACGTGTACTGCCCGGATGGGAGCTTGGGGACGTTGGCAGTGGCCACAGGTCCTGTGGCCCAGCCACAGCACCAAGAATGTGCAAAGTAAGCCCCCCACCCTCTAGCTCTGTCCCTCAGCCTTGCTGGTCTGTCTTGTGTCACCTTCCTCGGGGAGAGGGGAGTGCCGTGAAGGGGAGGACACAGGCACGACCCCAGGCACAGTTTCTTTCCTTTTTTGTCTGCCCTTCATTTTACTTTATTTTTAAAGGTGAGAGCTTTATTTTATTATTATTTTTTTTGTTGGACACACCGTGCCGCTTGCGGGATCTCAGTTCCCCCACCAGGGACTGAACCTGGGTCACGGCAGTGAAAGCCCGGAATCCTAACCACTAGACCACCAGGGAACTCCCGATTTTACTTTAGAGGCGAGTAAGGCTCAGAGAGGTTGTGTCACCTCCCCAAGGTCACACAGCCAGGAAGTGTGGGATCTAGGGGCCGGACCTGAGCTCTCTGGTGAGAAAGCCAGGGGCTGGGGAGAGATGGGATATAAATGAGAATTTTTCTTCCTCTTTCCCCTTTCCTTTCTGGGCTCATTT
>NW_006771655.1:496700-502902 GCF_000442215.2 Lipotes vexillifer
TGAGAATTTTTCTTCCTCTTTCCCTTTTCCTTTCTGGGCTCATTTTTATTTATTTACTTGTTTTTGTTTTTGCAAATTTTGTCAGTGTGAGAGTTCCATGAAAATTACTCATGCTTGTGTTCAGATTGGCCTCCCTCTGCGCTCAGTTTTTTAAAGGATATTTTTTTTACTGGGGCTTAAAGGACACACAGATATAAGCAGAGATCATAAACATACAGTTTGGTTATTTTTTTCACAAACGGAATCAACCAGGTTAAGGAAACCCAGGTGCCCTGTTCTGTCACCCTGTCCCAAGGTGACCCCTATCCTGGCTTAAACCACCTGCTTTGAATTGTCTGTTGGTGCCCTTCATGTTTGTGGAAGCATATAGTGTGTTCTCTTGGGTGTGAGGTTGTGAGATTTATCCTGCCCTGGTCGCTGTAGTGCCTTCTCCTTGCTGAAGGGGTTGCCTCCTGTGAGAATGTAACAATTTGTTTATCCAGCTCTTGTTGGACATTTGGGTTATTTTCCAGTTTGGGCGATTATTGGTGAGAAGATCTTTGAATTCCAATTTGCGATCTTTCTACGCAGACCTGCGAGGGCATTGCTGGGTCAGAAAGGTTTCTAGATTCTGCCAAACTCTTTGAGAATGGTTGTACTAATTTATGTTCCCTCTGGCCATGTATTAATATTGTCCATTTTTCCTTTCTGACACGTTTAACCCTTCTGGTGGGTGTGCAGAAGTTTTCATTCACATTTCCTCCATGGTTTATGAGGCTGAGTACCTTGTCATGGATTTACTGGACACTTGGGCGTCCTTATTTGCCACTCTCCTGTTGCATCTTGCCTGTTTTTACATTGTGGTGTCTGCCTTTTGCTTGTTGATTCTCAGGCGTTCTTTATATATTTTGGATACAAGCCCTTCAGTGGGGCACAGATCTTTTTCCATGAGGTGGCTCCCATTTTCACTCTCCTAATGGCGTCATGTGATGAATAGACATTCCTAATTTTCGCGGACTTCAGTATATCAGTCTTATCTTTATGGTCAGTGCTTTTTAATGTGGTCTTTAAGAGAGCTTTGGCTGCGCTTGGGCCGCGAAGGAATTTTCCAGTGTTTTCTTCTAGAAGCTTTTGCCTTTCCGGTGTTTTCTTATAGAAGCTTTTGCCTTTTGCCTTTCTGCAGTGCACCTGGAAGGGATTTTTATGTATGGTGTGAAGTAGGGGGTCAAGATTCATGGCTTTTCCCATGTGGGTGTCCAAGTGGACCAGCAGTGTTTATTGAAAAGACCATCCTTTTTCTACCCTGTGCAATGGTGGGCCTGTTTCTGAACCGTCCTGTCCCCATAGGCCTTTTCACGTGCCCATGTGCCGGTATCACACCAGCTGCATTATTGGTATTTGATAGCCTGAGTCTTCCCACGTTATTCTTCATCTTGAAGGCTGCCCTGGCTATTCTTGATTTTCTATGTTTCTATATAACTTTTTCTTTTAGCCAGTACAATACATGTAAGTTTGCCATTGTAACCAGTTTTACATGTACGGTTCAGTGGCATAAAGTACATTCACATTATCAGTCAAGTCACCACCATTAACAGTCACCACCGTCATCTCCAGAACATTTCCATCCTCCGAACTGAAACTCTGTCCCCATGAAGCGCCAACCTCCATCCCCCTCCCCCAGCCCCTGGCCCCCACCCTCTACTTACTGTCTCTGTGAATCTGGCTCCTCCAGGGACCTCCTAGAAGTGCCATCATAACAATATTTGACCTGTGTCTGGCTTATTTTGCTTAGCATCCTGTCTTCAAGGTTCATCCACGTTGGGTCAGGGGTCAGAATGTCCTTTCTTTTTAAGGCTGAATGATATTTCATAGTATAAAGATAGACCATATTTTGTTTATCCAATGGACCCTTGGGTTGCTTCCATCTTTTCGCTGTTGTGAATGGGAATAACGCTGCTATGAACATGGGTGTGCAAAAATCTCGTCAATTTTTCACCCGACTTTCAATTCCTATGTAACTTTTAGAGACAGTCTGTCAATTTTCACTGCCCCTCCCCCTCCCCCAACCTTTGCCCCTACTGGGGTTTGGATTGGGATTGCATTAAATCTCTCGATCAATTTGGCTGCAGCGAGCATCCTAATAAGTACATCTTTGCCCACAAAGGTGATTTCCTTGAGGGGGGCCCGACCCCCAGAAGTGAGTCTGGGCTTTGCAGCCTGCCTATTTGCTTTCCAAAAGCTGGGGATGGCTTGGCTCTGTCCTCACCCTCCCTCTGCTGCTCCACAGACCACCCCACCCCCCACCCCGGCCCACAATCAAACTAAAAATATGCTGATTTGATAGATGAAAATGATGTCATCCTGTTTCGATGCTTGTTTGTGATACTAACTTTTTCCTGAATTTGGCCATTATTTACTGTTCTTCATTTGTGAATCGCTTGGGATTCTGATTGAACGATAAAGCTCTTTCTTTATGAGACAGGGCATTAACCCTTGCTCTGGCTTAGATGTTACAGAAATCTTGGGATGAATGGGAGTCTGAAGGTCATTTTATCCAGAGGGTCCTCGGACTATTTTCAGCGGCTGTCATAGAAACGGCTAAGTCACATGTCTGTGCTCTGGGCTAGAATGGGCTCTTTTCTTGGGTGATAACCCTGATCTGATCATGCTGACGGGTTGCTCTGATAGCCTTTGATGACATCTTAAGGAATGCAGTTCCTTTGCGAGGCCAAAACGTTTTAAAATGGGAAGGGAGAACACATTTGTTTCTTGTTTGGTTGTGGAGGGGGTCTTTGGGAGTGAAGAGATGAAAACAGGGTCTCGAGTCCGGGTGCTGTGGCTGAGTGGAAAAGTGTAGATTCTGGAGTCAGAGCCTCAGTTTCCTCATCTGTAAAAGGGACAAGAATCTCTCCCTCCCATAGTTGATGGTGGGGGTGGGTAGTTTGTGGGGAGGGTGGCATGGGGGTAGTTGGATTAGAGACAGCATGAAGTGAAGCCTTGAAGCCCTACGCTGGCTGTGAAGTAGGGCCCAGGAAAGGCTCCCCTTCGTCCTTCATCCAGTGCTAACTGATCGTGACCTTGCCCATCCCTCCCACCCATAAATATTAATCGAGCACCTACTGTGTACAGTGTAGGTACACAGGGGGGCGCTGGGGGTGGTGTAAACCTACACTGTAAGGCAGGGGTCTGCAAACTGCCTCCGAATCTGGCCTATCTCCTGTTTTTTGTAAATGAAGTTTCACTGGGACAAAGCCCAGTAGTTTTAAGTATTGTCAGGCAGGCAGAATAGGCCTGCAACGCCTAAAGTGTTTATTATCTGGCCCTTTCAAGAAAAAGCTTTGCCTACTCCTGTTCCGGTGGGAGGGGGACAATAAGCAAGGAACTGCAGTAAAGGAGGAGCTAACGTGTGTGTGGTCTGATAAGTGGTGATAAGCACGGTGGAAAGAATAAGTCAGGAAAGGGGGTGGGGGTGGGGCAGGTTGCGGTTTATGGGGCCCTGGCGACGGAAGGCCACATTCGTTCCCTGTCACCTGGGCTGCAAGAGAAGGGAGTGAGGTATATACAGATGGGAGTATACAGATAACTTGCAGTATCTGGAGGGAGGAATGGATTCCAGGCTGAGGTGCAAAGGCCCTGGGGTGCAGCCTGTGGGGCTGTGCTGTCCCATATTCCCGCCCCGAGCCTGTGATAAAGTCCTGAGTCCTTCATTGTTTACCAGACCTTTGTACCCACCATGATCTCATCCAAGTCCCCCTCCCCTCTCCCACCAGCGAGGACTTCAGGTATCTATTATATAGGCAGTTCCTAGAAGGAGCCCAGTGACTCCATCCGTTACAGAGGCAAGGTTCCACTGACCGGCTAAGGTGGCCTCACCGTTGCCCTCTCTAGGGACCAGCAGGTGAGCGTAGTGCAGCCCCCTGTGGGGTTCATCCGGAAGGCCTCATTCCCCAGCCCCCAGCACCTGGGAGCCCTGCCTGAGCGGTGAGGGGAGGAAGGAAGGAAGCAAACACCTTTTCAGGATTCTGAGTTCTGCCTCCTGGTGACCTTGGCCAGCCTGGGAGTCGGCAAAGCCCTGAAGCCCTTCCTGTGTTCTCAGTGTGGATGAAGGAGGTGGCGATGGCTGAGAACAGGCTGGCCTGCACCCCCAAACTCATGGCTCTCTGCTGTGTTCCTGAGATGCAGTGCATGGGGTGGGAGGGCCTGGGATGTTGGCGGGTCCCAGCTTGGGAGGGCCTGTTAGCTCAGTCCTGGAGGGGGCACAGGCGGGGTGGGGGGGGGGGCCAAGGCTGGGTGGAGCGGGGGGCCCATGCCCAGCTCCCTGCCGCTTATATTAGCTCCCTGCTGCTTATATTCCCAGAGGGACCTGGACCTCTCCCCCGGGCAGTGGCAGGGGCAGGGGCAGGGGCAGGGGCACAGGCACGTTGCCCCGTAGGCCAGGCCTCGGGACCTCCTTTCTTGCCCCGGGGGCATCCTTCCTTTCTCACTGGGACCGGAGAAGGGTGAAACCATTTTCCAAGCACCTTCGAGGGCCAGGCCCTGTGTGAGGGGGTTCCCTCACTCAGGGTCCGAGGGACAGTGGCTGGTCTGGAGCCAAGGGCCTGGCGTGCTGGGATTCCTGAGCTGAGGCCTTGCTGTGCAGTGTGCTTGTAGCACCAGCTGAGCGACTTGGTTGCCCCGGCCCGGTGATGTCAGACAGTCTCTCTGAGCCTCAGTTTCTTAGTCTGTAAAATGGGGTAACAAGATTCCTTCACTCCCAGGGCTGTGGGAGGGTGAGCCAGGACGGGAAGGTGCCAGCCCGGAAACCTCTGGGCCCTGGGGCGCCCTGGGCAGCGAGGTCAGGGAGAGATGCAGTGTTGGATTCAGAGGCAGAGAGAGGAGCTTACGTGTTTTGTTTTTTTTTAAATTGAGGTGAAATTCACATAACGCGCAATGAATTATTCGAAAGCATGTCTTTCTGTGGTAGGTAGTGCATTCATCATAGGCAACCACCAGCTCTCTCTAGTTTCAGAATTAAAAGTTTTATTTTAAGGAAGGACAGATGGAATTTGGGTAGCGGTGATAGACCCACTTGGACCCTGACCTGGAGCAGTTGCTGGGCTTCTGCAAACCCCAGGTCATGTAGCTATAAATAAGGAGGCACTTCATGAAGGCGTTTCACAGACGTGAGTTCATGTAATCTGTGTGTCCACCTGGAGGGGAGAGATTGCTGTTCTCCTGTTCTTCAGCCTGGGGCAGTGCAGTAACTCAGACTCAAGGAGCCGTGGGCGTTGGGGCCAGGGTTTGTTTCCCACTGTCCCCTGGGAACCCCCACCCTCTGTCGCACCTCTGTCCATGGTGGGGGCTTGCCCTGTCAGAGGTCCCGTCCCTGCCCTGCTCCGGTTTCCAGCAGGGAGGAGCCTTCCATCCAGACTGTGGCTAAATTAAGTCTAAGTTAATTAAAATTTAATAAAATTGAAGATGCGGCTCCTCAGTCTCACCAGCCACACGTTTCAAGTGCCCAGTAGCCACAAGTGGCCAGTGGCTCCTGGAGTGTCCAGCGAATATCTAGAACAGGTGTCATTGATTCACCAGGTTTTGGTCTGTCCAGGATGGCGGGCAGGCCAGTGGGAAGTTCTCCCACGGGGGATCCTGGTGGCCCTCGAAGTGGCTACCCTGTAGGAGGGGTGTGGGCTGCACGGCTGGGCTCCGGGTCAGCCCTGGCTCTGCCCCGGGGCCAGGGCTGTGTGGCTTTGGGATTGTCCTCCGTGCCCCATGAAAGGCCTGTGGCAAGATTCCATGAGCGTCTCCATGTGAAGCCCGGTGTCTGTTGAAGCTGGGTTGGGTCCCCCTTTCTAATTATGAACAGTGGTACTTTATCACTGGTTCACTGTGTGTTCTAGGCTTGGACAGTCGTGGAGTGAGATACTCGCGTGGATGGGCAGGTGGCACGGAGGCCTCTGGTCACCAGGGGGCGGCCTGGGACCAGGGAAGGAGGGCCAGGCCTTGACCTCAGTCTGTGATAAGAGGGATGGAGACCTCTCCCACCCCAGGCTGTGCTGGAGGATTTCCAGCCAAGTCTAGGGAAAGGCGGTGGGCTCTGGCTTGACTGTCACTGCCCCCCAGAGCCCGGAGGCCTCCACCCTTCTCTGTGAATCCAGGAGGCCACCGCTGTGTCCCCAGGGGTGGGTGTGAGTGGAGGATGTGTCCCTAGACCCTGAGGAGAGCTCCAGGTACTCCGGGCGGG
>NW_006771655.1:504318-510641 GCF_000442215.2 Lipotes vexillifer
GGGGGGGGGGGGGAGGGATGCGGGGGTGTGGAGCTCAGAAGCAGTCCGGAGATGCCGGTGGGGCGGGGTCGGGGGGTCAGCTGCTTGTCTTCCACCCTAGGGGGACCAGGCAGGACAGCGGGAGTGGCACATGCGTCCTCAGGTGTCAGGAGCTGTGCTTGCCTTCTCTCCTAATCCTAACATGTGTCCATCTGCTTTTGCCCTGAGAGGATCAGACACAGTGCAGTCACTTAGGCCAAGAGTTGATGCCTGCTGTGTGCCAGGCCCTGGGCACCTCGGGGGAGGCCGACTCCGCTCCTGGGGGACACAGGTCTACATTTCCACGTCGTCCTGGGCGGAGGGATTCTCTGAGGCCCAGGGAAGGCCCCGAGGTGGGAATGAGTGGAGGGGCCAGGTGGAAGGGAGTCCCAGCAACCGGGGGTTTATCTCATGTATCTGAGCCCTGCCCCTCCGCTGTTTCAGGAGCATCATTAGGGGAGGGGGTGGGGACAGTGAAGCTGTGCAAATAAACGCCACTGTCCTGGGCCTGGCGGTGAGGGGGGCTGGCATGCCCATTTAACGGAGCTGCACACTGCAGCTCTCGGAGGGCCCGGGCCTGCCCGTCGGGCCCGGGGGAGGGAGTTCGGGCACCGTTGAGCCCCGTGGCAGGCGGGAGCTGTTGGCGGCATCCGGACCTGGGGTGCCGCTGGGCGGGTTTCACAAGCCCGGGCAGGGGCAGGCCCAGGGCAGGAAGAGCCCGCGGCTGATGTAAGCCCTTGCGCAAACCCCTGGCTGCCGCTTCCGGAGCCGGCCACCCGCCGCCCGCAGAGGAGGAAGCCTGGGGCCTGGCGGCCCAGAGGCCCCGCTGCCTGGGCTGGGGCTGCATGGGCCGACTGACCGGCCACCATGGCCCTGGGTCCCGAGGGCTTGGCGCTGGAGTCCGGTGAGGGGGCTGGTGGGGATGGGATGGGGGGGCCCGGATGTGGGGTGGTGGTGATGCCACGTGGTGCCAGGTGTCCTCCCATTGCTCCGCCTGATGCCGGCCCCACTCTGGGCGACAGGGAGGAGGCCCGCCCCTTGCGTGCGCCCTGAAGGGCCTGGGGGGACGTTTGGGCCTCCTGTGCCCCCGGGGAGGTGGTGAGGGCGGGTCTGTAGGCCCTGCGTGGAGGCCTGTGGGGACTCGGAGGGTGTGGGTGGGCGTCTGCGAGCCCCCTGAGGGCCGGGCTGGGGCCCTCTGGGCACCCGAGTCACACATTGTCTGTGACCCCCTGCAGCTGCTTCACTCTGGGCCGCTGCAAACAGTGCCTGCGTCACAGGGGCTCGGAGAGGTTACCTGCGGGGCACGCGGGGAGCTCTTACCTCGGTGGCCAGAGCTGGCGCTTGGTACCTTTCAGTGAACGGGCGCTGTTGCTGTTTATTATTATTATTATTGTTAAATGCCTGCTTCTTCCTTCACTACAATTCTCAAGGGAGGCGTTATTATTATCCCCATTTTGCTGACAAACAAGAGGCCAGGGAAGGGAAGGGAAGCCCCGCCCCCCCTGCCCAGGTCTCGTAGGCCTCCCCCGGCCTGTGAGCTGGGGGCCTGCCAGCGTCTTGCCCTGAAGGACGGGCACGTGGAGCTTAGGGGCAGCACCCCTGGATGGCAGGAGGGAGGACACACCCCTGCGGGTGGGGGCCTGGCCAAATGGGGCGTGGCAGGGGTGGGTGCGGCTTCCACCCAGGCCCTAGCTGGTTGTCCTTCCTGGCATCAGTCGGCCCCCACGCCCCCATGTGAGGGACCCCAGTAGGAGGAGCTCTGCTCTCTGAAGGGGCAGGCCTCCCTTGTCCACTGCTCTCATTCATTCCTTTTATTCACTTGCTAATTCCCTGTAGTTCTGGGACAGGCTGCTGGGCTGCATTCAGAGCCTCTGGTCACAGGCTGTGGGATCAGGCACTTCCCATCTCTGAGCCTCAGCTTCCTCATCCGTTAAAT
Source organism: Lipotes vexillifer (assembly GCF_000442215.2). NCBI lineage: Eukaryota > Metazoa > Chordata > Mammalia > Artiodactyla > Lipotidae > Lipotes > Lipotes vexillifer. The sequence continues at coordinate 506,273 of NW_006771655.1, forward strand.
GGGCACATGGTTCCTCCCGCACAGGGTTGGCTGAGGGGTTGGTCCGGGCCTGTCCAGGGCTGCCTTGGGGTCCTTGGAGGCCATTCTCCAGCTCTCTGGTGTCCTCGCTGGTCCAGAAGCTCAGAACCTGAGCCCGCTTCCACCTCGTCACTCTGGCCTCCGGAGGTCCCTGCCCCGCACTGAGCCTCAGCTTTCGGGTGCAGGTGGGGAGAACCATACCCACTCTGGTCTGGGGATGGTAACGCCCTTCTGCCCTTCTGCCAAGAGTGTCGGGTGCCCTGGAGGCACCTGGGGTCTCATTGGGCAGTTTTCTCAAGCCCTGAGTCTGGCTGGGTTGACCCAGGGTGGTCCTGAGCCCAAGGGGCTGGGGTGGAGCTGGGCGGAGGAGGTTTGTTTGGTCTCCCTGCCAGTGTCAGCTTCGAGAAGCAGGGAGAGGTGGGGATCTCGGCGCGGTGGGCTGGGCGGCGGTGGCCTGGTGGCTGCCTGACAGCCCCCCTTCTTTCTGCAGGCGAGGCCTTCTTGGGCAGCTTTGTGGCCAGCGGGATGGGGCCCTCGGCCGCATCCCATGGGAGCCCGGTGCCCCTGCCCTCTGACCTCTCCTTCCGCTCCCCCACCCCCAGCAACCTGCCCATGGTGCAGCTGTGGGCCGCCCATGCCCACGAAGGTAAGGAGCGAGCCAGGCGGGCGGGCCAAGGGCGCTGGGCCGCTGTCCCCAGCACTTCTCAAGTCTGCCGCCTCCCCTCTGTCTCCACGGTCACTCCTCCATGCTGTGGCCTGTGGGGCCCAGCTCTGGTCATCCAGCCTCCCTGCTGTTCTTCAGATGCTCAGCGCTCCCTCTTGGCGCTGTCCCAGGGCCTTTACACGTGCTGCTCCCTCCACTTGCAGCCCAGCACCGCAGCTCACTGGCCATCTCCTGTTCCTCCTCCAGGGCTTGGCTCAAACACCCCCCCATCCCCCCCCCCCCCCCCTGGCAGCCACCATTCTCCTTTCTGTTTCTAAGTTTGAGTAATCTAGGTACCTCATATAATTGGAATTATTTGTCTTTTTGTAACTGGTTTACTTAGCATAATGTCCTCCAGGTTCATACCTGTTGTAGAATGTGTCAAAATTTCCTTCCCTTCTAAGACTGAATAATATTCCATTGTATGTATTTACCACATTTTGCTTATCTATTCATCCATCAGTGGACACTGGGTTGCTTCCATCATTTGATTATTGTGGATAATGCTTTTATGACCCCCCCCCCCCGGTTCCACCTCCCACTTGTGATGACACAGTCATCTGTGTGTTTTTTCACGAGATACCTGTTTTCCCCACCAGTGAGCTCTGAGGGCAGGGTCTAGTTTGTTCTGCTGCCCGCTGTCTCCTCAGTGCACAGTCGGCTCGTCAGTGATCGTCATTGTGGGAGCAGTGGGACCAGGTGCCATTGGGCTCTCTTGTTGCTGTTCTGCGGTGACACCCCTAAATGTGGGGAGGTCTGCCGGCTTGGCTTCCTGCCAGCCCAGAGCAAATCCTGGGCCTCCGTGGAGCCTCAGTTTCCCCTCTGCCAGTGAAGGAATGGGCCTGGGGGACTCTCTGAGTTCATCCTCCACCTTGGGCTCTGGTGGATTTTAGATGCTGGGTGCTAGCTCGCTCCTGCTGCCTCCTGGGTGTCCTGGGGTGCTCTCGGGTCGGGCGCCTGTTGCAGGTTCAGGCTTTCCTGGGCCTTTCGCCGCCCACTGTCTCCCTACTTCCTTCTCTGTGCCAGTTGTCACCCAGTGCTTCCGTCCTTGTCCCGACTTGTGTGTGCCCCGCACGGAGGGGCGATCCTGCCTCTAGGTCTGGGATGGTGGGCAGTCCTTCTGGTCCGGGGTCCCATCTGAGCCTCCCATTTCCACCAGCCCAGAGCGGGGGTGCTCGAGGGGCCTGAAGGGCAGAGGCTGCCTCTGGTGCCTGTGTGCCATCAGCCTGACTCCCTTTTCTCCTTTGCCAGCAGATACCGGTAATAATAGTAATGGTAGCAAACAATGCAGTGTTCGTCCTATGTACAAAGAACTGCATACTTGAACTCACTTTATCCTCAGAACAAGCCGTGAGTCGGGAGTATTATGCCCATTTTACAGATGAGAAAGCAGTGGGAACCAGTGCCTACCTAGGAGTGTTGTTTCAGTGATGAAGTGAGATAACGTGTATCAGGTGTTCCTTATCGTTTTGTGATTGTTGTTAATGTAATTGTCATGTGGGGCTGTGGGTGAAGATGTGCGCCCAGCGTGGCCAGGGACGGGTCCTGCATCTCTGGCCTCAGAGGGAGTGACTGGGGGGCATGGGGGACCCAAGTCCCTCAGGGATGGATCACCAGTGGGTCTGAGGTCCTGTAGGACCCACCCATCGCCCAGGAGGAGAGAGGCAGGATCCTCCTCCATTGCCCCAGCACCTGCTCACCTGTCTGGCCTTCTGGGCCTTGCTGAACGGCTCTTGGGCCTCCATTCCTTGTGTACTCTTGGGCCTCTTGTTTCTTTCTCTGTGGCCTCCGTTTCCTGTCTTCCGCACCCTGTAAGGCCCTGGTTCTGGGGCATCACTGGTGGGGTGGAGGGGGTTGTGGGAGGTTAGGAGGACTCCTGGCAGGAGGAATTCTTTCCTAGAAGCACCTGCCTGGGAGACCCAGCAGCTGGAGATGCTGGGTAGGCTGAAGTTCAGAGAAGGCAAGAGACCTGCTTGGCGTCACACAGCAGAGAAGTTAAGCCAGTAAACCACTCAACTGGGTCCATGTTGGGCTGAGGTTAAGAGTTCTGGTGACCTCAGTTCAAAGCTAGGCTCCTCTGCTGGGGGACCTCGGGCAAGTGGGCCTCTCTGAGCCTCAGTTTTCTCATCTGTAAAATGGGGGATATTAAGAGTATTTGCCTCACAGGTTTTTTTCCTTTGAAATTTAAATGAGAATAACAAAGGCAAAGCAGTTGAAAGGGTTTGGTCTGTGATTAGAACTGCCATCTATCTTCATCATCCTCATTGCCCTGCACTGGGTCCAATTTGATTCTCTTCCTGGGGGATTCGAGAACCCTAGCCCCTGGGGGCTGCCAGGGACTGGCGTGCCAGGATTGGGAGGGGGCAATCCTTGCTGTGGGAGCTGGTGGTAAACCTCAGGGCTCCCAGCACCAGGGGGCTGACAGCCAAGACACGTTATTTCCAAGAAGCAGAGAGGGTAGAAGGAAGCTCCCGGTGGGAGGCATGAGGTGTCCCAGCTGGCTTCTTTTCTCTCTTGCAGGCTTCTCCCACCTGCCCAGCGGGCTGTACCCATCCTACCTCCACCTGAACCACCTGGAGCCCCCCAGCAGCGGGAGCCCCCTCCTCAGCCAGCTGGGCCAGCCCAGCATTTTCGATACCCAGAAAGGTCAGAGGGCAGGAGTGGGGGAGACTGGGGGGAGCTGCGGAATGAGGTTGGGAGGGACCACTACCCAGTACTCCAGGCAGCATCTCAGCTGTGTTTCCCAAGACCCCAGCCCCCAAGGGCCCCCACAGGCTTTCTGGAGGCTTCTAGCTGTCCTGCCCTCAACTAATCCTGTTGGGCCCTCTGGGCAGCTCTTAATTCTGGCCTCTCCCCCTTTCACAGATGAGAAAACTGAGGCTCAGAAAGGTTAGTAGGTGGCCAGGGCGGGGTTTCAGCTTGGTTTTATCCATTTCCGGAGCCTTCCCTCTCCTGGGGCATCGCTGTGCATGGCCCTCCTCCTTGCCCTGGGGTCTAGGAGAGCCGGGCGGGGCCTGCAGGACGCCGGGCCTGCCCGCCTCGCGCTCCCGGGTCCGGGCGTCACGCGCCCTTTGGGGCCTCCCTTCCCTCTCCCCCGGCAGAGGGGGCACTCGCTCACGGGCTGCGCTCTTTCTTCTCTGCAGACGGCTTCTACCTGCCCGCCCCTGGAGCTCCGGGTGCCCTGCACTCTCATGCGCCCTCCTCCAGGGCCCCAGGCGGCCACTCGTCGGGCGCCTCGACCAAAGGCTCTTCTCGGGAAGGTCCAGCCAAGGACCGGATGGGCCGCGGCGGGGAGCCGCCCCCACTGTTGGGCAAGAAGGACCCGCGGGCCCGCGAAGAGGCAGCGGGGCCCCGAGGCGTGGTGGACCTGACCCAAGAGGCGCGGGCGGAGGGCCGCCAGGACCGCGGGCCCCCACGCCTCCCGGAGCGCCTGTCGCCCTTCCTGGCCGAGCCCGGGCCCCCGCGAGCACCGGGCACGGCCACCACCGAGTCCAAGGGCAAGAACCCGCCGCCGCTGCCACCACCGGCGCTGAGCCTCTGCAATGGTGCGGGGGACGCGGGGCTCCCCGCACTGGTGGCCGAGGCGGCCCGCGGCTCTAAGGAGACTGCGCGTCAGGACGAGAGCGCACGGATGCGGCGCGCAGAGGC
>NW_006771655.1:510682-512625 GCF_000442215.2 Lipotes vexillifer
GCCCCTCGCCGCTCCCGCCGCCGCCCGTAAGCAAGGGCCCGCCTGCGCCCCCCGCCGCCTCCGGGGCCTTCGCCGCGCCGCAGCCCGCCCCCGCCGGCGTCTACACCATCTTCCCCGTGGCGGCCGCGCGTGAGGCGGGCCGTGAGCACCGTGTGGTGGCGCCCACCTTCGTGCCTTCCGTGGAGGCCTTTGACGAGCGCCCGGGGCCCATCCAGATCGCGTCGCAGGCGCGTGACGCCCGGACCCGGGAGCGCGAGGCGGGCAGGCCCGGCGTCCTGCAGGCCCCGCCCGGCTCTCCAAGGCCGGCCCCGGACCGACCCGAGAGCCTCCGCGAGAAGAGCTCCGTGATCCGCTCGCTCAAGCGGCCGCCGCCCGCCGAGGCCCCACCGGCGCGGGCCGCGCGCTCCTCCCCGGACCTCCGGGCCTACCTCCCCGCCAAGGAGCTGCTCAAGCCCGAGGCCGAGCCCCAGCCCCGGCCGTGCGAGCGCGCCCCGCGCGGCCCCGCTGTCGCCTCCGCCTCCCAGCAGGCAGCCAAGCTTTTCGGCCTAGAGCCAGGGCGGCCGCCCCCGCCCGCCGGCCCTGAGCACAAATGGAAACCCTTCGAGCTGGGCAACTTTGCCACGACGCAGATGGCCGTGCTGGCCGCGCAGCACCACCACGCCAGCCGTGCCGAGGAGGAGGCTGCCGCTGCCGCTGCCGCCGCCTCCAAGAAGGCCTACCTGGACCCCGGGGGCGCGTTGCCTCGCGCCGGGGCCACCTGCGCCAGGCCGGGCGCCGACCTGCACGCCGCGGCCCACGGGCCGGGAGAGGCCTCGGCCATGCAGAGCCTCATCAAATACAGCGGCAGCTTTGCCCGCGAGGCCGTGGCTGTGCGTCCCGGCGGCTGTGGGAAGAAGAGCCCCTTCGGAGGCCTGGGCACCATGAAGCCCGAGCCCGCTCCCACGGCTGCCCCACGCGCGCAGGCCCGCCTCCCGCACCCCGCGGGCCCTGCAGCGGCTGGGGGCCGGCAGCTGAAGCGGGACCCGGAGAGGCCCGAGAGCGCCAAGGCCTTCGGACGCGAGGGCTCCGGTGCCCAGGGTGAGGCAGAGGTGCGACACCCACCCGTGGGCATTGCGGTGGCCGTGGCCCGGCAGAAGGACAGTGGCAGTGGCCGGCTGGTGCCTGGGCTGGCGGACCAGGAGCGTTCCCTGTCTCTGAGCAACGTCAAAGGTGGGTCCCGGGTCCCACCCCCACCCCTCACCTTTTCTTCCCCCTTCACCTCCCCACCTTTGCTCTCTGTTTCTACCTGCCTCCTTTTCTTCTGCACCCCTCTCTCCCCCCTTCCTGGTACTGTTTGTCCTTTATCCCACTTGTGGGCTGTGGCTGCTATTTAAAGTTTATTGCTTTTTCTGTTACACACATAGAAAAATGTGTAAAATGCAGGAGAGGAGAAAGAAGAAAAGGGACCATTAGAGTTTTTCCACCACCCGGAACACTTGGAGCTCTTTTCCCCAGATTCATTTTCCCGTTTGATCTGCAGAGCCTCCAGTGCACTATGATCTTGGGCCTTGTGTTTTTCCCTTGTGGGTGGGCTCTTGCTTTTGCCAACTCTTTATAAGTATCATTTTTAATGGTCTTTGGTGTTTTGTCCAGAGCGTGCACCGTAGCTCAGTTAGCCCGTTCCCTCGGTGGCATTTTAGTTCTCCCTTCTCTGATGTTTTTGTGTTTAGGAAGTTACTTTGAATATTTTCGTGCATTGCGCCTCACTGATACTTTGAGTCATTTTCTAAGAATAGATTCCTACGAATAAATTAGCTTTAAGCTTTCAATTCCAGGTCCCTGAGGGAGGTAACCGTGCCTCACTTAACCTAGTTCAGTGTTCCCAGTACCTGGCGCATAGTAGGTGTTTGATAAGTGAGTGAATGAGTGACTGAGTGTGACAGATGGAAACTAGGCCCCCGGCA
>NW_006771655.1:512680-517426 GCF_000442215.2 Lipotes vexillifer
GCATTCCTGTGGTCTCGACATTGAATGCCTTTGTGACTTCTTAGGTAGTTAGAGAGTTTATATGCTTGTTTGCAGTCTGTTTTGTTTTAGACTCCTCAGAATTGTGTTTTAGTGTTACTAAAGAAAACCCAAACAATCGTCGTTAAGTTCAGTAGGGAGGAATGGTGTGTTTTAACTATTAGTAAAGTTGAATATCTTTCCAGAACTCGGTTGATTGGTTACATTTCCGTTTGTCCCTTGCATATTTTGCCATTGGACTCCTTCCTGAGATTTTGGAGAGTTGCTCTTTGCCGCATTTTGGTTGGAACTCTGGACTTGGACTGCCCAGAGAGAGCCCAGTATTGAGCCAAGGGCCTCACCTGTGGGTCAGGCACTGAGGCTGCCCCGCTGCACCAGGCCGTGGTCAGTCTGTTGAGGTGTGGGGGTGTTGGCAGGCTGGGGTAAGGGCCCCGCAAGGAAGGCTGTGTCCTGCTGCCCCCAGCTCATGTGACTTTTTAACAGTCGGGCCTGGGTTTCCTCCCTGAGTCTCTGTCCCCGCCCCCAGTTCACTCCCAGACTCGCCAGCTGCAAGCTCAGGCTTGGCTCACATCGCGGCCCCTGTGCGACCGGCTTCCCTGCGCCTCCTAGATTTTCCAAGATACACAGGCATCTTGGGTGCACGTCCCCTGTGTCCCCGTCCCTCCCTGAGCCTGGCCCTCCTGTGCCCGCCTGCACTGACTCCTGCCTGGGCTTCAGGCTCCGTCCACAGTGAGCGGCCAGTGCTGTGTCCTGTCACAGCTGCTCCCTAGACCCGTAGCCCCAGCCCTGCTCTCCCAGAGGAGCCTGGTAAGGCTCAAGGCTGCCCTGGGTCTCGCCTGGTCGCTGCCCATCTGAATGTACCACCGCTGCAGAGGGTCTTTATCCAGCCAGTAGGCTCAGAGCAAGTGATGTCTTAGGGAATGTTTGTTGAACTGAGCCCATTGTTCTGTGTGGAGCCCCCCTGGAGCCAGGGAGGCCCGTCCTCTGACCCCAGGGGCTCACATGAGGCCCTGCCTTAGTCTGGGATTCAAAGTCTGGGCATTGGCCCTTGGCTTGGAGGTGGCCGGCTGGGTGGTGGAGAAGCCTGCTCACTAGGTGGGCAAAAGATCTTTCGGGGTCCTTTTTTTAGAAGAATGCTCGTGTGACATGATATGGCACCCCAGTTAGGACGCACGGTCCCCAGAACTCATCCTGGTGCCCAGAGTACCTGGCCGTGCCCAAGGGACCTGTGTCCATGGGGTTGTGAGTGTGTGTGGGAGAATGTGTATGAGGGAGTGTGTGTGAGAGAGTGCAGGTGAGAATGTGTGTGTGTGAGCGTGTATGTGTGTGCAAGTGTCTGGGCCGGGGGAGGGGAGAGAGAGAGAGGATGGGACAGTTTGGGATGAGACCTTCAGGAATTATTGGGCTGAGACTGCCCTTCTGTTTGCTGGTGACCATTGGAAAGTGAGTGGAGTCTTACTCTCCTTAAAAAAAAAAAAGTGCCTGTAAGAAGTGGTGATTTTTCCCCAATCTGGATGACCCTGGGGGAGGGGAGAAGTTGGCATTCCCCCGGCTGAATGGTTGTTGTCAGCCCCGGGGCTCCTGGGTTTCCCGACTTCCCTGCTCCTACTTTGTGGAGTGAGCCCTCTGCCTGTCAGTGAGTTCACATCCAGGCTCTGCCATTTGCAGCTGCGTGACCTTGAACCTGAGGCCTAAGTCCTCTGGCCCCTGGTGTCCTCATTTACTACGTGGCATTAGGGAGGGCCTCCTCGTTCCCTGATGCCAGGTGGGCTGAGGCGCTCGTAGTAGGTGCTTCATAAACAGGCCTTCCTTTTCTCTGTTCACATTCAGGGCCTTAAGGGCTCAGAGCTTCTGCCATGAGCCCGAGATCCTTTTATGGGAAATGCCCCGAGGGCTCACCCAGGGTCTGGTCTGGCTACAGGGGTCTTGCACCCTGAGGTGGATGAAGGACGGGCCTCGTGTGCACCTGTGAACCCCACACAGCAGTGCCCATGCCGAGAGGCCAGCAGACCAGCACCTTCCCTGCCGTTTAGCAGGGGGCCGTGTGCAGGCAGCCCCACGTAGCCCCGGCCACCAGCTCCTCCTGGTGGATCTGTTATTCTCCCAGCTTCACAGATGGGAGAGTAGGGCCTGTGGAGATGAGGTGACTCGCCCTGGGTCACCGGGCTAGAAGAGGCGGGCTGAACTTGAACCCTTAAGCCCAGACCTGTGCCTCCCATCTCTCCGTCTTGCCCTTTATCACCTCTATGGTGGAGTCGAATTGGGGACCAAATCTGGGGGGCTGTGATGGTGCCCCCACCCCACCCTGCTGCCCATCGTACTGGGCAGAGCTGGGCTTGCATCGGGTGTAAGTGGTGGTATTGACCCCAGGCTCTGGAAAGCACAGAATTGGCCGGAGTTGGTGGTCGCCTTATCTGCAGAAATGCTCAGATGGAGTCCGGGAGGGAGTTGCCATGGGAACTGGGCCTTAGCCTGAGCCTCTGCCGTTATGGCCGGATTAGAGCATGTGACCCACGGAGGGGCTGTCAGTGCTGGGGACGTGGGCCCTGGGGCAGGGCTGCAGATAGGTGATGGCAGTAGTGCTGCTGTTTCACCAGTGCCCACCCCGTGCGGGCTCTGTGTGTGGAGGGGTGTGCACCCTGGTGGTCAGGAGGACCCGGTCAGACCGCGATGCTAGCCTGACGCCTCCTTGTCAGTCAGTGGTGTGACCTGGGTAGCTAACCTTCCTGTGCCTCAGTTTCCTCATCTGGGTTGGGATGAGGGCTGGAACCCACCTCCTGGGTTGATGACCACTGAATGAGTGTGTGTATGGAGAAGGGCCCTGGGCCCTGCTGGGCACAGAGGTGGCTTTGAAATGTTGGACGTCTCCAGAGCTCATGCCTCGATGGTTGGGGTGAAGGGGTCCTGGGTTTGTGGGATCTCGGAGCAGCTGACCCTCTGCCCCACACGCCTCCCTGCTGGAGGAGCTGGTCCCTTGCCATGCTGGAGCTCAGTACAGAGAGGCGATGGGCCCTTTGGTTCGCTTGTCCACAGGTGGCTGGAGGGAGGTTGCTTTTCAAAGCCGTAGTCAGATGATGTCTCATCCCTGCTCAGAGCTTCCTCTTGGCTTCTCCTTTTACCTTGAACAGAATCTCAGCCATAATCCCTCCCACGGCCTGTACCCCGCTCTTCACCTGCACCCTCTCTTCCTTATTACTCTCTTCAGCCACCGTGGCCCCCTTGATGTTCTTTGGCACGCTCCTGCCCCAGGGCCTTTGCACCTGCCGTTTGTTCTCTCTGCATAGCTCACTGTTCCTCTAGCTATCCTCATGGATTCACTCATTCACTTCCCACGTATTTGCTGAGCAGCTTCCTCTGTGTCAGGCATTGTGCAGGAGAGAGGTAGACAGCCAGGAGTGTGACTGCTCAAACCAGAGCAGTGCACAGTCTGAGGAGGAGACAGACGGTGAACTACCAACAAGCAAAACAGCTGTGTGTTGTGCTCAGTGCTGTGAGGGAGACAAATAAGGGAGCATGAGAGAGGAGAGGTGGTCTGGGAGGGCTTCCTGGAGGAGGTAGCATATGAGCTGAGCTCTTACTGGAGAGGCTGAGTAGTACAGAGGAAGGGCACTCTGGGTGGAGGGAACAGCGTGTGTGGCCCTGAGTGTGACTGGAGGGCAGAGAGGCTGGGAGTACACTGGCGGGGACAGGTGGGCAGCATGAGTCAGGCCCAGGGGCTTGGTTCCATGGGGCTGGCCCTCCGTAGGAGGGACAGGTGTGAGCAGGGATTAGAGGGATCAGGTTGGCGCAGGAGGACGAGGGGGGTGCCCCGGGGCGAGGTGGTGGAGGGCATGTCACATTTCTTTGGAGATCAAGTGTATTTGGAGGGAGCGGTCTGGGGCTCTGGCGTGAGTGACCCTGGGGGTGGTGGGTGCTCCCAGGTGGGCGGGCCTGCATACAGGTTTCTGGTGCAGGTGGCACCTAGGGTGGGAAGCCCCTGAGGGCCTGCGTGGTGACAGGCATCAGGTCTGAGGACAGAGGTCTTGGGGGCAGGCCACACTGCAGGCGCCTGTCCCTTCTGGGGACACCAGGAGCTCTGTGCCAAAGCCTGTCTGCCACCCCAGCGTGGCCAGTGGGCGGGAGGGTCTTTGGGGTTTCTGCGGGCCTGGGAGGCCATCCCTGCGGGAGAAGGAAGCTCAGACACATGCTCTGGTTTCCCAGTCCAGCTGAAGGACTCTGGATGGCCCTGCCGGAAAGCCCAGGATGGGAGGGGGGCCCACAAGCAGGGCCCCTTCCGCTCCTTCATAGAGGGGGTGGGCGGGCTCAGGGTCCCCGTGGATTTGGGAACCACATTGACACTGGAGGCCGGGACACCCTCATTGGGTCTCACCCCGAGTTGGCGCGGGCTTGTTCTCCCACCTCCCGCCTTTCCCCTCTGCTTCCTGCACTTCCTGCCATGTGCTGGGAACAGTCGTGGGGACCGGGCGTTGGCACGAGAAGAGTCAGCTCAGGGCTTGCATGCAAGAAGACTCCCTCGCCCACCCCCACTCCTGCCCTGCCGGTGCCCCAACTCGCTGGCTTTTCTCTGCTTAACCGCACACGCTGCTTTCTTGTCGCTCCAGTGGCTTCTGGAACTTGCAGACCTGCCCCCGGTGGTCCCTGGCCCATCTCCAGCTGCCTCTCGGGATGCGACCCTCCCTGATTCTAGGCTGCCTGCCCCCCCCCCCCCCCCCGTGGCGGTGGCCTCCG
>NW_006771655.1:517575-520514 GCF_000442215.2 Lipotes vexillifer
CCCCCCCACCGTGTGCGTGGTCCATCGGGCACGTGGGCTTGTGTGGCTGCCCCTCCCTGTGGGCTTCTCTTCTTTGTTCTGGGGCTGTGGGTTTCCACCTTCCTGAAGGGGAAGGAGAAGCCCCTGCATCCCTGAGCCTCTCCTGGGGGCTCTGTTTTTCCGGAGCTCCTGCTGTTGGGGTGCAGGAGGGGAGAAATGATGGGGAGATGCCCGACGGCCGCATTCAAAGTTGGGTCCCCGCCCACGAGGACCATGAGTGTGGGGACTGCTGGGGGGCCCCGGCAGGGTGGCCCTGGACGCTTGTCTCCAGCAGGGTGATAACCGATAAGGTCCGGGGCCCTGGGGGCGGCTTCCTCCCCGGGCGTACCTCCCGAGACCTGGGTGAGAGGACACCAGTCCAGCGTGACTGACCCTAGGGAAGGAGTTAGTCCAGCCTCGGCGGTTTAGAAGAGTCTCAGCTGCCAGCTGAGTGGCTTCTGCTGCTGGTGATAGCGCCCGCCTCCTGGGCCCTAGGCGGCCCGGGGCGGCCACACGCGTGCTGACTTCTGTTGTGTGGTGTAGAAAACGTCCAGGAAGAGTGTCTGGGGCAGGTGGGGCGAGGAGGGCTGGACCCTGGGTGCCCTCCACGAGCTCCTGCCCCTGCAGAACTGGCCGGGACTTGAGGACCTGCCTTCTCTGCTCTGGGGAAGGCGGGGAGCTCACGGAAGGTGCAGCTGGACCAGCCATGGGTCGAGGGACGTCCCCTGGGCACCAGGACAAGGGTGGGAGAGCCGGGTGGCAGCCCGCATATCCTCCACTCGCCCACACACACATAGCGTTCTCTGGTTTCACTTTTCCGTCTTGATTTTGAAAAGATCAGCCTCAGGTCTGCTGCAGACAGAACCATGACGGGGCCTCGGGGGAGGCTGATTTCCCGTGGCCCGGGCCTCGCTGTGCTTCTGAATAGCGACCCCTTTTTTGGGTTGTGGTTTCCCCTCCATCCTAACCTCTCCCAGAACCTGCCTTTCCGGTGATAAAGTAGTAAAAGCGTGTCAGCGAGTGCCACTCGGTTCGTACCGTGTTGTTACTCGATCCGTGTTACGATGTTTTACTGCAATATCCCGGTTACCTGTGCGAGTTCCAGGTAGGCTCTTTGAGGGGCGATGGAGGGATGTTTCTGGGCACGGAGGGCGTCCGGCCAGGGTGAGGGAACCGCTCAGATGCTGAGGGCTTGTTGGGGCCCTGAGTGGGCCTCACTTCCTGCCTGTTCCCCCGACCCAGGGCACAGCCGAGCCGACGAGGACTGTGGAGATGAGCGGGCCAGGCACCGGGAGGAGCGGCTGCTTGGGGCGCGGCTGGACCGGGACCAGGAGAAGCTGCTCAGGTGAGGGCCTGGGGCAGCCCGGGAGGGCCTGGGAGCCCCAAGGCAAGGGTGGGTGACCCTACCTGGCTGCGGGGTGGTCCTGAGAGTGTGGGACACCCTCCCGAGGAAGGCCCCGGGGGCCCTTAGCCGAGCCCCAGCTGGCTCTTCTGTCCACCGGGTGCAGAGTTGGCCCAGCAGCAGCCTGGTGTCCCCCGGTGACTCGGGGTGGTACCCCTTCTCTCCCACCCGTCCCTGGGGCAGTCCGGCCTGTCCCTGATGCCCCTGTTCGCTTCCAGAGAAAGTAAGGAGCTGGCTGACCTGGCCCGCCTGCACCCCACCAACTGTGCTGCTAACGGCCTGAACCCCAACCTCATGGTGACTGGGGGCCCGGCGCTGGCAGGTTCCGGTCGCTGGTCCGCTGACCCTGCGGCCCACCTGGCCACGCACCCCTGGCTGCCCCGCTCAGGCAGCACGTCCATGTGGCTCGCTGGACACCCCTACGGTGAGCGGGAGGGCGGCGGTGGGCCGGGATGGGGAGGCCTGACGTGCTGCTTCTGGAGCACAGCGCCGGTGGCTGGTGCAGGGACAGCACCCCTCCTCTCTTTCCCGTAGTTCAGCTCCCTCACTGCCCAAGCAGGGCCATTATTAATGGCGCCAGCATCGTGGGCCCTTGGCCAAGCCTGTTTGTGGACAGTGCCCAGAGCGGGCGGCTGGGCGTGTGTTCACAGCCCTTACCCTCGGCTTCCTGCTTGGAGGCCCAGGAAGTGGAGGATGGGGGAGTAGGCTGGGCCTGGGTCCTCAGCACTGACTCGGGCGTGGGTCTCTCCTAGGCTTGGGCCCCCCTTCTCTTCACCAGGGCATGGCGCCTGCCTTTCCACCCGGCCTGGGGGGCTCCCTGCCGTCGGCCTACCAGTTCGTCAGGGACCCCCAGTCGGGCCAGCTGGTGGTCATTCCCAGTGAGCACTTGCCTCACTTTGGTAAGTGGCGGCCCTGTGGCTGGGGGCAGGGGCTGCGATGGCTTTCCACAGTGAGACTGTCCCAAATGCCGTGGGAGGAGGACTGTCCTCCTGTGGCAGGGGGTGTCCGCCCAGCAGAATAGGGTGGCTGTGTCCTAAAGCCACAGGGCTCCTTGTTTTGATGAGTTCCTACCCAGAAAGCCCACGTGGAGAACCAAAGCAGGGCTGCCCTGGTGGGAGGCCTAGACCCTCTGCCTTGGTGCCCCCATCCCTCAGGAATCCACTTTGCAGACCACTGGGTATAGTAGGAGAAGGTGTGGAGTCCCCATGTTGGCCCCGGGCCTGGGATGTGGCTGCCCATGGCAAAGGGAGGAGGACAGGCTTCTCCGTCCCCAGGAAGCAACTGGAGGCCCAGCTGAGCCCAGCTCTGCCTCAGCTTCCCCATCTGTAAAATGGGGTGATGGGCACCAGGCGGTAGGTGCAGCCTCACTGTCTTCTTGCCCCCAGCGGAGCTGATGGAGCGGGCTGCGGTGCCACCCCTTTGGCCGGCCCTGTACCCACCAGGCCGCAGCTCCCTGCACCACGCCCAGCAGCTGCAGCTTTTCTCCCAGCAGCACTTCCTGCGGCAGCAGGAAATCCTG
>NW_006771655.1:520631-528427 GCF_000442215.2 Lipotes vexillifer
CCTGCAACAGCAGGCGGCCCAGGCCCTGGAACTGCAGAGGAGCGCCCAGCTGGTGGTGAGTTGGGGTGGGCGTGGTCACAGGAGGGCCATGGGGGGCACTGGAGACCCTTGCCGGAGCTCCTCTGTTGTTGGCGAGGCAGAGGGGTCAACCAGCAGAAAGTCCAGTTCTGGACCGTGAGTCAGAAAAAATGAGAGAGGCTGGTGGTCAGGGGGGCCTCCTGGAGGAGGTGGCATCTGCCCAGAGACCTGAAGAAGTTAGTTGTGGAGGAGCCCTCTGGGCAGAGGAGATGGTGTGAGCAAGGCTGAGAGGTGGGCAGAGCCTGGCAAGGGGTGGGTGCAGGTAGCAATGGGGAAGCCAAGGCGGGAGAGGTAGCCCGGGGGACTGGAGATGTTTGCATGGGAACTGAAGGGATCCCTGTGGACTCCCGCTGTTTCCTAAGCCCTGCGTGGCCCGGCTGGGCGCCTCTCGGGCCGGGGCTGGCCTCCACCCACGTTGCCTGATCACGTAAGATGGGCGACACTTGGTGTCGCCACCGTGTGGGTGGACTGACTCCCTAAAGCCCACGGCCCTCCTGCCTCCTTGAAGGTGTTCCTGGACATTTGTCCTCTGCTTGGCCTTGCCCCTCCCTTCTTGTGCAGCAGCTGCTCTGGAGGAGTCAACCGGGGTGACACAGGCAGCAAATGGGGCCCTGGGTTTGAACCTTAGTTCTGCCATGCCTGGCTGTGTGCCCTCCGGCAAGTGAATTCACCTCTCTGGGTTTCAAGTTTCCTCCTGTGGAAATGGAGTTGCTAGTAATTTCTGTGTCATCGGGTTGTCCAGTGAGATTTAACAACCGTGACAGTGGCTGGCGCATGGAGCCTTTCCTCCCCGTGTGATTGTGCACTGACCGCCTGGCCCCTGGTGAGCACGGGCTGTTCGTGAGCCTTCCTCAAGCCATCAAAGACCGGGAAAGGCTCCCCCCGCCCACCTTTTGAGGTGTTTTGAGACCCAGGTGTGATAAGGCGGGAGAGTGCCCTCAGGTAGTGAGTTCTCCGTGCAGGTAGCTATCCTGGTGTCATGAAAGAGCCTCACACCTCCGCCGGCCCCCCTCGCCCTGACCGTGAGGGTCCCAGAGGGGCCTGGGTCTAGACCGGAGGGCCCCCCAGAATCCCTGCTGGAATTCTACAAGGAATGCTGTGCGTGTTATGTGTACTGTGACGGAATGCCAGTCTCGGGCTGGGGGTGTGGGCGGCCTGCAGCCGCAGACCCTGCCCGGGGTTCTCTGTGGGTCGCGGGGACCCCGGGGACAGGGCAGGTGGTGGGTGATGGGTCCTGCCGCGCTCACCCTGCCTGCCGGCGCTGCCCCCAGCAGGAGCGGCTAAAGGCCCAGGAGCAGCGGGCGGAGCTGGAGGAGAAGGCGAGCAAGCGGAGCCTGGACGCCGCGGGCAAGGGTGGCCTGGGCGCCGCGGGCCCCGGGCTGCTGCCTCGGAAGCCCCCTGGCCTGGCCGCTGGCCCTGCGGGCACTTACGGCAAGGCCATGAGTCCACCGCCATCTCCCCGCGCTTCCCCTGTGGCTGCCCTGAAGGCCAAGGTCATCCAGAAGCTGGAGGATGTGTCCAAGCCGTCCACCTACGCCTACCCCGCCACACCCAGCTCCCACCCCACTAGCCCGCCGCCTGCCTCCCCGCCGCCCACCCCTGGCATCACCCGCAAGGAGGAGGCCCCCGAGAACGTCGTCGAGAAAAAGGACTTAGAATTGGAGAAGGGAGCCCCCAGCCCTTTCCGGGCCTTGTTCTCAGGTAGGAGCTGGTGAAACAGATCCCCATATGGTCATTCACTCATTCATTCCTTCAGCCTGTCAATCCTTCTTTCTGTGTTGAGCACCCACCGTGTACCTGGCTCACCGCTGGGCTCTGGAATGAATGCCCGAGGACACGGCTGGCCGTCATCTCTCTCTAGCCTTCCCTCAGTGGTAGGGTCAGGGGAAATGGGTGTAATGTTAGAAGTAGGTTCTAAGTTCAGGAGGACCTGTCTGAGCATGAAACAAAGTAAGACCTGTAGGATAGTTAGCACCGTAGCTGGCCCATGACAGGTGCTGTGTTGTTGCATTGACGATAAAACAGTGTATTCTGAGCAGTACTCCCTCCCCACACGCTGCGTGCACACACGCGCCCTCTTCCCGTGTTCCGTGTTG
Source organism: Lipotes vexillifer (assembly GCF_000442215.2). Lineage (NCBI taxonomy): Eukaryota > Metazoa > Chordata > Mammalia > Artiodactyla > Lipotidae > Lipotes > Lipotes vexillifer. The sequence continues at coordinate 522,806 of NW_006771655.1, forward strand.
GTCGGGACATGCAGCAGGTGGCCTTGAAGGGGTCTGAGGCCTGTGTTCCTCTTCCCGTGGGAGGACTTGAGTTCGAATTCCGAAGTTCAGATTTCTGCCACCGGAATGCTGTGTGCAATCTTGGGCAGGTGGCTGCCCCTCTCTGGGGAGATTCGATGTCTTACTAATCAGGTCAAGTGTGGAGCACAGGCCTGGCCCCGGTGCAGGGTGAGGGTGCTCCGTGCGTCTGTCTCCCTCGGTTCGGTTCATACTGAGCCCCTGCTGCTTGCCCCGCTCTGGGCTGGGCCTGGGACACTACAGACAGTCAGCTGAACACCATCCGGCTCTCAGGGAGATTACACTCAAGGGTGGGAGTTCAGAGTAAAAAAGTGAGGGAGGGGAGCCAGCACTGTATTACTATTATTTTTTGAACAACTTGGATGCCCCAACTCTGCTTTAATGGCGTGGGGCGGGTGGGTTCTTGTGGGACGGAGGGCAAAGTTGGCACCGGCCGGGTGGGGACCATTTGGGTCTTACTGAGCATGTGCTTCTGGCCCAGCCTTGTGCTGGGTGCTGAGGCTGGCGGGAACAGAGAAAGAGCCTCTGAGACCTGAAGACCCTCAGGGAAAGATGGTGGCCAGTTTTTCTCTCTGTGGCCCAGACATGCAGAAAGGCCCTGGGGTTCCTCAGATGCCATCTGGAAGGGATCCCAGCCCCGCAGGCTGGCCCAGCAGAGAGGGTGGCTGGTGGGTGGGTGTTGATGGGGACACACGGGGGTGTCGGACATGGCCGGAGAATGGGCCCCCGCTGACCCTTGGTGTCCTCGGCAGATATCCCACCCAGGTACCCGTTTCAAGCCCTGCCGCCACACTACGGGAGGCCCTACCCTTTCCTGCTGCAGCCCACGGCGGCTGCCGATGCCGACGGCCTGGCCCCCGATGTGCCGCTCCCGGCCGATGGGCCCGAGCGCCTGGCGCTGCCGCCTGAGGACAAGCCCATCCGCCTGTCCCCGTCCAAGATCCCAGAGCCGCTGCGGGAGGTCCCGGACGAAGAACCGCTGGCGGAGCGGGAGGTGAAGGCGGAGGTGGAGGACATGGACGAAGGTCCCGCAGAGCTGCCCTCCCTCGAGTCGCCACTGACGCTGCTCCCCGAGGAAGCCCTGGCGGCCCCGAGCCCGGCGGGCGGCTGCGCGGGTGGCCTGCTGGAGGCCCAGGCCCCGGCGCTGAGTGCCGGCGGCCAGGGGCCCGCGGAGCCCTCCGGGTGCCCGGACTTTGCCGAGGGGGCCGAGGCGCAGGTTGATTCACCGGACCGGACAGAGTCCTGCGCGGCCGCCCCAGACCTGGGGGCGCGGCTGACGCCTGAGCCGTTGGTCAAGGCTAAGGAGGAGCCAGTGGAGGTGCCTGTGGACGTGCCCGTGGCAGAGGCGGCTCCCGAGGAAGATCTGGCCCAGGCGGCCCCGAGCGAGTCCCGGCCCAGCCTGGAACTGCCGGGCTGTGACGTGCCCCCTGCGGAGGGACAGTGCCTGAGTCTGGAGGCCCCAGAGGCCACCCCTGTGCCGGGCAGCGCCTGCTTCCTGGAGGAAGCGGGCTCCGATCAGTTCCCGCCCAGCCTGGAGGACCCGCTGGCTGGCATGAATGCCCTAGCGGCCGCGGCAGAGCTGCCCCAGGCCAGGCCTCTGCCCTCCCCGGGCACTGGAGCCCCAGCCCTGGAGAGGCTGGAGGCAGTGCAGAGCCTTGTCCTGGAGCCGAGCTTCCTGCACGGCATCACCCTGCTGAGCGAGATCGCCGAGCTGGAGCTCGAGAAGAGGAGCCAGGAGGTGACAGGTGAGTCGTGCCGGGCGGTAGGCCTCTGCGGCTTGCTTTTTCCCTTTTTATTTATTTTTAGGCTGCGTGGCTTGTAGGATCTCAGTTCCCCAACCAGGGATTGAACCTGGGCCACGGCAGTGCAAGCCTGGAATCCTAACCACTAGGCCGCCAGGGAACTCCCGCCTTTCCCCCTTTTAAGGCAAATTTTTTATTATTTTTTTATTATTATTATTATTTTTCGGTACTTGGGCCTCTCACTGCTGTGGCCTCTCCCGTTGCGGAGCACAAGCTCTGGACGCACAGGCTCGGCGGCCATGGCTCAACGGGCCCAGCCGCTCCGCGGCACGTGGGATCTTCCTGGACCGCGGCACGAACCCGCGTCCCCTGCATCGGCAGGGGGGGGGCCCCCCCCCCCGCCGCCCCCGGAGCCCCCCGCGTTTTTTTTTTTTTTTTTTTTTTTTTTTTTTTTTTTTTTGCGGTGCGCGGACCTCTCACCGCTGTGGCCTCTCCCGTTGCGGAGCACAGGCTCCGGACGCGCAGGCTCAGTGGCCATGGCTCACGGGCCCAGCCGCTCCACGGCACGTGGGATCCTCCCGGACCGGGGCACGAACCTGCACCCCCTGCATCGGCAGGCGGACTCCCAACCACCGCGCCACCAGGGAAGCCCTAAGGAAAATTTTTTAAAGTAGGATTTAAAAAATTTCAAAATCTCTAGGATGTGGTTTATTCGTGTGCACTTTAAAAAAACTGTGGTGAAATATACATGTTGTAAACTTTTATCAGTTTAACTGTTTTTAAGTGTATAGGGCAGAGGTGTTACGTACAGTCACATTGTTGTGCAGCCAGTCTTGGGTTTCTTAGTGGTGAAATTTCTGCTTGTTCTGTCAGTGGTGAGTTTTCTAGTAGCAGGATGCTTTGGGTTGTAAGGGACCAAGACTCTTCTTTTAACTGGTTAGAAAAAGTCAGGGGAAATTTGTTGGCTTGTGGAACCGAAGTATGTCAGTAATTAGGTAATATTTCAGGTATGGCTGGATCCAGGTGCTCAAACCAAGGAATTTCTTTTCCCTCTTCCCTGTCTCCCCCCACCTCCCTTGTTTCACTTCTTTCTGTTGGCTTCATTCAAGGTGGGCCCACTGCCCTTATAGTGGTCACTGATACTTTCTCCCAAGCCCATGGGCCTACTCAGCTCAGCTCAGCAGACACACAAAAGAGGCCACCTGTTTCCACATAGCTCTGGCAAAGATGCTGTGATGCACTGTCAATGATTGGCTGACTGGGGTTCATGCTTTTTGCAGAAGCAAACCCTGTGGCCCAGGAGATGGGATGGACCAGGCTGATCATGCCCAGACCTCGATGCGGGGGCAGCCACTTCCAGGGTGTAGGGAGGGGCGGTCCTCACAGGGAATGGAGGGCCTTCAGCAGAAGGGGCCGTGAATTCTGGGCTGGCACAAAACCAGTGACATTCGACATAGAAATTGAGGTGCTCCAAGACGTGTGTGAAGAGGCTGTGGGTCAGGCACAGCCTCGTGAGCCCACGCTCGGGCCAGAAGCGGCACGGAGGAGGGGTCCAGGCCTGGCTGTGGAGGAGATAATAGCGCCAGACGTTTCGGTGTATTTCCTCTAGAATTTCTTCTACACAGACACACAGTTCCAAAATCAAGGTCATTTTGTAAACAGTGCTCTGTAACCTGCCTTTTTCACCTAGTATATGCTTTTTGTTTTTTTTTTGTTTTTTTTTTTGTTTTTTTTTGCGGTACGCGGGCCTCTCACTGTTGTGGCCTCTCCCGTTGCGGAGCACAGGCTCCGGACACGCAGGCTCAGCGGCCGTGGCTCACGGGCCCAGCTGCTCCGCGGCATGTGGGATCTTCCTGGACCGGGGCACGAACCCAAGTCCCCTGCATCGGCAGGCGGACTCTCAACCACTGCGCCACCAGGGAAGCCCTGCCTTCTTTTTTATTCCCGCCCTCCCTCCCTCCTTTCCTTCCTTCCTTAGCTGCTGTAAATGATGTGATGATTACTCTTGAAGAAAAATCCTTGTCCACACCTCTGTTTTCCCAGGGATTTGTTCCCAGGGGTGGAATTGCTGGGCCAGAACCAGGCTATATTTTCAAGGCTCTTTCATTGTCATGGTCAAATGCCCCGTTCCAGGAAGCTTGGACGAGTGACACCCACTCCCCCTCAGGCATCTGTTGTTTTGTTGTTGTTCTAAAGTTCATTGTTTCTTTTCTCTCATTTAAATAGTTTGGTACCAAAAGAATTTTTTTTTTTCCCAGAAGAAAATGAAAACCCTCTTGATCCTACCAACTGGTGGGTTTTCAGTGGGGACCACAGAGGCCCAGGGACATCTGGAAAGGAAGGGGCTAAGGACGGGTCACTCAGTTTGGGGGTCTCTGCACACTCTTGCCCCTTTTCACACTCCTACCTCATCCATCTACTCATTCAGCTCCTACTGTGTACCCGGCACCGTTTTGGTGCTGGGGGCCGGCGGTGAACCAGGCCATCTGCGTGCAGCCCTCAGCACTGTCAGGTGGTAAAAGGCCGGGAAAGGGACAGGGCAGGGGTGGGAAGGGTGGTATCCTACAGCGCATGGCCTCGGAAGCCCCTGTTGATGGGTGGGGGAAGGAGATTCTTCTAGGGGAAACCATGCCAGGCCTAAGGAACAGCAAGTGCAAAGGCCCTGAGGTGACTGTGTGTGTCGTGTTAGAACAAAGGCAAGGAGGCCAGGGGCAGGAGCAGAGCCGGAAGGGGAGAGTGGTGGAGAGGAGGTCCGTGGGATGACTTGGGTGAGGGGTGACCCCGGGGAGATCTTCCACTTGGAGTGAAATGAGAGGCCGTAGGAAGGTGGTTTTGAGTTGAGCTGATAGGATCAGACTTACGTGCGGTTCCTTTGTGGGCTGTGTGGAGAGCTGACGCAGGGGTGAGGGCGGAGGCGGGGAGACCCAGGCGGAGGCTCCCGTCTCCATCCAGGCCCAGGGTGGCGAGGGGCGCACAGCCAAGGAGCAGGTGGGTTCTGGGTGGAAGCTAAGGTGCGGCCAGCAGGCTTTGCTGGTGGACTGAGCGTGGGTGTGAAAGGACGATGCCAAGGGTTGTGGCCTGAGCCGCTGGAAGACGAGAATTCGTTTCTGAGCTGGGCAGGTGGGGCGGGGGTATAGCATGTGTGGGGGAAGCCCAGCAGCTGGTGTGGACACGGACGTTTGAGGTGGATGTCTGGGATGCCCTCAGGGCTCTGCAGTGGAGTCTGCGGGCCCCAGGGCTGGGGGCAGCGTCTGGGCGGGAACGTGCCCTCGGAGGCACCAGCGTGCAGGGGTGTGTGCACCACAGGGGCGAGGGGGGCCCCGGTGGCCCTCCCCCTTCGACGGTCGCTGACAGACACTGAGCATCAGTCTCCTGCACGTTCTGTACAGAGCTGGGCCATGAGTGGTCCCGGTTCGTACGGCAGGCCCAAGGCTCCTGGGCCCGTTAGCGTTTTTCCCACAGCCCGCGTCGCTTCCTGGAGCCACCGGCCCTCCCGCTCTGCCCCTCCTGCTGCGCACAGCTGCCCACAGTCAGCGAACCTGGGAGTCCCCGGGCGTGCTGGCCATCCTTCCCGCCCTGCAGCGCCATAGCCTCTGTGACTGACGCCTGGTCCCATGGGGGTTCCAGTGCGTGTCGGGCCCCTGTTCCAGGGCACCTCCACATTGGTAAAGCCACAAGGTTTGTGTATTAGTCAGCTTGGGCTGCTGTACCAAATACTACAGATGGGGTGGGGTGGGGTAGGGCGGGGGTCGGGGGGGGGGTTCTTGAATGACAGAAGTGTGTGGTTTCATGGTTCTGGAGGCTGGAAGGTCTAGATCAAGGG
>NW_006771655.1:530256-533994 GCF_000442215.2 Lipotes vexillifer
TCGGGGGGGGGGTTCTTGAATGACAGAAGTGTGTGGTTTCATGGTTCTGGAGGCTGGAAGTTCTAGATCAAGGTGTCAGCAGGTTGGGTTGGTTCCTTCTGAGGCCTCTCTCCCTGTTGGCTTGTGGATGGCCGTCGTCTCCCTGTGTCCTTCCATGGTCTTCCTTTGCGTGTCTCTGTATCCAAATGTCCCCTTTTTATAAGGACACAGTCACGTTGGGTTAGGGCCCACCCTAAAGACCTCACTTTAACTTGATTCCGTCTTTAAAGATGTTACGCTCAGGGGTATCGGGGTTAGGGTTTAAACACGTGGATTTGGGGGCACACAGTTCAACCCACAGCTGCTGCCCTCGGGTCATCAGGCTGCCCTGGGCTGTCAGTCCTGGGGGGCCCCTGCAAAGCTGGTGTGTCGGAGGGTGAAGGAGGTGATGGAGTCGCTCTTTGGTCCCCCCTGTGACGGAGCAGGGCCCCCCCAGCAATTAAGAGATCTTACAGCTCGGAGGACCTTGAAGTGGGGGGAGGTTCTCTGCTTTGTGGCCTCAATGTCCCTAAAGACAGAAAAGCAAAACCAGTGACTCTGAACTGGCCACCGGTGACACTTGGTTGTGGCAGCTTGAGGGGAGTACTACTGACATCTAGTGGGTAAAGGTGAGGGACGCTGCTAACACCCTACGCCGAAAGCCCAGGACAGCCGCCCACAGCAGAGAACAGTCATGGAAATGTGAATGGCCCCAGGGTTCAGCAGCCCTGATCTGGGCAGTGCAATTGTTAACTGCATTGTCGATTTTAGGGAACTGTGCAGTTGGTAGTAAGGAATACAGTTTTTCCCTCCAGCACATGTAGGACATTCACAAAAATGGATCATATGTTAGATGACAAAGAAAACATCAATTGAAAAATGAAAACTCATGTTACTTTAGTGGAAAGGTTGTGGAGAAACAGGCTCTCAGGTACCATTGTTGAGATCCTGATCTGGTTCAGTCTCTTTGAAGGGCATTTGGAACATTTATCAGAGATAAACACATATACCTAGATCACGTTAATTGCACAGGCAGCGTATTTCCTACACGGTGCCTACCCACACGGTGCCTACCCGTTCACTGCAGAAAAAACAGGAGCCGCCTAAATGCCATCAGTGGGGGATCATTTAGATACATTAAAACTCATCAATACAAGAGAATTCCAGCCTCTGCTGTTCCTCCCTTTGGCCATATAAAATTGCCGATATCCTAGTGTTTTCGACTTGCAGAAACGGCACTTTTTGTAAGACTCAAGCTGTAACGTGAACACGTTTGTATTTTTGTGCTAATGTGAAAAGACTTTAAGTAGAAAAAAGAGTGTGATATGTTATTCATTGATTGATGCCATTTTTACATTTATAAAGGATGCCTGTGTGTTACATATGTTTGAATATGTATAAAAGTTTCTGGAACCACCTGCCAGACAGTGTCAGCAGAGGCACCTCCAGGGAGGGATCTGTGTTTTGGGGAGGAGAAAGCCTTTTGTTTCGTCACACCCTCTGCTTGGTTTGTGGTTTTTATCATGTGCACATGTTAACTTTTACAGTTTACAAAACTTACTGTGGGGCTCTTTTTTTCTTGTTTCTTTTTTTTTCTCGCTGCGTTGGGTCTTCGTGTCGCGCGAGGGCTTTTTCTCTTGTTGCGACGAGCGGGAGCTACTCTTCATTGTGGTGCGCCAGCTTCTCATTGCTGTGGCTTCTCTTGTTGCAGAGCACGGACTCTAGGCGCGCGGGCTTCAGTAGTTGTGGCACACGGGCGTAGTCTCTCCAAGGCATGTGGGATCTTCCCGGACCAGGGCTCGAACCCGTGTCCCCTGCATTGGCAGGCAGATTCTTAACCACTGCGCCACCAGGGAAGTCCCGGGGCTCTTTTTTTCTGATCATGAAAACCATGCATATTCCTCATGGAAGATTTTAAGGACAGATGAGCAAAAAGAGAAGTGCAGTTCTAGAGAGCAGCTCTGCCGGCCTTTGCTGACTCTCTGTGAGTCTGTGTACAAGTGTGTTGTGAGGAACAGGATGGCACCGTGTGTCCCGCGCTCTTACCTGTTCTCACTCAGCGCCCATTTCCGGTGTCTGGGAAAGGCCGCGGGCCGTCAGCATCCCGGGGGGCCTGTGTGGCCTCAGGCCATCCATGAGCCTGCTCTGGGCCTTGTCCTCTTCCCGCTGGGGGCCTGAGGGGTGGGCCGTGGTGCCTGTGAGTCCGGCCCCTGGGGGCTTGGGCTCACGTCTCTCCTCCCGCAGGTGTGGAGCGGGGCCCAGCGGTGCGGCCCTCGCTGGAGAGCCTGCTGGCGGCCAGCAGCCACATGCTGGAGGAGGTGTTGGACGGCCCCTTCGTGGACGCGCTGAAGAGCCTGCGGCTTCCACGGGAGCTGAATCCCAACAAGAAATACAGCTGGATGCGGAGGAAGGACGAGCGGGTGAGGGGCCCCGGGCCAGGCGGGGGCTGGGGGGCGGGCGCCGGGCACTCCAGAGAGGCCACCGCACCTGGGCCTTGGCCCGCTTTGCGTTCGGAAGGGCCTGTTCCGCACCCAGCTTCTGCCACCGGTGTGCTGGGTGGTCCCGGGCAGGTTGTCTCCCTCCTCCTGGGTCTCGGTTTATCACGTAATCACGTGTCAAGAGTGCATCCAGTGGGTGACAGCTTGAGGGCTCAGGGAGAGCAGGCCTGGCTGTGCCCCTGCTGCCCGCGGGCCTTGGGCAGGCAGCTTCGTCTCCCCGTGCCCGCGACAGATGATCCAACAGCCAGCTCTGCCTGAGCGGTCCGTACGGGCCAATTCGGCCTGGACACAGCCCTGTGAAGTTGGCTATTCGGTCCTTGGCGTGCAGCCGGGCAGTCCGTTTTGCTCAAGGCCACAGCTCGTGAGGGGTAGAAATTGGGTGTGACCCGGGCCCCTGGTCTCCACTGTGAGGTCCCACACCCCGGCCGAGGGCAGCGTCCTCACCCGCCGCTCCCCGCAGATGTACGCCATGAAGTCCTCTCTGGAGAGCATGGACGCCATGGAGCTGGACTTCCGGATGCGGCTGGCGGAGGTGCAGCGCCAGTACAAGGAGAAACAGCGCGAGCTCGTGAAGCTGCAGAGGCGCCGCGATTCCGAGTGAGTGCGCCCCGCCGGCCCGCGGCCTGGGCTCTGTAGGCGCCGCGCTCAGGAGGGCGGCCGAGGCAGGCCGCCAGGTGTGCGTGGCCCCGAGTGACGTGTGCGCACTGTGCGTCCCTTCTCCGCGCCCCGCCACCCCCCGGGTGCACAGCCAAGCGTGTGATTCTCTTTAAGGGACAGGCGCGAGGAACCCCATAGAAGCTTGGCACGCAGAGGCCCTGGCAGGCCGCGGAAACGGACCCACGCCCTGAGCGCCCTGTCGCCCCCCCGCAAGAGAGGGAAGAGCCGCATCCGTAGCGGAAAGTAAGGCTGGCCCCTCGGTGGGTCGGGGACTGGCACAGAGCTCGGAGGGGAGGATCCCGGGCCTGCGCGGGGCCTGTGTGGGCGCCGGGGACCTGGCGTCCCTCAGGCTCTGACCCACCTGGATCGGCGGCTCGTGGGCAGCATGGCATGCTGCCCCGGGCGGGCCAGGAGGGCGAGCGTGGAATGGACAGGCAGACCCACCCCAGCCAGTGTGTCGAGTGTCACCCAAGCGTTGGGCCCGTCTTCCTGCCGCACCCGCTTCCTCCATGACTAGCGGCTGATTCCCGAGCCGCTCTTTGCGGCGGGGCGCGCTCTGCTCTTG
>NW_006771655.1:534150-535087 GCF_000442215.2 Lipotes vexillifer
CCGGAGCCGCTCTTTGCGGCGGGCCGCGCTCTGCTCTTGCTTGGTTCTCTCTGTGCCGGACAGCGTGACTCCTGTTCTCCTGGCTCGCTGTGCCGAGCCTGCTCCCTGGGACCGGGGCCGCCATCTCCGTGCACTCGGGGACAGGCCCCTTGGGGAGCAGCTGGAGCGAGAGCGCCCCCTCCAGGCCGCGTGTGGGCGGGAATGGTGCTGCGTCCTCCCAGGGCGTCTGGGGGTAGCACGAGCTGAGCGGGAAGGGGCCGGAGGGCACCTCTGCCTGGGACAGCAGGGCAGGCGGATGCCAGGGCTTGGTTGAGGAAGCAGAGAGGGCCACAGGGTACCTTCAAAGGCGTACGAGAGGCAGTGGGGCGGCCACAGCTCTTCTCAGGAGAAGACAGCCCCAGGGCACCGCCCGCGCCACCCCCCCCCACCCCCCCCTCCTGACTGATGAGAGGATGGAGAGAGGGAGAAATACCCTGTCAGCAGCCACACGGGGAGAGCAGCTTCTGGGGAAGAGAGCAGAGGCTGGGGCTGCTAGCACGCAGAGCCGGTGGTTACGAGTGTGGACCCCGGAAGCGGATGCACCTCCTGCCCAAGTCCCAGGTCTGCCTCTTATTGTGACCTTGGGTCAGGTATTAGCCTTTATAGATGAGTTCCTTCATCTATAAAAAGGAGTATCTAGAACACAGCATTGTTTTGTGGTTAACGTATAAAGCACAGACATGGAGCAAGACACGTAGTACCAACTAAAAATTATTATCATTATTATTATTATTACTTGTGAGGGTTTAGCTTAAAGCAGGCAAAAGAGGCCTTCGAACCAGGACCATGGCCCGACTGCATGCTCCTAGGGGTACAGGAGACCAGCCAGTGGCTCTTCCTTCCTAGAAGCTCTTGATCTGAATCCCCCTCCCATCCTGGTGGATTTCCGTGGCATTCC
>NW_006771655.1:535097-578007 GCF_000442215.2 Lipotes vexillifer
GATTTCCGTGGGATTCCTGATCCTTGTTCTTTGGTACAGAGGAGTCTGACGGTGTAAAGATATGTGTATGAGTGTGTATGTGAAGGAGCACGAGAGAGAAAGAGGGCAGCAGAGGATACACTGCTTTCAAGTTCTTCTTTTTTCCCCACTAAACTCTCATTCTGCCTCCTCCACAAGTATCCCAGAATCCCGGCGCCATAGTGCTAGATGCTCCGTCTCCCCAGACTCGTCACTCTGTCACCACGGTCTGTGCGTCGACATCCAGAGCCCACCCTTCAGGGCCACGAGGGCGGGCCCCCAGCCCGTGAGTGCCGCCTGGCCAGGGCGCTGACCGCTGGTGCATCTGGGTTTCAGGCTGAGCGGCAAGCCCCTGCTGACCTCGGACGACTGTGAGCTGGGAGCAGGGTTGAGGAAGAGACACAAGGGGCCTGAGGAGGACCACGATGCCCTTGGCGGGACCGGGAAAGCCAGGGGGAGGAGCCAGCCTTGGGACGAGCACGAAGCCTCTTCAGACTTCATGAGTCAGGTCAGTGGCCCCGCCCCGTCTTCCAGGCGTCCTGCTGGCTTGGGGCGGGAGGTCTGGAGTGGGTGCCGGAGGTCACGCTCCCTTAGCAGGCCTGCTGGCCCTGCTGCTGCACGGAAGCCGTGGAGGCGGTTGCCTCAGTGCCAGAGCGACTCTCCTTCAATGTTCCTCACTGTGCAGAGGGGGAAAGTGAGGCTCAGGGGAGGTCAGAGACCACCAGAGTAACACAGCCTCAGGTGGAGCTGTGTGGGCCACTTCCTGTGTGTGTGCTCCGAGACCCGGTGCTGAAGCCAAGAGAGACTGCGGGTTCTTAACCAAGTAATGCAATTACTCTGTTGTTTCACAGTATGAGTTTAATGAGCAGCTTCACCACTCTGTAGTTCGAGGAAACAAGGGCTTGATGCCATTGTAATTTCCTCTGTGAACTGTCCTGAGGTAAGGGGGTGAGAGCCAACACCTTGATTTTTCTTCTTTCTGCAAAGTATTGAAATCATCCACCTAAGGCCCTCATTGCTAAATGCTTACGTACCTTGTCATCCCTCCCAGTAAAGGCCCCGTGGGAGAGGGCTGTTTTGGTTGACTCGGCAGTCAGAGGGAAGGACTCACATGGGGGGAGACTGGGTCCAGGTGGAGGGGAGAGAGCCAGTTTGTATGTCAGGATCCTCTGGACTCTCGAATTGTGAAGGACACTTTTGTGGTTTAATTGACACTATCCCAGCTTTTCTCTCCTTATGAATTGTTACCTGATTAAAGAAAATAGCGATAAAGTGTTCAAATGAGGGCCGTTGAAATGGCAGGTTTCAACAACAAAGGACTACAGCCGACGAGAGGCGCAAGCAGGAATTTATCTGTGAAATCCCTAATCGTTCTTTCTGCTTCAGGCATCCAGGGCACACTCAAGGCATCTTCTCGGCAGCTTTAGCCCATTTAGCTGGATGGGCTGATTCAGGCTGTGCTGTGCAGCCGTCTTCATCACCTGCGTTAGGCGATTGAGATAAGCAGATCAGCTGTGCTGTGATCTGGGTTTTCCATCTTGGGTTCATCCCTCCTCCCTTAATCCAGCCGCCTCCTCGCACGCTGTGGCAGCAGTGCTTGCTTCGAGCGCTTCCCCTAGGAGGCACCAGGTAGCGCCGTGGAGAGCCAGTGACGATGCCAGTGTCACTGATAACTGTAACCACAGTGACGGCTATTTAATAAGTGCTTCATGTGCCTTTTCTCAGTTGTCTTCAGAACAACCCGCTGAAGCCTGTGCGTAATTACCCCCATTTTACAGAGTAGAGGAACTGAGGCTAAGAGGAGTTAAGCGACTTGCCAGAAGCCGCAGAGGCAGGGAGAAGGAGCTGGGGTTCGTCAGAGCTCGTGCGTGGACACCCAGTGTTTGGTCAGCCGTCTTAACCTGTGACTTCCCAACTTCCCTTTCCAGCTAAAGATTAAGAAAAAGAAGATGGCCAGCGACCAAGAGCAGTTGGCAAGCAAGCTGGACAAAGCCCTCTCCCTCACAAAGCAGGACAAGTTGAAGTCACCCTTCAAGTTCTCGGACACTTCTGGGGGAAAATCAAAGACGAGTGGGGTCTGCGGCAGGTACCTGACGCCCTACGACAGCCTGCTGGGCAGGGACAGGAAGGCGCTGGCCAAAGGCCTCAGCCTGTCTCTGAAAGCCTCCCGAGAAGGTAAACACAAAAGGGCCGCCAAAGCCAGGAAGATGGAGGTGGGGTTCAAGGCCAGAGGCCAGCCCAAGTCGGCCCACTCCCCGTTCGCCTCGGAAGTGAGCAGCTACTCCTACAGTAAGTAGAGGGCCGCGCCGCCTCAGGGCCGCTCTTTCTCTCCTTCCTCCTCTTTCCTCCTCCTCTTTCAGCCTCGAATGGTCTCTCTTCCGCCTCTCTCGGCTTTAAGCGTGAAGGTCTCTTTTCCGCCTCTGTGCGGGCCCCGCCCAGGCCGGAAGCGGAAGTGCCTGTGATTGGCGGGTGCCGCGCAGGGCGGCCACCTATGATTGGTGGGTGCTCGTGATTGGCGGGCGGGTGGGAGCGGAAAGCCGCCCCAGCCCGTTCGGTGCCCGGAAGCCGTCGGTGTGGAGGACGTGCCCCACAGAGTTGGCAGCTTCTCGGCCTGGAGCGGCTGGTCGTGAGAACCGTAGAGATGACCCGGATTCCGCGGCCCGCAGGCGGCTGGCTGTCCACGGGCCCGGTGTTAGTGAGAATAGCATTTATGGAGCGCACGCCAGGGCTGTCAGGGCCATATTTCCCTTTGTCTTTGCGACAGTCCTCCAAGTGGCTAACCCGTGTTGTTCTCGAGGATAGATCCTGAGGTCGGGCCGGGATCAGGCCCAGCCTGTCTGCCTCAACTGCGCAAGACGTCCTGCCATCATGGGCGCGGCCTGTGCGCCGCCCGCACAGCAGCCGCCGGCTCCAGGCGGCTTTCGGGGCCCCTGAAACGTAACAGCTGGTGGGACTGAGGGACTGAGCTTTAACCGGAGCCTGTGGCATTGGAGATGCTTCTCTGGGAACTCCGGGAGCCTGGATTTCCGGAGCCGGGCAGCCTTGCCCCCCACGCGAACCCCGACGCCCCGCCGGCTCTCTGTGGCCTCTGGTGGCCCAAAGCCCGCCGTCTGGCATGTAATAGGTGCTAAGTATTTGTGGGCGGAACGCGCAGTGCCCAGGGTGGGTGGGTGTCGGTACCGTGCCCGCTGCAGCAAGGCCAGGAAGGGGCTTCTTGCCCCCTGGCCCCTGTCAGCAGGGTTGGTTCTGAGGCGAGCCCAGGCCGTGAGGGGGGTGGCAGGCTTTTTCATTGTTGACTGCGTGGACCTGGGTGACTGGGCCTTTGGCTGGCGCTGCCGAGTTCACGGCGTTGGGGGTGTTGGACGTGAAGTGTAAAAAACGGACCCCTTTAAGGTTACAGGGAAGAATGTCTTTATGGATTTGGAGTTAAGATGCAGAGGGCTGTCGGCGGCCCTAGGAGAGCTCACGTGGGAGGAAAGCTGGACCTGGCACCTGGCATGAGGTTAAGCTGCTGCTGGGGGATTTTTTGGTTTATTTTTAAGGTTCGTGGATTTGATTGCCCCGGGTCTTCAGGGTTGATGCTCAGATAGGCGTTGGGGCAAGCAGCTCCTTTTGTGCCTTAGGTACTGAGGACGTGTTCGAACGCCGAAGCTTCCCGGCCCTCGCGTTTGGATGGGTGTGAGCCAAGCAGCATGGCCCAGGCCCCTGGCCACTGTGGACCAGTTTTAGGAACTTGCAGCCCTGAAGGAGGAGGGAAGGGCTTTCCTCTGTTCATTTTGGAATATTGAATAGAGAGTGGGGGAGGATTGCTGCTCCTTTGATCTTTCAGGGGACAGTGGTCGACGGATGTGGCCGGGCGAGTTGCTGGAAGAATCCGCCACTCCTCCCCGCACGCAGGTGGATGTGGCAGGATACAGGCTAGAGGCCGGAGAGAAGCTGAGGTCTCTGAGCCGCTGAGTGTACTGCAGCAGATGTGCGCATGCGTGCAAGGCAGCGTTCCAAGTACTGGTCTACCTGTTAGGCCTTTGTCTAAAACTGCACTGTCCCCGTGAGAGAAATGGGTTATCATTGCCACAGGGAGGTCGGAAGGCCTGTCTCCAGTTAGCTGACGGCTATGACATGCAGCTGGCTGTGGAGAGAGCGGTCTCTTTTTTACGTTGGCTTTTTCGCTGTTCGAGGTCGCTGAGAGCGCACGCATAGTCGTGAAGAGGTCGGAGTGTTTCCAGCAGAGAGGTGCTGCACCTGCAGGAGGTGGGAAGAGAGCACGTTGCTCTCTTGCTTTTCCACGTTGGGTTGGAGGGGTTGGGTGGCATGCTTGGGTTCTGGGGAGAAGCCAAGCTGGTCGACCTCACGCTTGGACGCTTCCAGCCTGGGTTGTAGCCTCAGGAAGGACGGGGTGGAGTACACAGGCGGGAGAGCTGTGGCCAGGGGACGGGCGGAGGCTCGTCTGTGTCTTCCCTCCTTTTAGAATGGAAAACATAGACGGAGGAGGAGGCAGCCAGAGGACCCCTGTCCCCGAACACGCATACACCCACCCACACACACCACACCCACACGCATACACCACACGCATACACACCACAGACACGCACACACCACACACCACATGTGCGCACACACACACTACAGACCCACACAACACACACACACCACACCCACAAACACAGCACACACACACCCACGCACACCACACACCTACACCCTCCACACACACCACACACAACACACAGCACACGCACGTACACCACACACACCACAAACACCACACACACATACCAGACACACACACACCCACAAACACAGCATGCATACACACCCATGCACACCACACACATGCACCCACAAACACACCGCACACACCACGCGCACACACCACACCCACAAACACACCGCACACACCACACCCACAAACACACTGCTCACACCACACACACCGCACACACACAACTAGCACACACACACAGCACACGCACACGCACACACCACACACACACACACACACACACACAGTTTTTCTTGGACTTGGAGAGAGCTGGTGTGCCAGAGCTGTAGCTGTGTCCATTAACATTGCCCATGTTTGGGGTGGATTTTACCAGATCAAGGGACCACAGTCTTTGACTGCAGAGCCTTTCCATCTGACGAAATCTTGATTAACACATGTAAAACGGATCAAAGTGGTATATGTCTGGGGTGGGGTTGGTAGGGGCCAGAGCTGTGCCCGTTTGACAGCCCCCCTCCCCAGAGCTGGGTGCTCTCTCTCAGGAAAGCCTCACCCGTATGGTAAGGTTGGAGACTTGTGGGAAGCCGGCAGCAGTGTACTGGTAACCCGCCTCTCTGATAGGGAAAGGGTGGGGGGACAGCAGCCCGGATATCATTGCAACATCATTTGCCTGTTTGGCGTAACTGTTCAAGCCGCCGTCCTGACATTGCTGAGCAGGGGGCCGGGAACGGGGGTGCGCGATCGCCATCGTGAGCCTGCGTCCGCTGGCCCTGCACACCGCCGGGAGCTGGTGTTTTGGGAAAGAATGGCTCTAACTGAGCCCTTCCCCTCCTAGGCCTTGTCCCTCCCCACAAGGGACCTCTGGGCCGGCTGCAGTCCCGTGGGGTAGACAGGACTTGGCGGTGCTCTCTGTGCGCGGGGCAGAGACCTTCCTGAGAGTGGCCGGGTGGTGGGGGATGCTGGCCGCAGCCGGCCCAGAGGGAGACTGGGTCCGAACGCGTGGAAGACGCCTGCAGCTCAGAGGCCTCGGGGTGAGAGGCGAGGCCCAGGGTGGGAGGGGAGCTCCGCGGCCCGCAGGCATCCGACCTCTGTCTGGCGAGTAGATTGTTCTCAAAAGCGCAGAGAATAATGGAAGAAAGACACCAGCCCCCTCCCTCCCCCGGCGCTCTGTGACTTATCTCTATTAAAAACTACTTTGACTGCAGATACGGACTCAGAGGAAGAGGAGGAATTCCTGAAGGACGAGTGGGCTGCCCAAGGCCCCTCCAGCTCCAAACTGACATCTTCCATCCTGTGTGGCATGGTGGCGAAGACCAGCAAGCCGGCCGGCGGCCCCAAGCTGACCAAGAGGGGCCTGGCGGCCGCCCGGACTCTCAAGCCCAAGCCGGCTGCCGGCAGGAAGCAGCCGTTTTGTTTGCTGCTTCAAGAGGTCGAGGCCCGTTCCTCCTTCAGCGATTCCTCGGAGGACTCGTTTGACCAAGGTTACTAGCTCCAAACACACAATACCTCCCGTGTTTCCTAGCGAGAGAGTGAGTGCGAGAGCGAGCGCGAGCGAGGCGGGGAGGGCGGCCGCGGCGCCGCCGGGATGGCCGGCCAGGGCGGCCGTCTGGTTCTTGGCAGCGTAGCCTGCTGTATCAGCCCAAGTCTTTTTATTTTTGTTTTTATTTGTACCTGTATCATTGTGATAAGACCATTGGCTGGCTCTTTTTGAGCTTTTATATGGACTGTTTTTAGTCTTCCTCTCTTGTCCCCCCCCCCTCGCCTCCCCTGCCCCCTGGACCGCAGGCCTGGGTGGGTCCTCCCGGAGGGGCCCGTGGAGGCCTCCCTCCCCGGGGACATTTTGTAAATGGAATTCTGTCGTGTGGGCGTGTGACTTGATGTTTGTACCGCGATTTTGGTAATATCAAGCTTTATTAAACATATCGAGTTCATTTTTAACTAAACCCGTGTGCCTTGTCTCTCTTGCTGTGTCCTGACTAGACCATTAGGTTGCCGCTTCCCTCACTTTGTTTCTCCTGCCCCCCTCACCCCCTTCCCCACCCCCACCCCAGAAGGTGTAGACGGAATAATGCAGTCTGCGCTCTCTCTATTATTCAAATATCCCTGGTAGCTGTTGGCATGCCTTTCATTTTTCAGGTTTAAAGTCAACTGCTTTCACCTCCAGCTTCATCCTTTTTTTTTTTTTTAAGCTGCTTGTTTGTCTTTTGTTTTCTTAAAGCTCTATTCTTATGCAACAGTGGTTAAAAAGTATTTGCAAACACTCATTTTCTAATGCATGTTTCTGTTTTGAAGGGCATGTAGGCAGTGCAGGGTCAAGACCACTTGCTGTCCCTGAGTTTTGTTGTGAAATTCAAAAGGCTTCATTGCCATGTTGGGCGAAGCTCACTGCGAATCCCAGGCTCAGTCCCAGGCTCGTCTGCTCTCAAACTCACTTACAAAGAGGGGGTTGGCCTCAGGGACCTCTGTGAGCGCCCTGGCTCTGATTTCCCTAACGTCAGAATTCAACTTCTGGGGTTAGAAGTGTCCCAGCCTTCCAGGACCTCCAGTCACAAATGTCCTGGCGGGGGGCGGGGGGCGGGTGGCGAGGCAGCCAGCCGATCCTTAAGTGCTTCTCGCCCTGCTTTTGGATTTGCTTCAGGGTGGACCCCCCCTTTAGGGATCCCAGAGCCTGGGTAGCAGCACCTGGGGGTCAGAGCCTAGACCCTGACTCTCTGGCTGAGATACATTTTGGGTGACCTGGAGACTACGTGGACGGGGGCCAGGTGCTCCCGGGGCTCCCGTTCTCCGGTGCTGCTGCCGTGCCTGAGCACGTACAACCCGGGGCACTAGCTCTCCAGCCAGCCTCGTCTTCCGAGGCCTCCCCCAACCTGGGCCTCTGTGGACCAGTCTGGCTAGTTCGCCATTCCCCTCTCCCCATCTTCTGGGCTGGCCCCCTATGCCTCCTCCCCTCTATTAAAGCCAGAGTTCCAGCTTCCAAGTTTTGGAGCTCTCGTGCTCCAGACCAGACCCCATAGAGAAGCAGGCAGCCCCGCAGATCTCGTAGTGAGGGGCCCTTTGCCCAGAATGGGCAGAGGGAGCCAGGGTCCAGCAAACCAGGGCCAGACACAGCAGTGGACGGAGCCCAGATAAGGGGGAGTGCAGGGGGCGAGGGGAGGGGGTCCCCACTGCACCCAGACCGCTGGTCAGGTCTTGAAAGGGATATTTGGGTAATAGGGCCTTACTGACATCTGGTACTAAAACACCTAATTGGCTTGGCTTTTCTAGTGTGTCTGCTTTCTCCCCCAGCAGCTTGACCATACCTTCACCCTTGACCCCTACCCATGATGCTTTGAATGTCTGTTTTGGTCTCTTGCATTTGCTCTCACGCTGCACTCTGGACGCAAAGCGAAGGCTGGGAGTAGGGCAGACGGCGCAGCGGGTCACTGAGCTTGGGTCCGAGCCTGGCTCGTTGCTCCGTAGGTAGGCAAAACCCTTTTCTTTGTGTCCCCTCTGCTCCCCCCCTCCTCGGGGTTTGCCCCCATCGGCTATGGCAGCAGCGGATCGCTTTGGCATTTATGGATCGGGTTTTGGAAAACCAAACCGAGTGACAACAGCCAACCCCATGTACTGAGCCAAGAGTTTTTTCTATGAAAAAAAGTTTTTCTGCATTTCCGCGCGTTTCTTTGTTGGGACTTTTTCTCCCCCTGCCCTTGGCAAACTCTGTCGCCTCAGGTGTGG
The DNA here is from genome assembly GCF_000442215.2 of Lipotes vexillifer. Lineage (NCBI taxonomy): Eukaryota > Metazoa > Chordata > Mammalia > Artiodactyla > Lipotidae > Lipotes > Lipotes vexillifer. The sequence goes on from NW_006771655.1 coordinate 543,553, forward strand.
ACACCTCCAGAAAGGCTTTCCTGGTCCTGAGACCCCCTCCGCTGCCCCTACCCCTCGGACCCTGGCCTGAGCAGACCAGCCGCCGTCGGAGGCGGCCCTGGTGGGCTGTCAGGCTCTCGGGAGCAGGGGGCGGGGAGGGCCTCAGGAGACCACGATTACCCGCATCAGCATTTCGTGGAAAGCGCGCCTTTTTTCGGCCCTCTGCTTTCCAACCGTTCTTCCATCTCGGGGTGCTGGGTTGGGTTGGGGGCCACTGCTGGCTTTCTGGCGTCCGATGTGGACATTCCAGACCTCCAGCAACCCAGAGCCACCCCAACCCCGCCAGCAGAGAATGCTGGGCAGGAGAGAGTTCTGGAGTCTCCACACCTGAGCAGCTCCGGGAAGGCCACCTCTAGAAGGAAAGCTGGCCCCGTGTCCAACCCCGTGCCCCACCCCAGCCAGCCCTGCGCCCACCCCCTGCTCAGCTCGGCCAGCCCCGGGGGGGGCCTGCCTGAGGTGGGAGACCCGGGCGCTGCCTGCAGTCTGCCTACACTTAGCCTGCTTTGCCGCTGTGGCCCACTGGGCGGAGACAGAGCCATGTGACGTCCACAATGTGAATGGATCGCAAGTGTGCACTGCCTGCCTGCCGCCTGCCCGCCCCGCTGGCCTCCATCCCGCTGCATCCATCGCTCTGGGAGCCGGGTCTCCGTCTTCTCACTCCTCTTAACAAACCTCCTCTCTCTCTGCCTCCTTCCTCTCTCGACTCCCTTCGGGCATTCCTTGAGCTCTTGTCTGCTTCCCTCACTGAGGGCTCCCTCGGATGAATGGGCAGACCGAACCCTGTCCTCACGGGCACCGCTGGGGCTGCCGCTCTCGGCCGCTAGCTGCACTCCAGCAGCCAGGCGTCTTGGGGCGTAGGCAGGAGAATGTGGAGTTGGCCATCGTTCAGGGCCTGTCCACCTCTGGGCCCAGACTCCCTGCCCCCAGACGACACGGAGAGATGACGGCTCATTTTCCTCCAGCCTCTTGCTGGAGAGTTGTTTCCAGCCTGGCCTGGCCCAGCCCTGGGCCAGCGGCCCCAGAGCCACCTTCACACTCCCAGCGCCCTGGGCAGACAGGCACCCCCTGGCAGGTGTCCCTCGGCGGCTCCTTGACAGAGGTACTGGGCGCCCCCCGCACCCGCCGTCCTTGTGGGGTTAGCTGGGCTGTGTCCCTGGAAAGGTAGGAAGCAAGCCTGTACCGCCAGAAGGTCTCTCTTTTTGGTGAGGGCTTAGTTCACATGCATGGAGCGTCATCCTCCCTGCTGTGGCCGCCGGGCCCACAGCTTGCCCCTCCTTTGTCCCGATGGCCCGAGCTGGGCTCAGGGCTGCAGGTCTTCGGGCGGTAGGGCCAGTTTCTGGGGAGAAGCTTGTCTCTCTTCAACCGGGGAGACAGGCTGGGGCTTCCTTAGTTTTTTCCCACTAGACTGTGGGTGATGAGCCAGCCCGCCCCGGGTTCAAATCCTGCTCTGCTGCCTGAGCCCCTGACCGTGCCGAGCCTCGGCCTGCTGGAGCCGAGTGGACCCGCCCCCTGCCCCCCGTCCTGCTCCCGTGGGTGAAGAGGCGTAGCCCACTTGTGGCTCCGATGAGATGAGATTTTCACAGAGGGCCGGGGATTTGCCCCAGGCTTCCCAGTGCGGGCGTGTTGCTGGGAGTCAACTTTGGACCCCAGAGCCTACTCAGGGTCTCCACCATGGGAGCCCCCCACCCCACCAAGAAGAGACCAAACTCCACCTTCTCCTGCTGCCAGCCGCCAGGCCTCCCCCTGGTGAAACTGCCCCCAGGCGCCTGTGTCCTGAGCCTCAGCCTGAGCCCCCAGGGCCCGCCCTGCGCTCTCTGCCCCGCCTTCCCCTCTTTCCTCCTCTCCCCTCCTGCCCCCTTCCCCAGCCTTGATGCTGTGCGTCGGGGCGTGTGTGTGCGCGTGCGTGCGTGCGCGTGAGACCGTGGAGAGCGCTGTCTCCAGTCCTTGTCCGTGTGTCCGTCCCCCTCCCTGCAGCACAGGTGCATGTTGGTGCTCCCCTTGCAGAAACGCTCTCGACTCCCAAAGCCGCTGCCCACCTCTGGGCTGTCCAGGATGCCCAGGTCTTGGGCTCGCTTTGATGGGGGCACCGGGCCGTCGGGGGGACTTGTGGGCTGGCGAGGAGTGAGGAGCTGGGCTGGAGCCAGGGTCCCTCGCTGGCGCTCCAGCTGAGGGGGGGCCGTGGGGGGAGGCGCAGGCTCGGGCCAGGGCTCTGACTCGCTCCCTGTTTTCTGCACGCCAGATGAGAGCTCCGAGGACGAGGACGAAGCCGAGGAGGACGGGCTGGGCGAGGCGGAGGTCGAGGCCGCCGGAGGCTGTAGGCCGGGGGCCCGGGAGCGGGCGCTGTCGCCGGGCCCAGAGGAGAGCGGGCTGGGCCTGCTGGCCCGCTTTGCGGCCAGCGCCCTCCCCAGCCCCGCCGTGGGCCCGTGCCTGTCGGTGGTGCAGCTGGAGGCCGAGCAGAAGGCCCGCAAGAAGGAGGAGCGGCAGAGCCTGATGGGTAAGTACCAGCAGGTGGGCTGCAGGGAGTCGGGCGCCGCTGCCCCAGGCTACAGACGAGGCGTCCGAGGCTCAGATGAGCTGGCGGCCCTGCCTCCTGGGCCAGCCGTGTCCTTAGCAGAGGGCGCTGGGTGTGGCGGCTGTGGCCCGGAGTTGGCCATCGTTCAGGGCCTGTCCACCTCTGGGCCCAGACTCCCTGCCCCCAGACGACACGGAGAGATGACGGCTCATTTTCCTCCAGCCTCTTGCTGGAGAGTTGTTTCCAGCCTGGCCTGGCCCAGCCCTGGGCCAGCGGCCCCAGAGCCACCTTCACACTCCCAGCGCCCTGGGCAGACAGGCACCCCCTGGCAGGTGTCCCTCGGCGGCTCCTTGACAGAGGTACTGGGCGCCCCCCGCACCCGCCGTCCTTGTGGGGTTAGCTGGGCTGTGTCCCTGGAAAGGTAGGAAGCAAGCCTGTACCGCCAGAAGGTCTCTCTTTTTGGTGAGGGCTTAGTTCACATGCATGGAGCGTCATCCTCCCTGCTGTGGCCGCCGGGCCCACAGCTTGCCCCTCCTTTGTCCCGATGGCCCGAGCTGGGCTCAGGGCTGCAGGTCTTCGGGCGGTAGGGCCAGTTTCTGGGGAGAAGCTTGTCTCTCTTCAACCGGGGAGACAGGCTGGGGCTTCCTTAGTTTTTTCCCACTAGACTGTGGGTGATGAGCCAGCCCGCCCCGGGTTCAAATCCTGCTCTGCTGCCTGAGCCCCTGACCGTGCCGAGCCTCGGCCTGCTGGAGCCGAGTGGACCCGCCCCCTGCCCCCCGTCCTGCTCCCGTGGGTGAAGAGGCGTAGCCCACTTGTGGCTCCGATGAGATGAGATTTTCACAGAGGGCCGGGGATTTGCCCCAGGCTTCCCAGTGCGGGCGTGTTGCTGGGAGTCAACTTTGGACCCCAGAGCCTACTCAGGGTCTCCACCATGGGAGCCCCCCACCCCACCAAGAAGAGACCAAACTCCACCTTCTCCTGCTGCCAGCCGCCAGGCCTCCCCCTGGTGAAACTGCCCCCAGGCGCCTGTGTCCTGAGCCTCAGCCTGAGCCCCCAGGGCCCGCCCTGCGCTCTCTGCCCCGCCTTCCCCTCTTTCCTCCTCTCCCCTCCTGCCCCCTTCCCCAGCCTTGATGCTGTGCGTCGGGGCGTGTGTGTGCGCGTGCGTGCGTGCGCGTGAGACCGTGGAGAGCGCTGTCTCCAGTCCTTGTCCGTGTGTCCGTCCCCCTCCCTGCAGCACAGGTGCATGTTGGTGCTCCCCTTGCAGAAACGCTCTCGACTCCCAAAGCCGCTGCCCACCTCTGGGCTGTCCAGGATGCCCAGGTCTTGGGCTCGCTTTGATGGGGGCACCGGGCCGTCGGGGGGACTTGTGGGCTGGCGAGGAGTGAGGAGCTGGGCTGGAGCCAGGGTCCCTCGCTGGCGCTCCAGCTGAGGGGGGGCCGTGGGGGGAGGCGCAGGCTCGGGCCAGGGCTCTGACTCGCTCCCTGTTTTCTGCACGCCAGATGAGAGCTCCGAGGACGAGGACGAAGCCGAGGAGGACGGGCTGGGCGAGGCGGAGGTCGAGGCCGCCGGAGGCTGTAGGCCGGGGGCCCGGGAGCGGGCGCTGTCGCCGGGCCCAGAGGAGAGCGGGCTGGGCCTGCTGGCCCGCTTTGCGGCCAGCGCCCTCCCCAGCCCCGCCGTGGGCCCGTGCCTGTCGGTGGTGCAGCTGGAGGCCGAGCAGAAGGCCCGCAAGAAGGAGGAGCGGCAGAGCCTGATGGGTAAGTACCAGCAGGTGGGCTGCAGGGAGTCGGGCGCCGCTGCCCCAGGCTACAGACGAGGCGTCCGAGGCTCAGATGAGCTGGCGGCCCTGCCTCCTGGGCCAGCCGTGTCCTTAGCAGAGGGCGCTGGGTGTGGCGGCTGTGGCCCGCCGCTCCCTGTGAGGGGCCTCCGAAACCGTGCAGTGACCTTCACTGTTGATGCTGCCAACGAGCAGCACCTGATCCCTCCACCTCAGGTGCCCGATGTCAGGCAGCTCAAGGAAGCAGAGGCCTCGGATCCGTAGCCTGCGGGGCTGCGGGAGCCCACGGGAGGCCCCTGATCCAGCCTGGGGGGGGTCAGGGAGGCCGCTCCAGGTTGGCGACGCTCTGGTTGAGCCATGACAGAGAAGTGGGAGGTGGCTAAGCGTTCATAGAAGAAATCAAGGTGCAGGTGGAAGGAACAGGCCATGCAGCCTTTTGGAAGAAGGGGAAGCTCTTTACACTTGGGGCAGTAGAGGGGTTTCATTCAGTGGGGTCGCAGCCTGGAGGAGGTCATCAGTGTGTGTGTGGGGGGGGGCCAGGTGCTGGGTCGCTGTGAGCCAGGCCTACCTTCCCACTGCCTGGATGGGCGGACAGAGGCAGCCGGCACTAACACTCGGGCAGGAGGCTCAGCCTGGTCCCGGCCCCACTTCCTCTTTCTGCATCTCCAATCATATCCTTGCCTTCTTGGGATAGACAGACGTCTTGGGACCCTCTCCTGGGCCCCCTCCCTTTCTCACGGGGCCAACTCTCCCAACGTGGACCCAGCCCACCTTCACTTGGGGATGGTCTTTGCGACTGAGGTGGTCCTGCATGTGTTCAGGCTGTGAGCTCGCCTGGCCTCCGTAGGGGCAGCTCCTTGGCCTGGCTGCTCCGGCCTCCTTGCCCTTTTCTGAGCCTTAGTGGTATACGTGAGGCCCTCCTGGCAGGGGCTGGGGCCAGGAAAATGGGCACTGGGTGCTACCCTGCTGCCCCCCAGGCCTCCCCCAGCTGCCCTGGCTTCATGCACTGCACAGGCTCCAGAACCAAATCCCATTCCCACTGGCCTGCACCACCTCCCGAGACCCCGTCTCTGGGGTGATCTCACTGTCTCCCCGGAGTCCACACCAGGCTCCAGACCCTGCCCTGCCTCCTTCCTCTCTCTTCTCTGTCTCTTACCCCCATGTTCTGCAGTTGTCCCCTGGGGGCTTCGGGCCTGGCTCCATCCAGGCCTACCCCTCTTGGGTGTTCTCTACACAGAAGCAGCTGCAGGGCTTTTCCTCAAAGCTCACACTTGACCAGGCCACTTCTCTGTGTAGGACCTCTGACTGGCTCCCATTGCCCTCTGGACAGATTGCACCTGTCTGACCCTCCACCCTCAGACTGGCTGCTCAGACAGCATCATCCGGTCCACAGCCTCCACCCCACCCCTGTTTGCACCAGGCATCCCAGAGCCTTCAGGCCTCTCTCTGCACTTGCCCCAAACATCCGTTTCATCCAAATTGTCAAACGTATTGGCAGAGAGTTCAGAATTTCCACTTTTAATACTTTCAGTGTCCTAAGGGTCTGTGGTGATGTTGCCTTTTTCATTGCTGTTACAGATAATTTGTTTCTCCTCTCTTTATTTCTTGATCAGTGTGGCTAGAAGTTATTGATTTCAGCTCTTTGTTATTTCTTTCCTTCCTTCCTTCCTTTTTCTTTGGGTATAATTTACAACCACTTCCCATGTCTTCTGCTTATTTATTTATTTTTAAAATTTAAAATTTATTTTTGGCTGTGTTGGGTCTTCATTGCTGCGCTTGGGCTTTCTCTGTTCGCGGTGAGCGGGGGTACTCTTTGTTGCGGTGCATGGGCTTCTCATTGTGGTGGCTTCTTGTTGCGGAGCTCGGGCTCTAGGCGTGCATGCTTCAGTAGTTGCATCATGCAGGCTCAGTACTTGCGGCACACAGGCCCTAGAGCGTGTGGGCTTCAGTAGTTGCAGCATGTGGGCTCAGTAGTTGCTGCGCACAGGCTCTAGGGCGCGTGGGCTTCAGTAGTTGTGGTGCACGGGCTTAGTTGCTCTGTGGCATGTGGGATCTTCCTGGCCCAGGGATCAAACCCCTGTCCCCTGCATTGGCAAGCGGATTCTTAACCACTGTGCCACCAGGGAAGTCCCTGTTTCACTTTCTTGTTTAAAACAAAAAATTTTAATTTTGATGAAATCCAATTTATCTATTTCTTCTGATGTCACTTGTACTTCTGGTTTTATATGTCATCAGAAAGTATTGCCTGATTCAAGGTCACAAAGATTTAGTCCTGTTTTCTCCTAAGAGTTTTATAGCTTGAGAGTTACATTTAGGTCTGTGATCCATTTTGAGTTATTTTTGTGTGTGAGTGATGTAGGGGTTTTTTGCATGTGGAGATCCATTTGCCTCAGTATCATGTGTTGAAAAGTCTGTTCTTTTCCTCATCAAATGCTCCTGGTGCCCCTGTCAAAAATCAGTTGAACAGTTGAAAATAAATATGAAGGATTATTTCTGGACATTCAGTTCTGTGCCATTGATCTATATGTCCTTACGCCAGTACCACGTTATCTTGATTACTGTGGGAATTTTTGTAGGAAGCTTTGAAACTGGGAGGTGTGAGTCCTCCACCTTTGTTGTTCTTTTTCAAGATTGGTGCTTCAGAGTCCCTTGCGTTTCCATATGGATTTTAGGATCAGTTTATCCATTTCTGCAAAAAAGCCATCTGGGATTCTGATAAGAATTGTGTTGAATTAGTAGATAATACTAGGGAGTATTGACTTCTCAACCGATACAAGTTTTTCAGTCCATGAACATGGAATGTCTTTCCATTTATTTGGGTCTTTAATTTCTTTCAGCAATGTTTTGTAGTTTTCATTGTATGAGTCTTGCATTTCTCTTGTTAAATTTATTTCTAAGTAATTATTCTTTTTGATGCTATTATAAATGGAATTCTTTTCATTTTTGGAGTATTCGTTGCTAATGTATAGAAATATAATTGATTTTTGTAAATTAATCTTGTGTCTTGCAACTTTGCTAATCTCATTTATTCTAAAAGCTTTTTAGTAGATTCCTTAGGATTTTCTGTATACAACAGGGGTCCCCAACCCTCAGGCCGAGGACCAATACTGGTCTGCAACCTGTTAGGAGCTGGGCCGCACAGCAGGAGGTGAGCGGCGGGCGAGTGAGTGAGTGAAGCTTCATCTGCCGCTCCCCGTCTCTCCCCATGGCTCGCATTACCGGCTGAATCATCCCCCCTCCAATCCGTGGAAAAATTGTCTTCTATGAAACTAGTCCCTGGTGCCAAAAAGGTTGGGGACCGCTGATATACAAGATCATGTCACCTACAGATAGAGATAGTTTTGTCTTCCTTTCCAGTGTGTATTCCTTTTATTTTTCTTGTCTAATTGCTCTGGCTAGAATCTCCCATGCAATATTGAATAGGAGTGGTGAGAATAGATATCTTTGTCTTGTTTTTTTCTTTTTTCCTGCCCTCTAGATATCTTAGGGAAAAAGCACTCATTCTTTTACCATTAAGTATATGATGTTAGTGGTGGGTTTTTTCATAGATGTCCTTTGTCAGGCTGAGGAAGTTTCCTTCTGTTTCTCATTTGTTGAGTGATTTTATCATGAAAGGGTGTTAGATTTTGTCAGTTACTTTGTCTGTGTCTGTTGTTGTGTTCATGTGGTTTTTATCCTTTATCCTATTAATGTGGTGTATTACATTTTTTTTTTTGAAGAATGATTTAAAGATTTTTTTTGTTTTTAAAGAATGTCAAACCAACCTTGCATTCCTGGGATATATCCCACTTGGTCATGGTGTATAATCTTTTTTATATGTTTCTGGATTATGTTCACATTTGTTTATGTCCTCCTGATGGACTGACTATTTCATCGTTTTAAAATGTCCTTCTTGGGCTTCCCTGGTGGCGCAGTGGTTGGGGGTCCGCCTGCTGATGCAGGGGGTGTGGGTTCGTGCCCCAGTCCGGGAAGGTCCTGCGTGCCGTGGAGCGGCTGGGCCCGTGAGCCGTGGCCGCTGAGCCTGCGTGTCCAGAGCCTGTGCTCCGTGACGGGAGGGGCCACAACAGTGAGAAGCCTGTGTACCGCAAAAAAAAAAAAAAAAAAAAAAAACCAAATAAAATAAATGGATTTAATAAAATCCAATTCAACATTTAGATGATAACCCTAGAAATTCATATTTATTGAAAATATATGATATCAGCATATATATATTTAAAATAAACTTATTTATTTATTTTTGGCTGCATTGGGTCTTCATTGCTGCACGCAGGCTTTCTCTAGTTGTGGTGAGCCGGGGCTACTCTTCGTTGTGGTGCACGGGCTTCTCATTGCAGTGGCTTCTCTAGCTGCAGAGCATGGACTCTAAGGCTCACAGGCTTTAGTAGTTGTGGCTCACGGGCTTTAGAGCGCGGGCTCAGTAGTTGTGGCACACTGGCTTAGTTGCTGCACGGCATGTGGGATCTTCCCGGACCAGGGCTCGAACCCATGTCTCCTGCACTGGCAGGTGGATTCTTAAGCACTGCACCACCAGGGAAGTCCCAATATCAGTATATTTTTATATAACTAGGTGTAAGGGTTCTAGTATTTCTTTAACAGAAAAATAAGACGACAAAATCATGGGCTGATTCTTCAGTATATTTCATATTATTCTGCCAGAATTTTTACTTTTCACTCTAGGATGGTAAAGATTTTAAAATAAGACACAATTCAGGTTGGTTAATGCTAGTAGCTATGTTTCCTCTTAAATTAATTTTTATTTTGTTCCCTGAACAGAATGAAGAAAGCATAATCTCAAGAGCTTCTTTCTATATTTGAGAGCCAAAGCTCCTTACATTTGTTCCTTATCTGGCCAATATTATTGTATTTAGACAGAGGAAGCTGTCTTGTACATCTTCATAAGCTCCCCAAAAGTCCCCCTTTGCTTGTGATATGTAAATCACAGATGAAGATGTATTCATTCATTCATATGTGTATACTGAATACTTACTATGCTCTAGGCATTGTGGTAAGCATTGGTAATACTAAAATGAGTAAGACAGGGGTACTATCCTTAAGAAATTCAGTCTAGTAGATAAGATAGTTCAAGAGAAGTCTAAGATGGAACCACAAGGTTACAAATGGGACCTAAAACCATTAGATATATGCCAAAGGAAAGCATATAGCATGAGAAGGGACAGAACCCTAGAGAAAATCCAGTGACTGAGTAAAGGAAAGGTAGCCAGCAAAGAAGTTTCTGATTTTGTTTCTAAAGTACTCAAATTGCTAAAGTAATCAGATTATATCCATAGCAGGGATTCTCAGCTCTAGCTATGCATAAGAATCACTTTAAAAACTCAAAAAATAAATAAATAAATAAATACAGAGTCTCTCAACAAAGAAAAGCCATGGACCAAATGGCTTCACTGGAGAATTCTACCAAGTTCTACAAGGAATTAACATCAACCCTTCTCAAACTCTTCCACAAAATTAAAGAAGAGAGAATGCCTCCTAACTCATTCTATGAGACCAGTATTACACTGGTACCCAAGTCAGAAAGACACTACAAGAAAACTACAAAACAATATCCCTTATGAATAATGATGCAAAAATCATCAACAAAATACTAGCAAACCAAATTTGGCACATTATTAAAAGGATTATACACCATAACCAAGTGGGATTTCTTCCTAGAATGCAAGAATGATTCAACATACAAAAATCACTCAATGTAATATACCCCACTAACAGACTGAAGGAAGAGATGCATGATCATCTCAATTACTGCAAAAAAAGCATTTGACAAAATTCAACACACTTTCATGATTAAAATTAAACACTTTCAACAAACAATTAATAGAAGGAAACTACCCTAACATAACAAAAAGCCAACATTATGCTCAATGCTCAATCTTCTTCTAAGATCAAGAAAAAGACAAATATACCTGCTTTCACAACGTCTGTTCAATATAGTATTGGAAGTTCTAGCCAGAGCAATTAGGCAGGAAAAAGAAAAATAAAAAGCTTTCAAACTGAAAAGGAGGAAGTAAAATTAGTTCTCTTTGCAGGTGACATGAAAATCCTAAAGATTACATACACACACACGCACAAAATGTTAGAATAAAAGGGGGGGGAAGTGGGGGCCCGGGAGCCCCTGACCACAGCCCCTCCCTCACCCACGTGCAGGCACGGAGTTCGAGTACACCGACTCGGAGAGCGAGGTCAAGGTGCGGAAGCGGTCGCCTGCCGGGCTGCTGCGGCCCAAGAAGGGGCTGGGGGAGCCAGGTCCTGCCCTGGCTGCGCCCGGCACCCGGGGCCCCGGCAGCCCCGACAAGGCCAAGCTGGCGGCCGAGAAGGGGCGCAAGGCCCGCAAGCCGCGGGGCCCCAAGGAGCCTGGCCTGGAGGCGGGGCCCGAGGCCAGCGACGACGACCTGTGGACGCGGCGGCGCAGTGAGCGCATCTTCTTGCATGACGCGTCGGCCGTGCCCGCGCCCAGCAGCGTTGCACCCGCTGCCACCAAGCCCGGCCGCTGCGGCAAGGCTGGCCCGCCCAGCCCACGCAAGGACGCCGGCCGCGCGAAGGACAGGAAGGACCCCAGGAAGGTAGGGCGCGGGGCAGGGGCCCTTGGGCCTTCTGTCTCGGGGTAGAGTTCTCAGACCTGGGCGAGGCGCAGAGACCCCAAAGGGCGGTGGTGACCCTGAAACGCAGTCACCCACCTACCGACGACCTCTGTGATGGGCACTCCTCTGGGTGCCCCTTGATGAGCGTCTTTGATAAGGACACCTGGCAGCCGCGCTAGCAAGTGTTGTCGTGTGAACTGATGAGCTCAGATGATATTTCAAGGTCTTTGCCGTAACTGTCATGTGCTACATGACAGTGATTGCTGTTGGTGACAAAGTCTTAGCTCTCACACCCAAAGGAAAACCTCATTTCTTGAGAGGTTATGGGATTTCTTTTTCCCCATCCAAGGTTCAGAGGTCCCTGAATTCTCTCCACAGACACCGCAGGTTGAGAACACCTGCTTTTCAAGAACTCAGTGATGATTAGACCTGTTACCCTTCTTTTTTTTTTTTTTTTAGACCTGTTACCCTTCTTTTTTTTTTTTTTTAGACCTGTTACCCTTCTTTTTTTTTTTTTTTAGACCTGTTACCCTTCTTTTTTTTTTTTTTTAGACCTGTTACCCTTCTTTTTTTTTTTTTTTTTTTAGACCTGTTACCCTTCTTGCACTGGCTGCTAGGAAGCTCACAGCCAGTAGTTTGCTCTTTAGGTGGTCGCATTCAGACCTAATGGCCAGCTCGTGGCAGTGGTCTCTGACTCAGGCCTCTCTACTCCATGTCCCTGATGGAAGGCAAACCCTCAAATAACAGTGTCATTCTAGACACATAAGCCACATAAAGGGACCAGACTCCGCATCAATTTCCTGATAATGGATGGTAGTGAGGAAGGGGCTGCATTTCAGTGTCATCCACAGGGATCTCTTGTTCTTGTTTTCTCACAGCTGAAGCCGTCTCAGGTTTTTCTGATCCTTGGAGAGAAGGCGCTCCAATAATACATAATGATGATGATTATACGGGGTGACCCATGGTAGGGGCCAGGCGTGTTCTAACCAGTTTGTATACTTAACGTGTTGGTAGAGGGAAACGCGTTGCCTCTGCTCACAGCGCATCTGACACTAACTCCCCGGGGTTGGTGCAGACCCCACAGTGAAGGGCTCAGTCCCACAAGACTGCCCCCACCCCATCCCCACTCCAGATGCCAGTCGCAAGTCCCAGGTTGTCACCTGTGCTTTTTGACCAACCAGCTATAGATCAAGGATTTTCATGACCCCTCTCCCCCGGTCGATAATTCAGCAGAATGACAGAACTCCGGAAAACACTTTACTTACTATTATGGTTTACTGTAAAGGATGCAACTCAGGAACAGCCAGACGGAGGAGATGCACAGAGCAAGGTGGGTGGGAACGGGTGCAGAGCTCCCATGCCCTCTCCGGGCACACCACCCTCCTCGGCGTGTTCACCAACCCTTGAGCTCTCTGAACCCCGTCGTTGAGGGGTTTTTATGGAGGCTTCATCACAGAGGCATGATCGATTAGTAACTCAACCTCCAGCCCCTCTCCCCTCCCTGGAGGATGTGGGTGGGGCTGAAAGTTTCAAGCTTTTAGTTGTGGCTGGTCTTTCTGGTGACCAGGCCCCATCCTGAAGCCATATAAGGGCTCACCAAGAGTCACCTTATTAGGACAGAAGGCGCTCGCTCCTATGACCCAGGAAATCCAAAGGGTTTTAGGAGCTCTGTGTCAGGAACAGGAGCAGGGACCAAATATGTATTTCTTTTGGCGTCACAGATGACTACTTACAAAGCCACATGAGGTAGGTTGCTTACTCATATTAACTGCACGTTACAGGTGGTTCTGGAACCTGCCCAGTTAGCCCAGCAGCTAATGATTATCAGAGCTGAGCTTTCAACACTGGGGGTCTAGCACCAGAGCCGGGGCCTTAACCACAGGGCAAACCGGCCTCTTTGGGCCTTTCCCAAGATGGCACCTTCTGTTGGGGAGAGAGGGACCAGGGGCTCGCTCACCTGATCTCAGCCTTCTGATGACACAGTCAGAGACTGGAACAGAACCGATTAATTGTCAGCCAAAGGAGAAGTCAGACACCAAGGAAATCACTCCAGGAACAACCAGTGTTCATAGTTTTGTGAGATACACTTTTGTATCCTACATTTTACACTTGGCGTTAGATCTTGTGCATTCCCATATGGCATGACCGTTTATTTTACTTTTTTTTAAATCACTGTCTCTGAATGGCTGAAGAACATTCCACCATCTTGCTGTCCTGCGGTTTTCAACATCTCCCGCCATCAACCGTGCTAGCCATTGGTGATGTGGTTGATGATGGTATTTTGCCATTGTAATTACCACAGCAATGAACATCTCTGTTCTGTGTACAGAACTTGTCAGTTTTGGAGTTTTTTTATTAAAAAAAAAAAAAATCTTCCCAGAAATGGGCTTTCTGGTCAATGGGAAAGAAAAGGTTATCAGTTTTATCTAATTGTAACAGTAATTTGCATGATAAGGAAAAGGAAAAAAATTAAATTCCGTACGGAGATAACTTTTTTTTTTTTTTGGCTGTCAATTTCTTTTGCCCCACTATGTGTACAGCTGCAAAGACAGCCCCATAAGACAAGCTGTCTATTTAATAACAGACAGGGGAAGAGGAGACATAACCACATGACAAACAGTCCTTCAACCCCCAAGATGCGGTCTGATTTCAGAAATGTGCACAGGATTAAAACATGCACCAGAAACGAGAAAATATAACGTGTGTGTGTGTGTATATAAAAAATACATATTTCTCCCCCCAAATAGAGATTAAAATGAATACCTCTTATCGCTCTAACATTTCCCACGTTTTTCCGTTTAATGCTCTTGGGTTTGGATTTCACCCGTCTGACGTGGAAGCTGTGACTTCTTCTGTTGTCTTGGTGACACTCGCCCAGTCTTCCTTTTTTTCTGTGTCTTAATTTTCCATCTCCCCTGGCGCCATGACTTGGTCATTGGTCGTTAGGCATGTCGCTTTTAAAAAGGCATAAAGTGACCCCTGCCCCCACCGCCCATCACCTTTGTAGCCTGAACCTGCTTCTTATACAAAGTATCATCGCTTCCATTTCCTGTGCTGTCACCTCTTCCTCAGAACAGGACCCTCAGCCGCTGTGATAAAAGCTTGTAACTGTATCTACAGACGCACCAGGTTGCTGGATATCTAGGTTGTTTCCACTCTTTTGCTCTGATAAGTGAAGCCATGCACAGTCCCCGTACGCTGGCCCAGTTTCCGCTCCCCCAGCGTGGGGAGCGTCCCTGAGCCACCCTGGGGGCTTTGAGTTGGTGGGGATGTGGCACCCCACACTTCTGGGGCAAGAGGAAAGTAACGCAGGCCTCCGGAAGCAGTCGGGCAGTGGGTGTACGGTTCTGAATGCTCCTTCCAGTAATATATCTGCAGAACTAACTGGTAGTGTCGTTTTTCTTGGCACCATCCAGCAGAGGAAAAAACAGGTGGGTGGTCGGATGAATCTCGGGCCCCCCCATCAAGGCACCTTGGGCAGCTGTTCAGAATAAAAAGTGACGCCACCACCTCTGTGTCTACCAGACATACTAGGGGGAAAAAGTTGCAAAGCAGAATTTTTGGTAAATTCCCATCTGTGTTTAAAAAAAAAAGTACTGCGTATGCACAGATGTGTCTGCATAGCCCGCATGTTTACATGGTTATGTGTGCTTGCGGAAAGTTCTGGAAGGACACACCATGCTGTTATTAGTCCCTCTAGTTACCTCTGTGGTTGGTGGGATCGTTGGAGAGGAACTCACGTATATACACTTCGGTGTTGTCTTTTTTTTTTTTTTTTTTTTTTACAACAAGTAATATATAGTAGTAATAAAACAAGATTGAAACCGGAAATACTTGCCAGGAGAGGGAGGGTGTTTTGTCCTCTCTCTGGACAGTGAGTGGCGGGGCCTGGGCCCTCTCTGCCCTCTGACGGCCACCCTGTCGCTTCATCCCCAGAAGAAGAAGGGGAAGGAGGCCGGATCAGGAGCCTCGCTGCCCGCTCCCCGTGTTCCTGCCCTGCCCCCCGAGGCCCGGGCCCCTCACACCAGCTCTCCGGCCGCCGCCAAGAGGAACAAGGCCAAAGCCAAAGGGAAGGAGGTGAAGAAAGAGGTGAGGTTTCCCATGGGGCCCCAGGCTTGGGTGAATTGCGTTGCTTGGTTGACAGATGGAGGCGTCCCTGGGTGTGCCCCACCCCCATGCCCCCAGATCTCTCGTGTGGCTGGAGGCGCTGCCTCAGCCCATTTCATCCTCCCTCTGGCCTGGGGGGTGAGCCCAGCTGGGACCCCAGTCCCCCATGTGGCAGACTCCACCGAGGCCTGACTGTGACCCAGGGATTCCAGGGAGGGTCCCAGCCGGGCAGGACTGCGATGCCGTGTCCTAAGCCGTTGGTCTTTCTTGCTCTGTCCCCAGAACCGGGGGAAGGGGGGAGCCGTGAGCAAGCTGATGGAGAGCATGGCTGCCGAGGAGGACTTTGAGCCCAACCAGGACTCGAGCTTCTCTGAGGATGAGCACCTGCCCCGGGGCGGGGCTGTGGAGAGGCCACTAACTCCCGGTGAGTGCCCACGATGCTGTGTTGGCTTGGGCCTAGAATGTGGGGGTGCAGGAGGTTCTCCTGGGGCAGTTACTAGGGCCTGAGCTAGCATGGGGAGGGGCAGGGAATGGGCAGCTGGGAGGGAGATGGGGGGGATTTGAGTGCGTTAGGAGGGAGAGTACATGGGCTGTGTGAGCAGATGAGGGGAAGAGGAGGGGTGTGGATGGGTATTGGCAGGTGGTGGGGAGAAGCTGTCATCGAGACGGGTCTCAGAGGGGAGCAACTGGGCTTTGCTGGCTGGAGGCTGGGATGCTTGGAGGACAGACATCCCAGGGAGGTGACATCCAGTAGGCACTTGGACCTGGGGGTCTGGAGCTTGAGGTTGAGGACATGAATTAGGTGGGGGTGGGGATGGATTGAGAGGAGGAGCAGGGCCAGCCCTGAGGAGCTTTGTCACCTGCTTGGGAGTGTATCTGTCAGCTATTGCTGTGTAACAACCAAGTGCTCAGACTCAATGGAGGGTGGCAATAAGTTGTCAGCAGGACAGCAGGGTGACCTTAGCTGGGCTTGCTCCCATGATAACGGGATGGCTAGGGGTCCACTGATGCAGGGACAGCTCTGCCCCACCTGGACCGCTGGGCGGGTCAGGGTGTGTTCTGATGGCCGTGCTGCCAGAGGCTCGAGAGGGAGAGTGGGAACCAGTGAGGCCTCCCGAGACCTCGCTCGGTTCAGATTCAAGCACTTCTACCCTCGTCCATTGGCCAAAACAGGTCACGTGGCCACGCCCAAGGTCAAGAGGTGGGAAGTCCACTCCACCTATGGTGAAGCCGTGGCAGGGTTATGGGTGCAGGCGGGGACCAAGAAGTGGGCCTGTCGTTCCGTCCACCCCAGCGAGTCATCTGGGTTTCTCTGTGTGGGGTAATGGCAGGGAGGGCCCAGGTTCAGGGTCCTATAGAGAATAAGAGCAGGCCCAGGAGGCTGAAGCAGAGAACTGAGGAGAGTCTGGGGTGGGGGTCCCAGGGTGGGGATGTGGCCCGGGGCGGTGGTGGGGCGTGGCAGCCTCGGGCGGAGGCCTGGTCGGGGTGGGCAGCGCTGACAGCCCAGCTGTGGGGGATTGTGTCCACCAGAACAGATAGCATCCCAGGTGGAGGAGGAGCTGGTGGGGGGGGGGGGTCCCAGGGCTGTGGCTCAGGGGCGTGAGGGGCTCTGATGACGCATAGCCTCATGCTGGGGCTCAGAGAGGCGTGGTCTTCAGATGAGGGTGGGGCAGCACCTGCGGGGTATCACCCCGGTTCCTCCCTGCCCGGGATCTTTGCAGACGCGCTGGGAGGGGAGGGGCTGTGCACATCTGGCACGCGTGCAGCGCCCCACATGAGGCCCATCTGCTGGCACATAGCTGTGCGCACAGATGCACGTGTGCCGGCGGGCACCCTGGGCCTTCTGCTCTGAGAGGGGTGACGGGGCCACAGGTGGGCCTGGGGGGCAGGTCACAGGGGACGGGACGGAGGGTCTCAAGGCTGACCCCCGCCCCCAACCCCGCTCCAACCCCGCCTCACCCGAGCCCACTCCCGCAGCCCCTCGCTCCTGCATCATCGACAAGGACGAGCTGAAGGACGGCCTGCGCGTGCTGATCCCCATGGACGACAAGCTGCTGTATGCGGGGCACGTGCAGACGGTGCACTCGCCGGACATGTGAGTGCGGGTGGGTGGGCGCCAGGCGGGGCAGCTCCGCTCAGAGCCTAAGAGCCTCGCCCAGTCCTGCACCCAGAGCCTTCCTGGGCCTCTGTGGGCACGTCGCTTTGCCCCTCTGAGCTGTGGCTTCCCCGCATAGGACCCGGGGTGGGGGGGGGGCGTGGGCGGGCCCCCAGGTGGGGCTCAGCGGGAAGGAGCAGGAGAGGGCACGCTGGGCTCTCCTGGATCTGTGAACCCTGGTTGTGCAGACGAGGAAACGGGGGCGCGGAGGGGCCAGACGGGCACCGAGTTTATGCTGCAGGTCAGGCTCCGACGGCACGTCCCCGCGGTGCGGGAGGTAGAGCTGGCACGGGGGTGCTGGGAGTCTGGGGCGTGGCAGTTTCCCTGGGGACCTCACACCTCGCCGCCCTGGCCTCGCAGATACCGTGTGGTGGTGGAGGGCGAGCGCGGGAACCGGCCCCACATCTACTGTCTGGAGCAGCTGCTGCAGGAGGCGGTGAGGGAGGGAGGTGGGGCTGGGGGGGCGGGGGCGGGGCTGCTCCTGCCCACCGCCCGCGCTCAGCCCTTCGCCTTCCCAGATCATCGACGTGAGGCCGGCCTCCACTCGCTTCTTGCCGCAAGGGACCAGGATCGCAGCCTACTGGAGCCAGCAGTACCGCTGCCTCTACCCGGGCACCGTGGTCCGAGGTGAGACCCTCCCCCGAGACCCTCCCCGGCACCCCTGTTTCCCGCCGTGTCAGCATGGATCCATTTGGTTCCTGAAACCCAAGTCAGACGGCCTTAAGCACAGAGTTTTATCGGCTCGTCTGAGTGAAGACTTACAGGGCTTTGGGCTTGGCTGGACCCAGTCACTGTGCCACGGCGTCATCGGGGCTCAGGCTCCCAGTGTCCGTCAGCCATGGTCTCAGCTGTGCTGTCATCACACCCCGCTCCTGAGGACTCTCTCTCACCTTCTGAACAAATCCTGTCATCAGAGAATCTCCCACTTTTCCCATCTGGGTCCTAGGATGGAGTCTTACTGAGCTGGCTTGGGTCACATGGATTTCATGTGGGTCACAGGTCTTGGGCTCGTCCTTGCTAACGAGTGAGGCAGCTTCCTGATTTTTGCCTGTGGACTGAGAAGGGAAGGCCGCTTCCCCAGGAACGTTGACGTTGTTAGCAGAATAAGAGATTGGAAGCTGGGCAGACAAAATAACAGGTAGCCCAGAAGATGTGGGTGTGGATGCCAGACAGACAAAGCCGGCAGGTAGTCAGACAGTGCACACTTAGCTATTGCAGAACCAACACATCGGGGAGCTGGGGATCTGCGTGTGTGTTACAGCCCGAAGCCAAAACCAGAGGCCAAAGATAGTCCACCTCTTGGCCGCCTAACATCATCCATACGTGCCCAGGAGATGGGAACGGGGATGCTGGACAGGAAGTTCTCTTACAAGGGGAAAAGTTCATCTTCGTTTAGCTCTCCTGGGGCTCTCTGGCCCCCTGAGCCTTGTGGGCTGACGGCTTTCTAGGCCTGCCTCACGGGTGTCACTCTTGGGATTTCCCCTTACCATCATTCTGAGAATTCCATTTCTCACACTCCTGTGCTGCATCCCGTGTCTTTCTCTTCCTTGTCTCTTTTCCTCCTTGTGGCAGAGGACCTCTCCGTAGCTTTCGGAGAAAAAGGGTCCATGGGAGGTAAATTCCTCAAGTACACCTGTGCCCAAGATCTCCTTATCCTATCCTGTTCTTTTTTTTTTTTTTGCGGTACGCGGGCCTCTCACTGCCGTGGCCTCCCCCGCTGCGGAGCACAGGCTCCGGACGCACAGGCTCAGCAGCCACGGCTCACGGACCCAGCCGCTCCGCGGCATGTGGGATCCTCCCGGACCGGGGCACTAACCCGCGTCCCCCGCATTGGCAGGCGGACTCTCAACCACTGTGCCACCAGGGAAGCCCCCTATCCTGTTCTTTAGAGATAGTTGAGCTGGGTATAAATTCTACATTGGAAATAATCTTCCTTCACCTTTTCGAAGTCACTGTTCCGTCCAGATTCTGATATCAGAGGCATTCGACACCAGGGTTATTCCCAAATCTTCACAGGAGACCCACTTTTCTCTCTCTGGAAACTCAGAATCTTCTCATTCCTAGATCGGGAATTTTCATGTGGTCTCTCTCTCTCTCTCTCTCTCTCTCTCTCTCTCTCTCTCTCTCTCTCTCTCTCTCTCTTTCTATCTATCTATCTCTATCTCTATCTCTATCTGGGTGTGTGTTGCTGGGTATTTGGGGGGAAGGGGGCTTTGATTCGGAAGCAGATTTCCTTTGTTCCTAGAAATTTTTCTCATATTACTTCTTGGAGAGTTTCCTTCCCTCATTTACCCTCTTTTTCCTGGAACTCACACTCATCTGGTGGCCCTCAAGACTAGGATCTTTTTTCCCATTTTTGTCCATTTTTTTAATCTTTTTGTTCTACTTTCTGGAAGATTTCCTCACCTCTGCCCTCTGGCCCTTCTATTCTGTTGAAGTTTTGATATTTCTGCTGTCGTTTATAGTATTCTTAAGAGTTCTTTCTTATTGTCTAAATATTCTTTTTTTTTTTTTTTAATTAGATCTCTTTTTGTTTTCATGGATTCCTTTTTTTTCCGGGGACATATTGTTTCCATTTTAGGTTTCTTAAGCTCCCTTTCCTTCTGCCTTTCCCCTTCCTCTCTCTGTGGGCTCTGTGTCTGTACCTCTCTGTTCTGTGCTGTCCTTTGTTGGAGGGTGTTCTTTTGTCACTGGTGATCCTCAGCAAGCAGATTGAAAGCTGTGTGTGGGCAGGGCCTCCTGATGGTTGGGGGGGGATGTTTTGTTTAGGGACACCAGTACCAGCACCTGTGGCTCTTCACTCATCAGATAGCCCACGGCTCCAGCCTCAGGGCTCAGTGTCCAGCACTTGGGAATGGGGCAGGGGTGACCCCAGCCCCATCCTTTGTTGATCTGGGGAGGGTCTCGGGACAAGTGGACACGGCCGTGCGCTCGGCCGGACTGGGAGCCGGTGCTCCTGGGACCGCCTGAGTCCACTCACTGTTCGGACTTCCCCATCACCCTGGTTGGTGTGGCACCTACCACCCTCCTCTGCCGTGCCCGGTGTCCAGGCGTAAAGCCTGCAGCCCCTGCTGCCGTGGCACCCCCGAGTCTGTCCAGCGGTGGGGTCCCTGCATCCCTGCCTGCAGAGGTGCTTGGTGCTCAGGAGAGGGGATCCTGGGGCTCCCCTGTGAAAGCCGGGTTCCTTCTCTTTGGTGCCACCTCCTTCCAGGCCCCTGACTGAGCAGAGAGCCCAGAGTGAAGGCAGTTCCTCTTGTCCACGCGGGTGTTGTCTTCGGAACGTCCGGCACTCTCACCGCCGCTGTCCCCTTGCCTGCTCCGTGTCCTTTACAGCCCCGTCCTTGCTGTTCCTTCGTTGAGCTGGGGAGGGTCTCAGGACGAGTGGACACGGCCACACGCTCGGCTGGACCAGGAGCCAGTGCTCCCGGGACCGTCTGGCTCTGAAGCCCACGTCCTGCCCGCTGCGTACCCGCCCTCCTGCATCCTGCTCCCGGGGCTGCTTCCCGGCTCATCTCTGCTCCCCTTCGGCCCCCTGACTCCGCCCCTCCTCCCACAGGCTTGCTGGGCCTCGAGGACGACGGGGACCTGATCACCGTGGAGTTCGATGACGGAGACACCGGCAGGATCCCCCTCTCGCACATCCGCCTCCTGCCCCCCGACTACAAGATCCAGTGTGAGTGGTGGTCCTGCCGCCCGGCGGGGACCCAGCCGCTCCAGGCTGGCTCTGGGCTCTGTCTGCTGTTTGGACCATTTGCACCCACAGGGGGTGGAAATGGCAGAAAGTGTGGGTGGGGGCTCCCAGAATGGTCTCGGGAGGGGGGAATCCCAGGCCTCCCCAGATCTGTATCCCGAGACTCGTGAGACCAGCCCCAGGCCGGGCAGTCCAGGCCAGGGAGGAATCGGCAACTGTCATGGACAGTTCCACGCTCTGTGTCTGTGATAGCGTTCAATTCTTGTCCAGTCCTGTGTGTCTGGAAATACCATCCCCTTTGGCCAATACGAACCTCGGGTTTAAGAGGTGAAATGACTTATCCAGGGTCCCTCGAATGGTCAGAGGCAGAGCCGGGACTAGGACCCAGGACGGCCTGACTTCCAGGGGTCCAGTGTTTTCGTGAACCCTCCAAATGGATCATTAAAACCACAGGGTCAGCCCCACCCTGGTCATTTATTCGAGGAGCCCCCGTCGCATGCATGTGCAGACACCCAAGCTACGTCCCTGCAGATGGGCCTCCCACGCGACCGCGCAGCCTAGGTGGGCAGGCTGAGTGGGGTCGGCCACGCAGTGTCGTCTGGTTCCTCCCCCCACTTCCTCCCCACAACAGATGACACTCCTGTGGCCGGGAGAGCGGAGACCCGGGCCTGAGCCACTGTCTCTCCTGCCCCACAGGTGCTGAGCCTTCCCCCGCCCTCCTGGTGCCTAGCGCCAAGCGCCGCAGCCGGAAGACCAGCAAAGACACCGGGGAGAGCAAAGATGGGGCCGCGCCAGGGTCCGAGGAGCCCGGCGCCAAGGCCCGGGGGCGCGGGCGGAAGCCTAGCACCAAAGCCAAGAGCGGTACGTTGGCCGTGCCTGGGCCGCCGGGACCTGGGGCCTGCTGCTCACACAGGGTCTCTGCACAGACACCGCTCCCCACCTGTGCGGGAACTTGGCGCTGCAGGGCTATTTGGACCCTGTGACAGATTAGGAAACTGAGGCTCAGGGAGGCGCGTTGACCTGTCAGAGGCAGAGCTGAGATCCAGCCAGCTGTGTTCCCTCCAGAGTCCAGAGCAAAGTGCTTTGGGCTAAGAGTCCAGGCTCCCGAGGGCCACTCTGGGGCCACCACATGTGGACAACTAAGGCGCGAGAGCCGCTCGTCCCGAGGCCCCGAGAGGCTGCCTCCCCGGCCCTGCTCAGGACCCAGCAGAGCCGGGATGGGGACGGGCTCGCTGGCTCACGAAGTCCTGGCCTCACTGGGCTTTTTCCTTCTCTCTTCTAGACAGAGCTGCCGTCCTGGAGGAGGGGGGCTCGACGGATGAGGTCCCCAGTACCCCGTTGGCCCTGGAGCCCATCAGCACCCCAGGTTCCAAGAAGAGTCCCCCAGAATCCGTGGACAAGCGGGCCAAGGCCCCCAAGGCTCGCCCAGCTCCCCGACAGCCCAGCCCAGCGCCGTCCGCCTTCACCAGCTGCCCGGCACCCGAGCCCTTTGGGGAGCTGCCAGCCCCCGCCGTGGCCCTGGCCCCCACCGCCCTTGTCGCCATGCCCATCACCATGCCCGCCACGCGCCCCAAGCCCAAGAAGGCCCGGGCTGCCGAGGAGTCGGCCCCCAAGGGCGCCCGGAGGCCCGGGGAAGAGGCCGAGCTGCTCGTCAAGCTGGACCGTGAGGGTGTGACGTCGCCCAAAAGCAAGAAGGCCAAAGAGGCCCTGCTTCTGCGGGAGGACACTGGCGCGGGGGGCTGGCAGGAGCCCAAGGGCCTGCTGGGCCTGGGCAGCTACCCCCCGGGGGCCGGCGGCAGCGAGGCCAAGGCGGCCCGGCCCAAGGCGGGGGACGGCGACCTGGCCCAGGAGCCTGGGGCCGCGCTCACGTTCGAGGACTCGGGGAGCCCCAAGAGCCCGGACAAGGGCCAGGCCGAGCAGGACGGGGCCGAGGAGTCGGAGAGCGGCGGCAGCAGCAGCGGCGGCAGCAGCAGCGACAGCGGCAGCAGCAGTTCTGAGACGGAGGGAGAGGACGACGGCCAGGGCGGCGGCGGCCGGAACTGCAGCGCCTCCAGCTCGAGGGCCTCCTCGTCGTCCTCGTCCTCGTCCTCGTCCTCGTCCTCGTCGTCCTCCTCGTCCTCGTCGTCGTCCTCGTCGTCCTCCTCGTCCTCGTCGTCCTCGTCGTCCTCCTCGTCATCCTCGTCGTCCTCCTCGTCGTCGTCCTCTTCGTCCTCGTCCTCTTCCACCACGGACGACTCTTCCTGCAGCTCAGACGACGAGGCCGCCCCTGCCCCGGCAGCCGGGCCCTCTGCCCCGCCGGCCCTCGCCAGCAAGGCGCCCAAGCAGGCGGCCAAGGCCCGCTCCTCGGCCCACTCTGCAGGCAAGAAGGCGCCGGCGCCCGCGCCCCGGGCCCCCCCGCCGCAGCCCCCGCAGCCTGTGCAGCCCAAGGCCCCGGCCGGGGCCAAGAGCCGGCCCAAGAAGAGGGAGGGCGTCCACCTCCCCACCACCAAGGAGCTGGCTAAGCGGCAGCGCCTGCCGTCGGTGGAGAACCGGCCCAAGATCGCCGCCTTCCTGCCAGCCCGGCAGCTCTGGAAGTGGTTCGGCAAGCCCACCCAGGTAGCTGGGGGCGGGGGCGTCCCCACGCGTCTTTCTCTGGCCTCCCAGCAGCCCCGCGGCAGAGTCGGGGTGACGGGTGTGGAGTCCGTCTGATTCCACCAGAGCCCTGCCCCTCACACAGCAGCACTGCCTCTGGTCCCCCGGACCCAGACCCACCCTCTGCGGGACCCACTTACCGCGCAGGCCTTTAGTTGCCATGCCGCAGGGTCTCTCAGAACCGCGCGGCCACACAGCCTGATTTTCTTTGCTTTTGCTTCATTTTCCGCTGAAAATGAATGGCTCAAGGCTTCTGGCTGGCTAATTAGCAGTCGCAGCAGAAGGTACTTTTTTTTCCCTCTCTTGGCCGGGCTGGGTCACTGCCTGCCCCTGAGCTAATCAGTGTGGCCCACAAGGCAGAACGTTCTGGTTGACTGGGTCTGAGTCATGTGGCCACCCCTGTAGTAGGTGGGTGTTTGTTCTCCAGAAGGAGCCCTCCAGGCCCCCCCATGCCTTGGGCACACGCAGGCACGCACGTGTACACACACACACAAATGCATGCACGTACACGTGCACGCACTTGCATATACACGCACACACGAGAAGCTTCTGTGTGCAGAAGGGGAACAGCCTGGAGGCCACCAGTCCATCCCATGCCCCTGGGCAGGAAGAGCCAGGCTCCTCGTCTATGGGTGCAGCCCGTCTGGTTTCCCCACAGCGTCTGCCGCCCCGGTTCACAGTCCTCCGAGGCCACGCCAGAGCCAGGCCCGGAGGAGGCACCTGGCTGGGTCTGGACCTTTTTAATGCCGGTGCCGCCAGGCAGGTTTTAGGGGTTGGGGGCTGACAGCGATGAGCTTGCGGGGGCCTCTGGCAGTGTACCGCTTAAGAAGCTTCTTGCATGTTTACATTGTATCAGCTCCCTGGCTGCGTTAGCCAGGCCGGAGAAGTTGGAGGATGTTCTGAATCAAGACTAGCTTGGGGGTTTCTGTCTTAGCAGCAGCCTTTCAGGGCTCCCCACTGTGCCACCCAGGGTCAGTTGGATCCCCGGGGGTTGGTGGGTGGACAACTCCACCTGCCACAGGCTGCACCCTCAAAGGCTCCTTAGAATAGGGTGGGGAACTCCCCCCTTGGTCAGGCAAGTGCTGCAGAGTGGGAAGTCGGGGAGGGTCCTCCCCCGACCCCCCGCAGCTCCTGCTCTCCTGCTGGTTTCCCTGCCTTTGCGGCACCACCTTGAATCTGGGGCAGATGATCTGCTGCTCCGACCCTGCAAGGTGTGAGTTGTCGGACTTTACGTGCGTCCCCCACCCCCCGATTGCTGGCTCCAGGCTGAAAGGGCCTCGCTTAGCAGGGCCACCACTTGAGATAGCAAACTTGAATGTGTAGATTCTTGTAGAATCTTTCCTGACGAGCCACACTCAGACATTCCAGACCAGCCCCTCTGGAGCTCTGATCCCGGCAGGCACTTTATCCAGGGCTATATCAAGGAGTGATGGCTTCTGAGCCGAGGACAG
This sequence comes from Lipotes vexillifer, assembly GCF_000442215.2. Classification (NCBI taxonomy): domain Eukaryota; kingdom Metazoa; phylum Chordata; class Mammalia; order Artiodactyla; family Lipotidae; genus Lipotes; species Lipotes vexillifer. The sequence continues at coordinate 568,509 of NW_006771655.1, forward strand.
GTATGTCCTCACTGTCCTGCCCCCACGGTGATTGGCCAGTTTCTTAGCATCTTCCATTTGCACGTTCCAGTGTCAGTGTTGCTGGGGGCACTTGCTGCTGTAGAGGTCAGAGCACAGGGCCAAACTCATTTAATAGAAAAGTCTAGGGTGTCTGGCTTCAGGTACAGCTGGATCCAGGGGCCTGAGGGCTGTCTTCAGACCCACTCTCGGGCTCGTGCTCCAGGCTTGAGTTTCTCCTTCCTTCCTCTGTACTGGTCTCCTTCTCCGGCAGCCCCTCTCCTGTTGGCAACAGGCAGCCCCAGCAGCTTTCAGCTGACCTTCTACCAGCTCAGAAGTGACAGTAGGAAGGAGGTGTCTTTTTTAGGGTTCAAGCTAAAGTTGGTGGCGTGTCTTTGGCTTAGGTCCCGAGTGCACCCTTGAGCCAGTCACAATGGCCAGGAGAAGAATGGGATGTTTGGATTGGCCAGACCAAGTCCTGTGCTGGCCACAGGGGCGGGATCAGCCCCACTGGAGACTCTGTGGACCAAAGGGGATCTGTGAGGAGAGTGGCCGTGGATGCCTCCAAACATACCTGCTGTCAGATGCGTTGGTTTAGAGATCTTAGCCGTCCCTGTCACCTTGAATCAGTTAGTACCATGCTTTGAGCTGAAAATAATTGGAGCAGTTTACAGGACACGTAAGAAACCTGGACATTAAAACGTCTGTCACAGAATTCCCTGGCTGTCCAGTGGTTAGGACTCCGTGCTTCCACTGCAGGGGAAACGGGTTCGATCCCTGGTCGGGGAACTAAGATCCCACTTGCTGCGATGCGGCCCAAAAAAAGTCTCACCAGGGATCCAATGAATTAAAAGTAGAAAAGGGACAGCTGGATAAGGTAGGAAATTAGCCTGTGGGGTTTTCTTGTTAAGACAAAAAAAGAAAAACAAACAAACAAACAAAAAACCCGCTTTGGCGCCGCCTAGTGGCCAGTCCGAGAAGGGAAACGAGTTTTACAGGTTAGTCGAGGAGAAGGCGCGCTGGCTCCACTGGAGGGCAGAGCAGAGCTTTGCACAGGCCTGGCTTCTCCGTGTTTGCCTGGGGACAGTGACAGGTCCCAGAGCTGCCTGGCGGTGGGTTTTGGATTCTGGTGGCTGGTCTCTTCCCTCCTTGGAGCCTGCCCATCTGTGTGTCCCAGTGCCAGCCCAGGCGGGGGCACTGAGGCGGCTTCAGGAAATGGTTGTTGAGTGAATTAAAAAAATCCAGCCACACTGTGGGTCTGGCAGACGTGGGCCCAGTGCTGGGTCCCGCCGGTCCGGGCTCTGATCTGTTAGTGGCTTTCCTGGGGAAATGGGCGGGGGGATGGGGCGGGGCAATTGGCCGTGCCTGGGGGTTGACGCTGCCCACGCCCCACTCCCTCACCTCTGCTCGGACGCTTGCGGGGCTGACTGGTACTGAGCCCCCGCGCTGCTCGGGGTGGTGTAGACGGGCTGTGCCGTGAGCAAGCTGCTCTGTGACCCCGGGGGGTGTTGAGTGAACCTGCTTCGTTGTAGCCCCGACGTGCGGGGCAGCGTGGGGGGGAGCGATGTGCTCTGTCCAGAGACGCAGCCGTGTCCCCTCCCGGGACCTCCCGGTCCCTGTCTGGAGATTGGGGGCCAACAGGGGCCGCTGTGCCTCGAGGGCTGGTGTCAGGACCCAGTGGGAGGAGCAGGGATCCTGCTGGGCCCCAGCAGTGGCTGTGGCGTCTGCCGCACAAACGCTCGCGTGTGGGGCGTCCCTGGGGCCCCGCCGGCACCGTTGGCCGACACGGCTCAGCAACGGGGAGTTGGAAGTCGCTCCCAGCTGCAGGGTCCTTAGTTCACGTGGAGTCTCTCTTGGAAACCCGGTCGGCCAAGGGGATGAGCGAGGGCTCCCCGATCAGAGCAAGCAGGGGGCTTCTCCCCTGGCGCTGCTGCTATGGAACCCCGGGGTCAGGGCGGGGGCGGGGGTGGGGCGCGTGCCCTGACCCGACTTGCCCGCCCACAGCGCCGCGGCATGAAGGGCAAGGCCCGCAAGCTCTTTTACAAGGCCATCGTGCGCGGCAAGGAGATGATCCGCATCGGGGACTGCGCCGTCTTCCTGTCAGCTGGCCGCCCCAACCTGCCCTACATCGGCCGCATCCAGAGCATGTGGGAGTCGTGGGGCAGCAACATGGTGGTCCGTGTCAAGTGGTTCTACCACCCCGAGGAGACCAGCCCGGGCAAGCGCCTCCACGAGGGCCAGGTGGGCTGGGGCCTCGGCGTCGGGCCGTGCTGGGGGGCGATGGCTGGGGCAGTCCCTACCCTGGGGTTGGGGTCGGGGGTCAGGCAAGGTGGGGCCCGGGCTCACCGCAGCCCCTGGTCTGCGCTCACAGCACTGGGACCAGAAGCCCGGCCGCAGCCTCCCCGCAGCCCTGCGAGCCTCCAGCCAGAGGAAGGACTTCATGGAGGTAGGAGCGCGCGCGGTGCCGGCGGGGCCTCCGATGACCCTCCCCATGCGGCCTCCCCGCCCAGTCTCTCTGACCCTGAGCCGCTGTTTCCTGGTCTGTCTGTCCCAGCCGCTGCCTCTGCGTCTGTCACCCTTGGTCTCTTACTCTGCAGGTCTCTGTGTGTCTCTGTTTCTTGATCTCCTAGTCTCTGGGTCTCTCCCTTGGTCTCTGTCCATCCTCGTCCTCAGCCCCACTGTGTTTCTCGAGTTCTCTCTGGGGAATCTCTCCCTGGTCCTTCGGGCCTGGGAGGGGTCTTCCCCCTGACGCCCACCCGTGTGCCCGCAGCGCGCCCTGTACCAGTCCTCCCACGTGGACGAGAACGACGTGCAGACGGTGTCGCACAAGTGCCTGGTGGTGGGTCTGGAGCAGTACGAGCAGATGCTCAAGACCAAGAAGTACCAGGACAGCGAGGGCCTGTACTACCTGGCGGGCACCTATGAGCCCACCACGGGCATGATCTTCTCTACCGACGGCGTGCCTGTGCTCTGCTGAGCGCCCGGCCCGGCGGGGCCCTCCCCATCACTGCCACGGCTCGGCGGCCTCGTGCGTTGGTTGTGTGCATGCGAGTGTGCCCATGGACAGCCTGGCGCGTAAGTGTACATGTGTGTGCCCGTATGCATGCACGTGTGTGCGCACATGTGCACACGTCCAGACCCCCTTCCTGACTCCTCGGTGCCCCCACGGGAGGGCTCCTCGCGATCAGGGTAGGGCTCTGCCGGCCCCTCAGGGGTTCCAGCACCTTGTAAGCGCTCGGCCAGGTCCCGGTGCCCTCAGGCCGGTGCCAACTGGGGATTCGGTGGGAGGGGGTTTCCGAGCAACCCACCTGATGCTCGCTTGAGGGCGGGGGGGGGGGTTCCCGCTGCTTGGGGGGTCCTCCCAGTGCCTGGCCCCCTCGGCACGGAGCCCGCCCCGAGCCTCCCACCGTGGGACGGGGACGCTTCCACGACCCCCCAGCCTCAGCGACCAGGCCAGGCCTATTCTGGGGTGCCTGCCTCGGGCCCGGCCTCCACCCTCTCAGGGCGGCCTGGACTTGGGGAACAGAGCCAGGTGTGTGTGGGGGGTGCCCAGGAGCACCGGCCAGGCACCAGGGGGAGGGGGCTGTGTGCCCCGAGGCCCCGGGAGGGCCCACCCCCACTGGTCCAGACCCTCACACTACAGACAACCCCCCATCCTTGTAAGCGCTCGGCCAGGTCCCGGTGCCCTCAGGCCGGTGCCAACTGGGGATTCGGTGGGAGGGGGTTTCCGAGCAACCCACCTGATGCTCGCTTGAGGGCGGGGGGGGGGTTCCCGCTGCTTGGGGGGTCCTCCCAGTGCCTGGCCCCCTCGGCACGGAGCCCGCCCCGAGCCTCCCACCGTGGGACGGGGACGCTTCCACGACCCCCCAGCCTCAGCGACCAGGCCAGGCCTATTCTGGGGTGCCTGCCTCGGGCCCGGCCTCCACCCTCTCAGGGCGGCCTGGACTTGGGGAACAGAGCCAGGTGTGTGTGGGGGGTGCCCAGGAGCACCGGCCAGGCACCAGGGGGAGGGGGCTGTGTGCCCCGAGGCCCCGGGAGGGCCCACCCCCACTGGTCCAGACCCTCACACTACAGACAACCCCCCATGGTGCTGAAATCCTCGTCCCGGCCATACCCGGAGGGAGGCGGCAGTTCTTAACCTGTACAGTTTTATTGTACCAAGAGACTCTCCCCTGTATCATACGCCTTCAAATGGAGTCAACTTTTTAATTATATATATAAAGATAAATATATATAAATATATATAAATATAAACTTTTTAAAACTGTGAAAAAATAGCTATGAAATTATAAAAAAAAAGCGAACACATTCTGACGTGCAGAATATTATTTTTTATTTCCTGTTAGACGAGCGTGTCTAGCACCCAGCTTCACGGGCCCCCCTGTCCCAACCTCACCCCACGTGCCCCCCGGCCCAGGTGTACTGTACTCGCCCCCAGGATGGAGAAGGACTTAGGGAGCGCAGAGGCTGAGGGAGGGCAGAGGGAGCCGGCGAGCTTGCAGCCCTGCTCAGCCCACGAAAGCACTTACAGCCCCCACGCCTTCCGGGGGACCGGAGGCCTCGTCCAGACAATCTTAAGGGAAGGAAAAGCCAGACTTCGGTTTTGTTTTTTGGGGGAATTATTGTTTGTTTTCCTTTTTTTTTTTTTTTTTTTAAGTTTTTTTTGGAATTTTGTTTGTTGGCGAATTCTGTGTGATCTTTTTCATAAAAAAAAGAAAAGAAAAAAAGCTATAATTGGAAAAGTACCGTTGTCTGGAGTGGTTCATTTCAGGGGCTGGGGTGGGCTTGGTGTCGGGATGCAGATCCTGGAGGGAGGAGCCACGTGTGGCTGTTTAAACACGAGCCAACTTGAATGAAAAGAAATGAAAAGTTTCTTGGCTGCACTGACGCTGTCTTTGGTGGTCAACAGTCAGACAAAGTCAGTGGGCTGCTGTATTCGGCCGGCCCGCGTCCATCAGTGCAGAACGTTCTCTCGGCCAGACTGGAGCTGGAGATCAGCCAAGGTGGCCGAGTAGAAAGCCCCTGAGCTCACCTCCTCTCACGAGCACACCAATAGCACAGCTCTGCAGAGCAGTCGTCAGTGGGACCGAACCTACCGAAAAGATCTGCAACTAAAGACATGAAGGAGGAACCGCAACGAGACAGTTAAGAGGGGTGGACCTGCTGTATAGTCGGGCCCACATCCCCAGGTGGGTGACCCACAAACGAGGAAAACTAACATGGCAGAGGTTCTCCCACAGGAGGGAGAGTTCTGAGCCCCACACATCAGGCCCCCCCGCTCAGGGGTCCTACCCTGGGAAAATGCGCCCCCAGAGCATTTGGCCTTGAAGGCCAGTGGGGCTTAATTTCAGGAGTTCCACAGGACTGGGGGGAAGAAAGACTTCCCTCTTAAAGGGCACACACAAAGTCTCCCATGCTCCGGGACCCGGGGCAAAAGCTGTAATTTCCTGGGATCTTGGGCCAGACCTACCTGCTGGTCTTCGAAAGTCTCCTGGAGAGGCAGGAAGCAGCTACGGCTCGCCCTGGGGACACAGACGCTGGCAGCAGCCATTCCTGGGCCTCCTGCACGTGTATGCTGGTGCTGGCAGGTACCACTGTGGGATCTTCCCTCTAGCTCCTCTGGCGCCAAGACCGGGCCCCACCCAGCAGCCTGTAGGCACCGGTGCTGGGACCCCTCGGCCGAACAGGGCTTGGGACGCAGCCCCCCGCCAGCAGCAGACAGGCTGCCTGGAGACCACCTGAGGACACAACCCTGCCCACCAGACGGCCCAGGACTCAGCTCCAGCCCCCAGTGAGCAGGCACCAGCCCCAGGCCCTGCCACCCCCACCAGGGGGCACACGCCAGATGCAAGAGAACTCCAACCCCTCAGCCTGCCCACGGCACGCCAGACCTTGCCCTGGGACGAGCTGGGCCCGGGCCCTGGCCGCTAGCAGGCCAGCACACGCTTCAGGACACCCCGCACCCAACTGTGTGAGGAACACCTGACCGCCCCCAGCCCAGTGACCTTACACCAGCTCTGGGACCTCTGGGTCGTGCAACCAGGCTGAGGACCCAGCTCTGCCTGCCAGTAGTCCGGCACTAACCCCAGGACCCCCCAGTGGGCAAGCAACCACCCTGGAGTCTCCTGGACCCTGACTTCACCCACCAGTGAGCCAGCACTAGCCCCGGGGTCCCCTGGGCCTCTGCAGTCAGCCACCTTGTGACCGGGCCCTGCCAAGCAGCAGCCAGCAGCCTCCACGCGAGGCAGAGCCTGGCAACCAACCGGGCGAGGGCCAAGCGAGCCTGCCCACATAGCCCGCCGCAACAGGAAGACCCACGCAGCCTTCGCAGGGGAAACCCTAGACCATATAGCTTGGGTGATGAGGGGAGTGCGCTGCTGGGATGTATGGGACATCTCCTACGAAAGGCCACTGCCCCAAGGTCGGAAGACGGAAGCAACCTACCAGATACATAAAAGTACAAACAGCAGCTTAGGCAAAATGAGGCGACAGAGGCACATGTTCCAGATGAAGGAACGAGATAAAAGCCCAGAAGGAGAACTAAGTGAAGTGGAGATCGGCAAAATCTACCCGAGAAGGAGTGCAGGGTAGTGACTGTAACGATGATCAAAAAACGCAGGAGAATGGATGCACAGTGCAAGAAATTAGAAGTTTTTAACAGAAGATATAAAGAATGACCAGAGATGAAGAATAACTGAAATGAAAAATATACTAGAAGGAATCAACAGTAGACTAAATGATACAGAGAAAGAGATCAGTGAGCTGGAAGACAAGAGTAGTGGAAACCACTGATGCTGAGAGAAAAAACAATGAAAAGAAACGAGGACAGTTTAAGAGACCTCTGGGACAACATCAAGCAAGTTAATATTCGCGTTACAGGGGTAGGGGTCCCAGAAGGAGAAGAGAGAGAAAGGGGTTGAGAGCATATCTGAATACGTAATAGCTGAAAACTTCCCTAACCTGGAAAAGGAAGCAGTCATACAAGTCCAGAAAGCACAGAGGGTCCGACACAGGGTTAACCCAAAGAGGAACACACCAAGACACATTGTAATTAAAACAGCAAAAATTAAAGATAGATTATTAAAAGCAGCAAGGGAAAAACAACAACATACAAGGGAACTCCGGAACTCCCATAAGGCTATCAGCTGACTTTTCAGCCGAACGCCTACAGGCCAGAAGGGAGTGGCACGATATATTTACAGTGAACGGGAAAAACCTACAGCCAAGAAGACTCTACCTAGCAAGGCTCTTGTTCAGACTGGATGGAGAAACAAAGCTTTACAGACAAGCAAAAGCTAAAAGAGTTCAGCACCACCAAACAAGCTTTATAACAAATGTTAAAGAAACCTCTAAGTGAACAAGAAAAGGCCACAACTAAAAACATGAAAATTATGAAAGGAAAAAACTCATCAGTAAAGGCAAGCATACAGTAAAGGTAGGAAATCATTCACGCACCAAGCTAGTAGGAAGGTTAAAAGAAAGTAGTAGTAAGGCCACCTAAACCCACAATAAGCAGTTAAGGGATACACAAAATAATTAGATGTAAAATATGATATCAAAAACAGTAATCGGGGACTTTCCTGGTGGTGCAGTGGTTAAGAATCTGCCTGCCAATGCACGGGACATGGGTTCGAGCCCTGGTCCAGGAAGATCCCAAATGCCGCGGAACAACTAAGCCCGTGCGCCACAACTACTGAGCCAGCGCACTACAGCCCGCGAGCCTAGAGCCCATGCTCTGCAACGAGAAGCCACTGCAATGAGAAGCCCACGCACCGCAACGAAGAGTAGCCCCTGCTCACTGCAACTAGAGAAAGCCTGTGCGCAGCAATGAAGACCCAACGCAGCCAAAACAAAATAGATAATATAAATAAAAATAACTTTATATAAAAAAATCAGTAATCGTCAGGGGAGGAGGGTACAAATGTACGATATTTCAAATGCATTTGAAGTTAAGAGGTTGGCAACTTAAAACAATTACGTATATATATAGACTGCTACATAAAAACCTCATGGTAACCACAAACCAAAAATCTGAGAGGCATAACCCTCTCAGACTTCAGAAAATACTACAAACCTACAGTAATCAAAACAGCGTGGTATTGGCACAAAAACAGACATATGCATCAATGGAACAGAACAGAGAGCCCAGAAATAAACCCACACATTTATGGTCAATTAATCTTTGACAAAGGAGGCAAGAATATACAATGGAAAAAGGTAGTCTCTTCAGCAAGTGGTGAAAAGACTGTCACCATACACAAAAATAAACTCACCACACACAAAAATAAACTCAAAGTGGCTTAAAGACTTAAACATAAGACATGACACCATAAAACTCCTAGAGGAGATCATAGGCAAAACATTCTCTGACATAAATTGTACCAATGTTTCCTTAAGTCAGTCTCCTAAGGCAATAGAAATAAAACCAAAAATAAACAAATGGGACCTTATCAAACTCGCAAGCTTTTGCACAGCAAAGGAAACCATAAAAAAAAAAAAAAAAGACAACCTACAGAACAGGAGTAAATATTTGCAAACTATGTAACCAACAAGGGCTTAATTTCCAAAATATACACACAGCTCATACAACTCAACAACAAAAAAACAATCCAATCGAAAAATGGGCAGAAGACCTAAATAGACATTTCTCCAAAGAAGACATTCAGATAACCAATAGGCACATGAAAAGGTGCTCTATATTGCTAATTATTAGAGAAATGCAAATCAAAACTATAATGAGGTACCACCTCAAACGGGTCAGAATGGCCATCATTAAAGTCTACAAGTAACAAATGCTGGAGAGGATGTGGAGAAAAGGGAATCCTCCTAACACTGTTGGTGGGAATGTAAGTTGGTACAGCCATTGTGGAAAACAGTATGGAGGTTTCTCAGAAAACTAAAAATAGAATTACCATATGATCCAGCATTTCCACTCCTGGGCATATATCCAGACAAAACTATAATTCAAAAAGATATATGCACCCCTACGTTCGTAGCAGCATTATTCACAATAGCCAAGAAATGGAAACAACCTAAATGTCCATCAACAGATAAATGGATAAAGAAGATGTGGCACATATATACAACGGAATACTACTCAGCTACGAAAAAGAATGAAATACTGCCATTTGCCGCAACATGGATGCAACTAGAGATTATCATACTGAGTGAAGTCAGACAAAGACAAATACCATAATGATATCACTTATATATGAAATCTAAAATATGACACAAATGAACCTATCTATGAAACAGAATCACATACATAGAGAACAGACTGGTGGTTGCCAAGGGGGAGGTAGTTGGGGGAGGGATGGAGTGGGAGGCTGGGGTTAGCAGATGTAAGCTTTTATACATATAGAATGGATAAACAAGGTCTTACTGTATAGCACAGAGAACTATATTCAATATCCTATGACAAACTATAATGGAAAAGAATATTAAAAATAATGTATGTATGGGTAAAACCGAGTCACTTTGCTGTACAGCAGGAATTAACACA
>NW_006771655.1:578017-592182 GCF_000442215.2 Lipotes vexillifer
AAATCAACTATATTTCAGTAAAAATATTAAAACAAAAAACACATAAAAACCTATAATAGATACACATACAAAAAGAGAAAGGAATACAATACACTGAAGACAGTCATCAAATCACAAGGGAACGAAAAAAGAGAGGAAAAGAAGACCTACAAACACAACCCCCAAACAATCAGCAAAATGGCAATAAAGACATACATATCAAGAATTACCTTAAATGTAAATAAACAGACTGAATGCTCCAATCAAAAGACACAGAGTGGCTGAATTGATAACAAAAAAAAAGACCTGCATATATGTTGCCTATGAGAGACTCACTTCAGAGTTAGAGACACATAACAGACTGAAAGTGAGGGGATGGAAAAAGATATTCCATGCAAATGGAAATCAAAACTAAGCTAGAGTAGCAGTACTTTTCAGACAAAACAGACTTCAGGATTTTTTTTTTTTTTTTTTTTTTTTTTTTTGTGGCCACGCCACGCAGCTTGTGGGATCTTAGTTCCTTCCCTGACCAGGGATCAAACCCGGGCCTCCTGCAGTGAAAGCGTGGAGTCCTAATCACTGGACCGCCAGGGAATTCCCCCAAAATAGAGTTTAAATAAAGACTGTTGTTACAAGAGACAAAGAAGGACACTACAAAGAAGGATCAAGGGATCAATCCAAGAAGAAAATATAACAATTGTAAATATATATGCAAACAACACAGGAGTACCTAAAATACATAAGGAAAACATTAACAGACATAAAGAAAGAAATTGACAGTAACATAATAATAGTAAGGGACTTTAACACCCCACTTACATCAGTGGACAGATTGATAGAAAATCAGTAAGGAAACAATGGCCTTAAATGACACATTAGACCAGATGGACTCGATTGACATACATAGAACATTCCATCTGAAAGCAGCAGAATACAAATTCAAGTGCACATAGAACATTCTCCAGGATAGATCACATGCTGGGCCACAAAACAAGCTTCAGTAAACTTAAGAAAATTAAAATTATATCCAGCAGCTTTTCTGACCACAATGCTATGAAACTAGAAATCAACTACAAAGAAAAACTGCAAAAAACACAAACGTGGAGGCTAAACAATATGTTACTGAACAACCAATGGATCACTGAAGAAATCAAAGAGGGAATAAAGAAATACCTAGAGAGAAGTGGAAACGAAAAAAATGATGATCCAAAATCTATGGGACACAGCAAAGGCAATTCTAAGAGGGAAGTTTATAGTGATACAAGCTTACTTCAGGAAACAAAAATCTCAAACAATCTAACCTTACACCTGAAGGAACTACAAAAGGAAGAACAAACAAAACCCAAAGTTAGTAGAAGGAAAGACGTCATTAAGATCAGAAGAGAAATAAATGAAATAGAGACCAAAAAAAAGAAAGAGAAAGAAAAAGAAAAAGATCTAAAAGCTGAAACTAAAAAGTTGGTTCTTAGAAAAGATAAATTTGATAAACCTTTAGCCAGACTTACCAAGAAAAAAAAAAGGGGGGGGAGCAGGCCCAAATCAATAAAATCAGAAATGAAAAAGAAGTACAACTGACACCACAGAAATACAAAAGATCTTAAGAGACTACTACAAGCAACTCTATGCCGATAAAATGGAAACCTAGAAGAAATGGACAAATTCTTAGAAATATACAATCCCCCAGGACTGAACCAGGAAGAAATAGAGAATATGAACAGACCAATTACCAGTAATAAACTGAATCAGTAATTTAGAAACTCCCAACAAACAAAAGTCCAGGACTAGATGGCTTCACTGGTGAATATTATCAAACATTTAGAAAAAACTTAACACCTATCCTCCTCCAACTATTCCAAAAGATTGCAGAGGGAGGAACACTTCCAAGTACATTCTATGAGGCAAGCATCACCCTGATACCAAAACCAGACAAAGATATCTCAAAAACCAAAATTACAGGTCAATATCACTGATGACACAGACACAAAAATCCTCAAAAATATTAGCAAACCAAATCCAACAGTACATTAAAAGGATCATACACCATGATCAAGTGGGACAGCCCAGGAATGTAAGGATCTTTTTCAATATCTGCAAATCAATCAATGTGATACACCAAATTACAAACTGAAGAATAAAAACCAAATGATCATCTCAATAGATGCAGAAAAAGCTTTTGACAGAATTCCACATCCACTATGATAAAAAAAAAACTCTCGGGGGCTTCCCTGGTGGCGCAGTGGTTGGGAGTCCGCCTGCCGACGCAGGGGACGCGGGTTCGTGCCCCGGTCCGGGAGGATCCCACATGCCGCGGAGCGGCTGGGCCCGTGAGCCATGGCCGCTGAGCCTGCGCGTCCGGAGCCTGTGCTCCGCAACGGGAGAGGCCACGACAGTGAGAGGCCCGCATACCGCAAAAAAAAAAAAAAACTCTCCATAAATTGGGCATAGAAGGAACATACCTCAACATACTAAAGGCCATATATGACAAACCCACAGCCAACATAGTCCTCAATGGTGAAAAACTGAAAGCATTTCCACTAAGATCAGGTACAAGACAAGGTTGCCCACTCTCACCACTCTTATTCAACATAGTTTTGGAAGTTTTAGCCACAGCAATCAGAGAAGAAAAGGAAATAAAAGGAATCCAAATCGGAAAAGAAGAAGTAAAGCTGTCACTGTTTGCAGATGACATGATACTATACATAGAGAATCCTAAAGATGCTACCAGAAAACTACTAGAGCTAATCAATGAATTTGGTAAAGTAGCAGGATACAAAATTAATGCACAGAAATCTCTGGCATTCCTATATACTAACGATGAAAAATCTGAAAGTGAAATCAAGAAAACACTCCCATTTACCATTGCAACAAAAAGAATAAAATATCTAGGAATAAACCTACCTAAGGAGACAAAAGACCTGTATGCAGAAAATTATAAGACACTGATGAAAGAAATTAAAGATGATACAAACAGATGGAGAGATATACCATGTTCTTGGATTGGAAGAATCAACATTGTGAAAATGACTCTACTCCCCAAAGCAATCTATAGATTCAATGCAATCCCTATCAAACTACCACTGGCATTTTTCACAGAACTAGAACAAAAAATTTCACAATTTGTATGGAAACACAAAAGACCCCGAATAGCCAAAGCAATCTTGAGAACAAAAAATGGAGCTGGAGGAATCAGGCTGCCTGACTTCAGACTATACTACAAAGCTACAGTAATCAAGCAATCCAAAATGGGCAGAAGACCTAAACAGACATTTCTCCAAAGAAGACATACAGATGGCTAAGAAGCACATGAAAAGCTTCTCAACGTCACTATTAGAGAAATGCAAATCAAAACTACAATGAGGTATCACCTCACACCAGTTAGAATGGGCGTCATCAGAAAAATCAACAAACAACAAATGCTGGAGAGGGTGTGGAGAAAAGGGAACCTTCTTGTACTGTTGGTGGGAATGTAAATTGATACAGCCACTATGGAGAACAGTATGGAGGTTCCTTAAAAAACTAAAAATAAAATTGCCATATGATCCAGCAATCCCACTACTGGGCATATACCCAGAGAAAACCATAATTCAAAAAGACACATGCACCCCAGTGTTCATTGCAGCACTATTTACAATAGCCAGGTCACAGAAGCAACCTAAATGCCCATTGACAGACAAATGGATAACGAAGCTGTGGTACATACATACAATGGAATATTACTCAGCCATAAAAAGAAACGAAATTGAGCTATCTGTAATGAGGTGGATAGACCTAGAGTCTGTCATACAGAGTGAACTAAGTCAGAAAGAGAGAGACAAATACCGTATGCTAACACATATATATGGAATTTAAGGAAAAAAATGTCATGAAGAACCTAGGGGTGAAACAGGAATAAAGACACAGACTTACTAGAGAATGGACTTGAGGATATGGGTAGGGGGAAGGGTAAACTGTGACAAAGCGAGAGAGAGGCGTGGACATATATACATTACCAAATGTAAGGTAGACAGCTAGTGGGAAGCAGCCACATAGCACAGGGAGATCAGCTCGGTGCTTTGTGACTGCCTGGAGGGGTGGGATAGGGAGGGTGGGAGGGAGGGAGACGCAAGCGGGAAAAGATATGGGAACATATGTATATATATAACTGATTCATTTTGTTGTGAAGCTGAAACTAACATACCATTGTAAAGCAATTATACTCCAATAAAGATGTTAAAAAAAAAATCATGCTCCCTGACTTCAGACTGTACTACAAAGCTACAATAATCAAAACACTAAGGTACTGACACAAAAACATACAAATAGATCAATAGAACAGAGAGCCCACAAATAAACTTGTGCACTTATGGCCAATTAATCTATAACAAAGTAGGCAAGAATATACAGTGGAGAAGACAGTCTCTTCAACAAGTGGTGCTAGGAAAACTGGACAGCTACATATAAAGAATGAAATTGGAACGCTCTCTAACACCATATACAAAAATAAACTCAAAATGGATTAAGGACCTAAATGTTAAGACCAGAAACCATAAAAATCCTAGAAGAAAACATAGGCAGAACACTCTTTGACATAAATCATAGCAGTATTTTTTTGGATCTGTTTCCTAAAGCAAAGAAAATAAAAGCAAAAACAAACAAATGGGACCTAATTAAACTTAAAAGCTTTTTGCACAGCAAAGGAAATCATCAACAAAACGAAAAGACATCCTACTGCATGGGAGGAAATATTTGTTAACGATATGACCAATGAGGGGTTAATATTCTAGAATACCAATATATAGTTCATACAATTCAACATAAAAAAAAAAAACCTGATTAAAAAAGGGGCAGAAGACCTGAATAGACGTTTTTTCCAAAGAAGACATACAGATGGCCAACAGGCACATGAAAAGACGCTCAACATCACCAATCATCAGGGAAATGCACATCAAAACCACAGTGAGATATCACTTCACACCTGTCAGAATGGCTATCATCAAAAAGAACATAAATAATAAATACTGGCGAGGATGTAGAGAAAAGGGAACCCTTGTACACTGTTGGAATGTAAACTGGTGCAGCCACTGTGGAAAACAGTATGGAGGTTTCTCAAAAAACTAAAAACGGAACTACCATATGACCCAGCAATTCCACTCCTGGGTATATATACAAAAACAACCCCAAAACACTAATTCAAAAAGATTCATGCAACCCACCGTTCACTGCAGCATTATTTACAACTGATGTGAAAGCATCAAGATGTGGAAGCAATCTAAGTGTCCAACAACAGATGAATGGATAAAGAAGGTGTGGAACATATATACAGTGGAATATTAGTCATAGAAAAGAACAAAATGTTGCCATACGCAACAATACGGATGGACTTGGGAGGGCATTATGCTAAGTAAAATAAGTCAGACAGAGAAAGACAAATACTGTGATATCACCTATATGTGGAATCTAAAAGATACAACAAACTAGTGAATATAACGTAAAAAAAACAGACTCACAGAACAAACTAGTGGTGACCAGTGCGGAGAGGAAAAGGAGGAAGGGAAAGATGGGCAGGGGAGTAAGAGGTACAAGCTATTAGGTGTAAAGTTAGCTACAAGGATATTTGTACAACACGAGGAATATAGCCAATATTTTATAATAACTATAAATGAAGTTCAATCCTTAAAAACTGGGAATCACTATACTATACACCTGTAACTCATATAATACTGTACATCAGTCACACTTAAAAAAAAGGAGAATGGAGGAGGCTACAACTGGGACTGCTGTTAAGCAGCGCAAGGCAGTAACAGAACAAAAACACGTGGCGCAGAGCCCTCCCGGCTGCACCCACCCTGGAAGAAACGACAGCAGTGCTGCCGGTCTGGGAGGCCCTGAGCCAGTGTGCAATGGAGGGGCGGCAGCCCTGCCGGGACTGGGGAGGCTGGGCCCAGGTCCTGGCGTTGCCACCCGCCCCCTACCCAGGGCAGCTCAGGCCGGCCCCCACGGGCACCTGCTCAGCAACCCAGCGCACTGCGCGTGGATGGGACACGGACGGCCATCGGCTTTGCTATTCGAAGGCGGTGTGTGGAGGGAACGGTGAGGCCATGACGAAGGCAGTCAGCTCAGCGTGTGGCTGGAGAAGGGCTCCAACGGTCCTCCCGTTTCAGAGAAACTGAGTCACGAGGTAGTGCGTGCCCCACCCCCGCATACCCAGTCTCGGAAGGAGCGGCACGCTGGCGCCACCAAGCGGCCCCTGGGGCGGCGCCCCGCGTGGTCTTGACCCACGTGGCTGCAGGGGGCGGTGCCTGTCCGGAGGTGGGTGGGTCCCCAAGGTCGCGGGCCTGCCTGGAGCACAGGCCACCCTCAGGCAGCCGGCCCCCGCCTCCCCAAACCTCCTCCACGTAACCCACGTCGAAGAGTGGAGCAACCCCCGTCTTGGGGAAACTGAAACACAGGATAGTGGAGGAATTTGTCCAAACAACACACATCAGCAACAGAGCCGGGACGGGACCCCAGAACGCGCAGCCTCCGGTCCTGGCACTGGTCCCTCAGGGCAGGGGGCAAGCTGGCTCCTCTCCCCCTTCAAGTGGGCACGATGCAGCCACTGCCTCTGACTGTTCTGAGGGCCAAAGGTGCCCTTTAAACCCCAGATGCTTCCTCTCCCCACCCCGACTGTCCGCCCCTCCACACAAATCTGTCCTGGGCCTACCAGCTGTCTGGAGGGAAGCCTGGGTTCCCAGTCGTGGGCCGTGTCCCGCCAGGACCCCTCCTCCCACCGCAGGGGCTGCGATGGCGGCACAGACGCTACTTGGAGGCGGCGGTGGGGCAGTCGCTCTGCCCTCATCTTTAATGGCCAGTGCGGTACAGTTAGTGGACGGGTGGACACCGGACGTAGAGGGGCAGGGTGGTCACAGCGGTGCCGTGGGTACCTGTCCTCCCCGTGGAGAAGCCCGTCTTTGGCAGGATGATCTGGGAACGCCCCCAGCTCAGGGCACCGAGCCAGCCCGGACCTCTGGGGGGACCCCACCCCTTCCTACTTGCCAGGGACTCCGGCATGTCTGTCCCTCCTTGGGCCTCCCTGGACAGGGCTCAAGGCCTAGGTCACAGGTTGACTTTAGCCAGGGTGTGGGCCCTGCTTTGCGGCCCCCAAACTGTCCCCCTCCTGTATCACAGGTGGAGGATCTGGAGAAGTCATCGGGGGTCCCCAGGCAGGCACAGACCCCCAGGCCTGTGGCATCAGGTGGGTACCAGGGTGCACGTGGGGTGCTGGCATGGGGTGGGTGCACCCAGGCCAGCACCAAAGCTGGGGTTGCAGAAAGGCCAGCGCAGACCGTGGTCTGAAACCATTCAGACCCAGAGCTTACAGCTCCTTCACGGCAAACGCATTTTGCTGGGGAGACCCAGCGTTTAAGAACGGGGACGGGGGAGGCCTGGGGGCGAGGGGTCCCCAGTGAAGGAGGTGCTGAGGATGGTGTGGCTGGGGCCATGGGGCCCTCAAAGCAGAGCCAGGTGAGGGTCACCAGAAGGGGACACCAGCTGGTGGTCTGTCACTGTCCTGGCTGGCACTGGGACCACCAGACACACGCAGGTGGCAAAGGGCGGCGTGAGACGGAATGCGGAACACAGTGCTGGCGGGACCCTGTGGCAGCCACACGTCCAGGCCTCCGAGAACTTGGCAGAACCTTGGGGCCGGAGTGAGGGCAGGTGGGCCCAGAGAAGGTGGCGGTATTGGCACGGGGAGGAGGCCGGGGCCCCGCAGGCACTGCAGGCAGGGGTGGGGAAGGGCCCCGGCAGCCCTCCCTGGGCAGGGCTGGGGGCCCAGGCCTGGCTCAGAGGCCAGCGGGGAAGGAAGCGTTGGCGGCGGAGCGGTCGGGGCAGGTGCCATGGGAGTCCCGTGTGAGGCTGTAGGTGCAGTAGGCCACGGCCGAGCCCAGCGTCAGCCCCGTCATGTAGGACACGGTCATGGTGTTCCCTGCGGACAGGACCGGACCTCAGCTGGCGGGAGGGGCCCTGGGGGGAGGGGGGCCACGGCGAGGGCTGGAGCCGAAGCCCTAGCTTCTTAGGTGTGAAGCAGTGACCACGGCCAGCTCCCACCCGGGAGGTGGCGCCCCAGGACTGTTGCACCCTGACTGAAAGTGCCGGGCGCTCCAGGCCTCGCCTGCTTCTGCTTCTCTCCAGCCTCCTACCTCCAACTGCTTCCTCATCATGGACCACTTAGGATGTCTGCTGGGCTTCCTGAACCCACTGTGTCCAGAACCCCCCTCCAGTGCCCCTTCCCACACGGCCCCCTCCCCATCTCACTTGACGGCAATCCAACCTTCTTGCCCTGAGCAGCAGGCCCCCCTTGGGAGTCCTTCTTGCCCCACCCCCCGTCCTTTTCTCACACTCCATCTCTCAGTCCATCAGCTGGCCCTGTGGGCCCTGCAGTCAAAATGAATCCAGAATCCAGCACTTTCTTCCAGGCCCCTCCCACCTGTTTACTACTGCACTGCCGCCCCCTGCCCCAGGGCCTTTGCACATGCTATCCCCGCCACTCCGATCACTCTTCCCTTGCATTGTCACGTGGCCCCTCACTACTTTCTCCAGGTCTCTGCTCAAGTCACCTCCTCAGTGAAGCCTTCCCAGACTGCCCTGCTTCCATTGTGAACCCCCTACCACGACTCCCTCGTCCCATTAATCTGTTTTACATTCCTCAACCACGCTCATCACCATCCAACACATTACATCATTTTGTTGTCTCTTTGTCACCTCCGGACTGTCAACCCCACAAACACAGGGATCACTGTTTTGTCACCACTGTGTCCCCAGAACCTAGAACAGTGCCTGGTGCACGGTAGGGGCTCACCAAGTAGCTGTGAGATGAACGAGGGGGTAAGTGGTTGGCGAACGTCCCCAAGCTACGAGCTCCGAGGCTGACTTGACCCTGGGACCCAAAGGTAGCTTCTTGCTGTGTGGTCTCGACTTCTACGGGCCTGGGTTTCCCTGCCTGGCAGTGGACAGTCCTGCAGGCAAGCAGGGCGCGGGCCGAGCAGGGCCTTACCTGCTAGCTCCCGCTGCTTGGGGCTCACTTTGCCCGCCGCCAGGATCATGGGCACGCTGCCAAAGTAGCCGTTGCTGATGCCCATGAGTAGAGAGAGGATGCAGGGCCAGGCCGGGTGGCGGAGCGCGGGCGTGCTGCTGGGGTAGACGCACAGGATGAAGAGGGGGATGAAGACCACACGGAGGCAGGAGCAGGCCAGCAAGTGGGTGCCCTGCCAGTCCATGGGCAGCGCCGCCAGGATCTGTGGGGAGACAGACGTGTGGGCCCATGCCACTCCCCTCGCGTCTTCCCGGCAGCCTCCAGACACACCCCTATCCCTAGACACTCCTGGCTCAGGCTGTGTCCCCGTCCTTTCCCACCTTTGTCCACCAAACCCCTCATATGGCGACACATAGTCCTTGCCGTGTGCCCGGCACCCAGCTAAACACGACACACATGCCCCTGTTCAGCCTGCACAGCACCCTCACCGGGTGGGGCTCTTGACGTTATTTGAGAAACGAGGATACAGAGGCCCAGAGGATCAGGCCCACCTGCATAAACACGTACGAAGCGGCAGCAACTGAACCCACTAACTAAGCTTTGCTCCCTCGGGAAGCACAGACTCGAGCTTCTCAGACCTCCCAGCTGTGTGACCCCAAGCAGATGGCTTTCCCTCTCTGAGCCTTGCGTTTTTCTACAGAAGACCAACGACAGGCCAGCCATTTCTGGGTGCCCTTCTCCGTGTGCCCCCACCTGTGCTCAACTAGTGAGTGTGGAGCAAGCGCCGCCTCCCCCAACTGCTCCCAGCTGCGGTCTGGACCATGGCTCTGCTCCCGCCCTCCCCACCCGGAGCCACGTGCATCCTCAGCTTGGGGCCTGCGCCTCCCCGGGGACCCTCCCCGCGGCTCCCGCAGGGACCCTGGCGTCTGCTGCCCCCACCCACGGCATCCTCCCCCAGGGCCGGGAGCGTTGGCGGGGGCGCCCACCTTGCCCACGAAGTCAGAGAGGTTGAACACGGCCATGATGAGAATGGGCAGCCACTCGCCCAGGATGCAGTGGTGGATCTCGGACTCGAGACCCGGAAACAGGCACAGCGTGATGAAGTAGGTCACGGCAATGGACAGCATGTCCGCCCAGATGACGCGGGCCACCACGTAGCGGTGCAGCAGCAGGGCTGTGGGCGGCCGGCCAGGTCAGGGGGCCCCGGCCCCCCGGAACACCCCCTGCCCTCCGCGCGCAGACAAGACACGGGACGCCGGGGCCCCGCCCGCCCCACCTCGGAAGGAGGGCCAGCTGCGCCTGATTCTCGGCCGAGGCACATCAAAGCGCGTGTAAGCTCCCCCGCCGCCGGTCACCTCGTGGGCTGGGCTGTCCTTCGGGGACCCGCCGTTGGCCAGGCCTGGGCCCTGGTGCTCCTGGAGGGGGTACAGGGTGGGACGCGTTTCGGTGAGAGCCCCCCGCACGCTCCTGCCGCCCGCTTCCTCGCCGTCCAGCAAACACGCCAAGCTCCTCCCACGCCCCGGAGCCTCTGCGCGTGCGCTTCCCTCTGCCCACCCCACCCCCACCCCCCGCCCCGCCCCGCCCCCATGCCTTTCGTGTGGATCCTCACACCCCTCCGCACGGCTCAGGTCTCAGCCCAGAGCCACTCGCGGACCCTCCGTGACCATTAAGGGGGCCCCGGTTTCTGACGTGGGCCTTGTCATAGCTGGCCTCCCTTTGCCCGGCCTCTGGCTCCGCGCAGTGTCCGGGGCGCCCCAGCTCCCCAGGATGGCTCCGGGCGGGCCTGCGGGGGAGGCCACAGGTGTGGGCCATCACACCGGGGGCGTGGGGAGGTTAAGGCCTCAGGTGTGGGCTGTCACAGCCAGGGGGCCTCAGGCCTCAGGTGTGTGGTGCCACCAAGGGATGAAACCTTGGTCCACGGAACGAAGCAGGGCCCGTGGGTAGGAGCCTCGGGCCACAGGAGGAGCTGGAGCGACAGCGACAGCGACAGCGGGGCGCGGCTGGAGGAGCTCGGCTGGGACGGGGCGGCGGCCGTGCCGGGCCTCCCGGCTCCCTCCGCCGACCTCGCGACTTACAAAGTGCACGTCCTCGGCGGCCACGTCGTGGTGCACGCGGTAGCCGGCCCTGTGGCCGGGGCGGGGCCGCGCCGTGTGGTAGAGCACGAAGCGGCTGCCCCGCACCAGCAGGTGCAGCAGGAAGCAGATCAGCTCCAGGCCCGCGGAGACCAGGAAGAAGATGAGGGTGCCGGCCCGCTCGTCGGGCAGCAGCAGCTTCGTGAGGATGCGGCTCAGGGAAACCATCACGCCCGCCGTGCCTGCGGGGGGAGGGGCCGTGATGCGGGAGACCCCGCCCACTCGACCCCGCCCCGCCCCGCCCAGCAGCCCTGGGACACGGACACGCTGTGGCCGTCCACAGGACGCGCCCGCGCAGACCGCCCCTCTCTGGCCCCTGCGCCCGGCTCACACACACCCCACCCCAGGCGCACTGATCACGTGCCTGCTGTGTGCCCGGCACCGTCCGCCCTGAGGACACAAGTGGGGACGACGCATGCGGGCCCTTCCTTCTGGGGCTCGTTGGGGAGAGACCCCAAACAGGTCGCAGAAAAACACCAATGATTGTGCAGGATCTGGGGGGACAGGCAGAGACGAGGGGGCGACTATCCATTGGCAGAGGGCGGGCATGAGCTCTACGTGTTTGTGTTTGCGGAGCTGAAAGGAAGTGGTGGGCTTGGAACCAGGTGGGTGGGGTCCTAAGGTCACAGGGGAAGGGGCTGGGGGTCACGGCAAGCAGGGTACCTTCCCAGAACCAAACTCCACAGACGCGAGGCTTGGAGCCCTGGGGGCACCTCGTGGGCCTCACCGTATGTAGAGGGTACAGAGTACCCCAAAGGGGAGAAATGGGGCCCAGAGTCCACCTGAGTCCTGCCCCACAGCACGGCTGAGCCTGGCCCATCCAGGCCCGGAAGGAAGACTGAGGACATCTGGACGAGGTGCTCCGAAGTGCTTGCGGCTGGGCTGAGGGTGGGGCGGCCCCCGTGCTGGAGGGCAGCAAGACAAGAGGGGGAGTCGGCTGCTCGGGCTGGGGCGCAGGGATCACCCCGGAAGGCAGGTCCACACGACTTGCAGGGACTTAGAGCACTGGGTGTCGGGTAGGTCTCAGGTTTGAGCAAGGGGGTGCCCTTCACTGAGCAGGGGCCGGTGGGATGACGTGTTGGGCTTGGGAAAGGGAGTCTGAGTTGCCAAGTGGGGGTGGGGCTCTGAGGAGAGCTTGGTGCTGAGGGCCGGCACTTGACATCACGGGTGTAGATGAGCTGCCCTGCACACACATGCACACACGAAACGCACGCCTTGCACAGACGCTGTGAGACACTCGAGACCCATGCTCAGAGTGTGGCACATGCTCCTCACATCACAGAGGACTCTGCACCCAAAGAGACCATGCCTATCACAGCCTCATCCCTCCTGTCTGGGAGTCCGGCCCCCCACCAGCCAGGCGATCGCCAGCCCCGCCTCGGTCCCAGGAAGAGGGTCCCAGGGCCTAGGCAGCTCTGGGGTCTGCAGATACTCACTCTCCCCCGTCATCACCCCCTGCGTGTACCTCTTGGGCAGCATCCCCGTGTACCCATAGAAGCTGGATTGCTGCACTTGAGAGAGAGAGAGAGAGAGAGAGAAGTAACCATGAGATACCACTTATCACCTGTTTGCTTGGAACAGGATTCAGAAGTTTGAGAACACTGTTGGCAAGGGTTGCTGGGAAAGGACACTAACACCACTGGGGGCAGAGGGACCCTGTCCAATCCCCTCGCGGGGTGCGGTGGAAACAGCACCGCCCCCTGCACAGCACAGTCCTGCCTTCGACATTCCCGCCCCGGGGCTGGCCAGGCTCCCCAACCTCCTCTGGTCATTGACACCCAAGCAGAAATGACACGCGTCACTCCTGGACCAGGTAGGAAAAGCCCACATGGTCTTCTGGTCTGTCTTTCCCCAGGGGCGGCCACAGAAGAGGCCATGTGTTACAGACGGGGAGCCACCAGCAGTCCGAGTGAGTGTGGAAATAACCCCACCGACACGCTGGACGTGCAGCAAGGGCCAGAAATAAGGCCGGTTCCGAGAAGCCACTGAGATCTCTGGGCTCGTTTGTTACCACAGCATAACGTCTCGTCCTGACCAACAAGACAGAAGTGCGGCAGTATCTGGGGAAAATGAAAACGTACTGGCTCAAGCCCTATGGTCTAGTGACTCCACGCCTGGAAGTAAACCCTGGAGCAGGGATGACATACTAGCATCTCCTTCCTGGTGGGGTTACCAGCACTTTTTTTTTTTTTTTTTTTTTTAACGAAATAGAACAGAGCAGACCTGAGTACAAAGCCTGGATTGAGAATATTATTTCACAAAGCCTTGATTTCATTTATAAACACACACACACACACACACACACACACATGTGTGCTGGGTCATAATGTGAAATGTATCTCTTTCTGGAAGTCACGATCAACAGAACAATTGGCCTGGACCTTTGCAAACATCACTGCCACAGAAGACAGAGAAAGGCTGAGGGCCTTTCGGATTAAAGGAGACTAAAGATGTGACCAGTGATGCAATGTGTGATCCTGGGCTGGGTCCTGGGTCAGAAAAACCAAACGCTGTACAGGACATTACCGCGACAAACAGTAAAATGATTATGGATTGTAGATCTGATAATAGTATTGTATCAATGTTAAATGTCCTGATTTTGGCAATTGTAAATGTGGTTCTAGAAGAGATGTCTTAGGTTTCGCTGTTAAACACCCTGAACTGTTACCATTTAGGCAAAGAAGCATGATGTCTGCAAGTAATTCCCAAACGGTTTAAGGACAAAACATACATTTTCTATTTATATATATTTAGGGGAAATTTCATATATATACATATACTTTAGAAGGTGGAGGAGGTGGACTTCCCTGGTGGTCCAGTGGCTAAGACTCCGCGCTCCCAGTGCAGGGGGCCCGGCTTCGATCCCTGTTCAGGGAACTAGATCCCGCATGCCGCAACTAAAGATCCCACACTTGGCAACGAAGATCCTGCATGCCGCAACTAAGACCCAGCGCAGCCAAATAAATAAATACATATTTTTTAAAAAGATTCTTATTAAAAAAAAAAAAAAAAAAAAAAGGGGGGGGCAGGGGGGGGGGAAAGAGAAAGCCCAAAAAGGAAAA
>NW_006771655.1:593041-600360 GCF_000442215.2 Lipotes vexillifer
TGAGCCTGCGCATCCGGAGCTTGTGCTCCGCAACGCGAGAGGCCACAACAGAAAAAGATTCTTAATAAAAAAAAAAAAAAAAAAAGAAGGTGGGGGCAGGGAGGGGGAACAGAGAAAGCCAGAAAAGGAAAGAAAGCACATGTGGCAAAATGTTAACAATTGGTGAATCTAGGTGAAAGATATATGGGAACTCATTATATTATTCTTAACTTTCCATAGGTTTAAAACAGTTTCAAAATAAAAAGTTAAAAAAAAAATTGTGAAAGCTACCGCCCAAGAGAAACACAGTGACATGGTGACATGGGCAGGAGAGGTTGTGAAGCCCAGTTTATACCTGAGAAAACCAGGGAACTGCCTCCATGTCCACATGGCATGCGGGCACGTGGACATGTGTGTGGAGTGTGTGCTCTGACTCTGTGTGTGACCAGCGCACGCAGCCCTTTGGGTGTGCAGTGTGCGTGCATGTGTGAAAGTAGACGTTCATGTGTGAAAGTAGACTCGCCCATGTGCACATGGAAACGCACCGGCACTGAGCCTGGCTCACCCTGTATTAACATGCCCCCAGCACACGAACAGGGCCGGTGGGACAGCCCGCAGTGGGCACCCAGGGGCTCAGCCCACCCCGGCCCCTGGCCCTACCTGTGCAGCCGAAGGCCACGGTGCCCACCGCAGCCAGGTTGATGGCATAAGCCTGGTCACGAGAGAAGAGCTGCAGCCACACGTCGCAGATGCTGATGAACAGGAGGGGGCCCAAGGCTAAGAGGTAGCCTGTGTGGGGAGAGGTCAGAGAGGTGGCAATCGATGGTGGGCTGGGCGAGCCCCCTCATCCCCCAACATAGAGCCAGGTCTGAGGAGCCCTCTCTCTGCCTTTCCCCTTAATACTGGGAGGGCGGGGACATCTTAGAGTTCTAGGAGGGGCACCCAGAAGGCTTCCTGGAGGAGGCGCCTCGAGCTGGGTTTTGAAGCTGAGTGTTACCATGGAGACAAATGGGAGAGGAAGAGCAGGGAAGAGCAAGGGCCCCGGGACACACGTGGGGTGCACAGCAGCCTCGCCAGGCGCAGGCATCATGCCAGCACGTGTTACACGCACATGGGCCTGACACTTTTCATAGCTGAACGCCATGACATTCCTAGGAGGTGCGCCCATCTTACAGACGAGGAGACTGAGGCACGCGCAGGGAATGGAGGGGCATGTGAGGGACAGGTGTGAGGGCCGGGAGCCGGGTGGGCAGCGGGCAGCGTACCGGCAGTGATCCTCGTGTGCAGGCTCAGTCTCTCCACCAGCGCGTTGTTCAGGAGCACAGCCACCAGCGCCACCAGGATGTAGGTGAGGCTCATGTCAAACACAATCGAGGTCCCTGGTGTGGGGGAGGGTAGCAGGGGTTCAGGGGAGCCCCACCCTCTGCACCTGCCCCTGCCAGGCACTGCTTCCTCCCTCTGCCCCAAAGGGGCTGACAGCCCAGAGAGGGTGAGTGGCTGCCCTTGGGGTCACACAGCAATTCACAGCCGAGCTAGGGTTTGAATAAAATGGGCTCCCCAAGTGGGGTCCTGCCCAAGGGGTTTCTGGAGGGTGGCAGGCCTGAGCCAAGTGTGCAGGGCAGCAGGCGACGGCAGGACGCGACTGTGGGGGACCCACCTGGGTACCTGTGGTGCAGGTAGTCCACGTCGGTGATGAAGCTATTGTACGGCAGCAGGAAGCCCACGCCAGCCAGGAGCGTTGCAAAGTAGACGGCGCGGTAGCGGTCGTCAGGCACCGGCTCCTCTGCCCGCAAACCCAGACGCCAGGTGAGACGCAGACCAGCCCATTCGCGGCCGCGACCACCACATCAGGGCTGCAGTCCACCAGGGCACCCCCATCACGACCACCATAGCCACAGCCACTGCGTCTGCCACCCGAACCACAGACACGGCCTCCCACCATGCATCTGTCACTGCCACCAGAAGCACTGCCACCTTAGCCACCATCACCATGGCCACTCTCACCATATCCAAGCCACCAAAGCCATCATGACCGTGGCTACTCTCCATCACTATGGCCACAGCTGCCCACACCACCACCATCATGGCCATTATCAAAAGTCACCAAACACCATGGCCACTGTCACCATCGTACCCACCATCATGACCACCATCACCCCACCCACGGTCCATCATCACCGTGGCCACTGCCACTGTATCCACCAGCATTACGGCTGCCGTCACCCTGGCCACCATCCATCCCCATAGCCATGGCTGCCAAAGCTGCTGCATCACAGCTGTTATCATCACCTTACAGCCAGTGTAACCATGGTCACCGTCACTGTGGCCGCTCTCCACCTTCATGGCCCCAGCTGCCCCAGTCATCACAGTCATGGCTGCCAGACATACAACCACCAATACCACGGCCAGTGCAGCCATCACCACAGCCACTGTCCGTTACCAAGAGGCTGCTGCCACCGTGACTCTCACCATCATGGCCACTGAAGCACCTGGCTAGAGAGAACAGAGAAGTGGCCTTTTGGAGACTCAGCTCCGGGACCAGCTGGGTGGCCAGACCTGGTGGGGCTGAGGCAGTGTCCTCTGGGAGGCGACCTATGCTCTAAACCAGCGTCCAATATACAGGGCTGATTCTCCTATAGTTAGTGTTCACACATCCAGGAACCGCGGGCGGAAGTGGGAGTGGGACCACATGCTATGCCCCTTAGAGATCCACCAGCAAAATGTTTGCTTCCCACCCCCATGACTTGAGGCTCCGCTGGGCCAGAGGGCTTCGCTCCAAAGGGAGGAACGGTTCCCCCCAGAGACACAGTGATCCTGCAGAGAACAGGGCTGCTGCTCTGGCTGCGGGGACAGATCCTGACCGTCATCACTGGGAAATCAGGTTTCTCCCGTGTGGGAGTGAGAGAGTAGGTCCGCAAGACAGGAGGTTCCTCACGGCCTCTCTCAGGACGTGTAATCCCTGTGACACGGTCAATGGAAAACGATACCAACCCAAGTCCAGCAGGACTAGTGATCGAGAGCCTTCAAGAATGAAGGTTGGGGGAATTCCCTGGTGGTCCAGTGGTCACGAGTTGGCACTCTCACTGCTGGGGCCCCAGGTTTGATCCCTGGTCGGGGAACTAAAATCCCATAAGCCACATGGCGCGGCCAAGAAAAAGAAAACAAAACAACGAAGCTTGGGTCACCCACCGGGCAAAGGACCATGACCAGTTAAGATGCTTGTGGTGGGCAAATGGAATATGGGATGGGTGGTGGGAGAAGGTAGCTATGAATACCAGCTACAATCATGTGACTAGTCACAGACATGAGGACTGACACTGTTATGAGTATTGCTTCCTTTTTTTGATGTGAATATGTGTGTGTATGTATTAATCAAATGCTTTTATTTTATTCACTTTCTCACCCCTGTATCATCTAACATAAGATGTGTTCGTAACAGTTAACGCTGTATATCAGTATTGAAGTTTGGGGGATCAGAGGAGAAGTGTGAACATCAACACACAAGGACTTTGCATCCTTTGGGGAAAGGGTTAGTGTGTTTTTGTTCATATGGGGGTCCGTTATGTCCTGGTAGGTGGGGGGTTGACTGTTAGTGTCTTTTTCTGGAGACTATGGTTTAGGGAGCTGTGTATAGGAGGCAAGCTGGTAAGGGGTGGACTGTAATGGTCAGTTTGTAGGTCAACTTGGAGGCTGAACCACAGTCCTGTTGTTCAATCAAACACCGACCAAGGTGCTGCTGTGAAAAGATTTTTCTTTCACAGAAAAATCACACAAAGCCCCTCCTTAGTTACTTTAAGTTTGATCAAAAGGGAGTTTACCCTGGGTGGGCCTGACCTAATCAGGTAAGACCTTGAGGTCTTCCCAGAACTCAGGAACCCCAAACGGCTCGTGCCCCTGGGATTCCAGCCTGCTTGTCATCTTCCGTCCTGACCACCTGCCTGATGGACTTCAGACTGGCTTAGCCAGCCTCCTCTTTAGTCAGCCAATGTCCTATAATAAATGCATATGGATATCTATACATCTATATCTGTATTGCATCTTTAACTCTCTTTCTAGCTCAGTCTATCTCCTACTGGCTCTGGTAGAACCTTGACTGATGCAGCCACCGTCACCATAGCCATTACAGCTAAAATCACCACTGCCCTGGTCACCATGGCCACCATCCAATTCTATGGCCATGGCAACGTGGCATCCACTACCTGGCCAGGAGAAGCCTGGGGATGGGCCCCGAGCTGACTCTGTCCATACACACGGGTGCAGGGAGATTATCCCAACCCAGCATGGGTCTCAGCCAGCAGAATCTCCACTCCCCATCTGCAAAGAGAGGGGATGGAAGCTGAGAGTAAGTCTCCATGTCGGAGCCTGAAGTGATCCTAGTATAACCTGTGGCCAGCCCCAAAACGAGCTATCTCTTACAGGGGGGCCTCCTGAGTGCCGGGAAACGTCTTAAGCCACATTTTGTGGATCCAGTTGCAAGCACATTAGGGTGGCCCCAGGATCATTCCCCTTTTCCAGATGAAGAAACCGAGGCCCAGAGAACAGTGACTTACCCAAGGTCCCTGAGTGGACAGAGACAGGAGCTGGGGTTGAACCCAACTCTGCCTAACTCCAGACCTGCACACTGCCCAGTCTGCAAGTCTGATCTCACAGGCAACTGGCCTATTTCCTCCATGTAGGGAACCTGAGGCTCCGAAAGGTTGAGGCACTTGCCCTAGGACACACAGATAGGTGGAAAACCGGATATTTGTTTCTTGGGGTTTTTTTGGGGGGCCGTGCTGTGCAGCTTGTGGGATCTTAGTTCCCTGACCAGGGATTGAACCTGGACCCTCGGCAGTGAAAGTGCGGAGTCCTAACCACTGGACCGCCAGGGAAGTCCTCAAAACTGGGGTGTTTGAACCTCACATCAATCCTCTTTTCGGACACTTTCCCATCTCCACTGAAGTGAGGCATGGCTTGCTCTGACCCAAGAATGCAGCCAACACAATATGCGTCAGTCGTAGACAGAAGTTTACATACAGGTCAGTGCATGATTCACCGTGTGCCCTCCCACCTCCTCAGTGGTCGTGGAAACCCACGTTAAGATGGAGCCTTCCCTGGGCACACGGCATTGGTGAAGGCACTGGGCCGGTGGGCTCGTTTGTTACTGCAGCAGATCTAATCCATCCTGACCGACGCTGCCTCCCGGGTTCAGTGACCGCCCCCGCAAGGTTCCCCATCCCGGGAAGGCTCCTGAGGGCTCCCACAGCCGTCCCTGCTTTGGGGCAGACGCGTACCCTGGCCGCACCCTCACTCACCAGAGTCCGTGAAAAGCGGGATGCCCCTGGCCCTACTGCCCTGGGCCTGGGCTACCCCTGCCACCACCTCCGCCAGCTGGCCGCTGTCGAAGCTGAAGCTTGTCACCACGCTCCTGTGCGGCGTGCTCGCCATGCTGGGCTCCTGGAGTTGCTGGCTGCCCACCGAGCCCATGGCAGCCCTGCTGCCGGGAAAGCAGATGACGCAGGTTGGGGAGGCCAGGAGGGGATCCCTGCCCCACTGCCACGCGGCCAAGCCTGCACCCCCGGGGGACCACCCTATCCATCCCACCCACCTTGAAACAGCACGCAGGGGCACACAAACCTAAGTGGACGAGTGATGTCACGTGACTTGTGTCTTAAGATGCTCCCTGGCTGCAGCGGAGAGCAAGGCTGCAGGCCTGCGTGAGGGCGGCGGCAGTGGGCACAGCGGAGAGAAAGAGACCGGGGGGAGGGGGTGGGGGGGAGAAATATTCTGAACACTTGTGTGCCAGCACCGTGCTCGAGCGTCCCACGAACCATCTCCCTCTGGGAGGGGGTTCAGACATTCACTCATTTGACAGCCGATGTTAGAGCGTGAACGTCCCCCCGGCCCACCACCCCGATCTCACAGGCAGTAAGCGGTGGGGCCTGAACCCGGACCCAGGCCTGTGGGACCGTGAGCCACCACGGCCCACCGTTCTGGGGCCGACCACGCGGGGGAGCAGAAAGCCCTCCCTTTGGTCTGCCTCCGTTTCTCTGGTCCGTAGCCCTTATCTTTGGAGGAAAGGAAGGAGCTGATTGATCCTTGAGGGAGTAACACCCCCATTGTGTAGGTGACCCTGTGGGTGTTGGGGGGTCTAGTTTTTTCCCTGAAACATTGATCAGTTTGTTTTTCTGACAACTTTTATTAATTTATCTGACTGCCAAAAGGATACAAATTCGCTGTAGAGAATTTGAGACAAAGATGGGACACGGAAGCACCGGGTACTGAGCGTAGCACTTCCGCTTCCTGGGCCACCCCGAGCACGTATGGGGGAACCCACAGAAGAAGCCGGGAGACAGACCGCTTCCCAAGGGATCCCACGTGCCTGGCGCTACTCCGAGTCTCTCTGAGGATGGCGCCGGCCACGCCCAGCTCCCCCACCTCTGCTTGTCCCATCTAACGTCCTTCCTGCCTCAGTTTACCTGCTCCCCAGCCTCCAGGCGGGTGTGCTGACCAGTGACGGGGTGCCTCCCCTGGGCTTCTCCCCTTCCTTGCTCCCCATAGAGTTTTAGTGGGGGTCTGAGAGCTCGGGACCATCCCTGATTCCAGGTGGGCCCTGGGGACTGGGTAAATTCTGGTCTTGCCCTCCCGGGGCTGACCCGGCCTGATGCGCGCCCAGCAGCAGCGGCGAGGGGGGTTGCAGGTCTCCTCCCGGGGCCTGGGAAGCCAGGCGTGAACCCCTCTGGTCTCGGTGCGCTTCGTGTTGCCCCCAGCCCCGGGCCTCCTGCTGCATCTGGAGCTGGGGGGCCGAACAAGACACAGGACAGAGCTTGGCCTGGGTTCGAATGACTGTGGCCTTAGGCAGGATCCTGCACTGGAGGCTTGGACACCCTCGGTCCCCAGCCACCCAGCGTCCTGGGTGGGGCCGGGGAAGGGGCCAGCGGCAGAGCGGCGGTCTACAACGGGCACTCCTCCCTCCAGCCCCGGAGGATGTGCACCCCCGACCCCCTGGGCCGTGTTCCCCACAGAGACGCGGCGGCGCCCCAAGCCTGCCGGGGGCCCCCCCCCCGCTGAGGTCTCCGCCCCGCCCAGAGGCCGCGCCCCCCGGGAAGGCGGACGTGTTCCGCGACAAGCCAGGAGGCCGCCCAACTGCTCCCTCCCGCTCAGCGGGTGAGGCGGGCAGCTGCCACCCACTGGGCCCCCCTCAGTCACTGTCCCCACGTGCTGCTGCAGTCCGCCTCCAGGGAGGTGCTCTGGCTCCCCCTGCGGCGGCCCCATGACCCCTGATACCACCTTCCATGGTGGCAGGGCAGAGGGTGCCCCGAGGCTGCCCCCACCTCTCCTGGGCTGCAGGCCTCAACCCG
>NW_006771655.1:600370-608215 GCF_000442215.2 Lipotes vexillifer
TCCAACTCCACACCCGCAGCCCAGAGCCCCAGCTCTCCCCCCATCCGCCCCTCCTCCTCCCGGGTCCCCCTTTAATGAAAATTTACGGACAGACAGGTCAGGGATCCTCTCCTGACCCCAGCAGTCCTGAAGGCCCCGCTCATGCCCCCACTTTGCAGAAAGAGAAACCGAAGCACAGAGAGCCAGGTCCAGGGGTCCAGCTTCTATTGGGAGCCCCGCCAGGCCGACCACCTTTGGCTCCCCCCATTTCAGAGGCAACTGAGTGGACAAGCGTTCTAACTGTGCCCCCAGGACATTGTGAAGACGCTGGGTGTCTGAACCCCAAGGCCAGGATGACCCCTCTCAGGGGCTGCGCTCCAGCCGGAGGGCCCAAGGGAGCCTGAATTCCATCTGGAAAGCCAGCCTGTTAGCTCTCCTTGAGCCTCAGGCTCCTCATGAGCCCCAAGCCCTGGCTGGCTGGACGCCCTTGGCTGGCCCTGGCCCCCTGTGCCTGGGCCAGCTTATGAGCTCTGCTGTTCTTTCCCCAGCCAAGCTTTCTGGACTGGCCCAACTCCTCCCCGTTGGTTCTGCCCACAGGAAAGTGGGTTTCAAGACCCTTGGGCCACCCGCTTCCTGGAGCCCAGGGAGGATGCATGAATGCACTGGCCACAGGAGCTGGCTGGCTCCTAGGGTGCCCAGCCCCAGGCCCTGGTCCCTGGCCTTGGTGCTGCAGTTCCCCCACCCACAGGCTCTTTCTGCGAGTCCAGCCCCATCAGCAACAAAGTTGGTTCCCCGGCCTGCGCTCCCAGGCGAAGGGCAGACTCCAGGACCACCCGGAGGTGACCGCTGGGCGCAGGCCACACCTCTTCCAGCCCTTTCCCAAGAGCTGGGAGGGGTCCGGCAGGGGGAAGGGGTGAGGGGGGGCGGCGGAGGTTCCAGGAGGGAACTCCGGATGGAAGGACGCTTAGGGTGTGCCCGGGGACGGGGAGGCGCCTGGCCCTGAGCAGGGCCTGGAGCCGCCGGCCACTCTCCCGCTTCCCGGGTCTGCGTCCTGCCTGCGCTCGCAGATGGGCTGGTGCGGGGCTGGTCCGGTCCAGATGCTGGATAGGGTGGGGGTGGGAGCCCTCTCATTCCGGGTTGGGGGTGGGAAGGTGGGGGACTCGGGGTCCCCGGGGTCACGTGCCCCCATCCCTGGACTCGGCGGCCGGAGCCGGCGCGGAGCCGGGCCGCGCGCGCCTCAGACAAAGGCTCCGACAGGTCCCCGCGTCCCAGCCGGTCCCCCCCACCCCCGCCCGCCTCCCCCGCGGTGACCGCTTACCTCGGCCCGGTCGGGTCCTGGGGTCCTCCAAGCTCCCAGCCCCGCCCGCGCCCAACGCCCCCGCGCCGGGACCCCTGGGCGCCCGCGCCCCGCCCCGCTGCGCCCCGCTCCCCGCACCCCTCCTCGGGCCGAGCGCGGCCGAGCGCGGCCGGCGTCCTCCGCGGGTCCCGGGTCGGCCGGCCCCCGGGTCGGCGACCGCGTCCGGGGGGCGCCAGCAGCAGCGGCAGCGGCAGCGGCAGCGGCAGCGGCAGCGGCAGCGGCCAACGTTAGTCTATGTGACGCACTGCTTTACGCAGAAAGCTCTGTCGAGAAGTTCTGTTAATTATCTATTTCTTCGTCCAGGTGAAGTCTCGCGCCAGCCAGCGCTCTGCTCCCGTGTGCGGCAGCGGCAGCGGCAGCGGCAGCGGCGAGCACAGCGGAGACTCCCGCGCTCCGCCCCGGCCCGCCACCCCCGCGGAGCCCCGCCCCTTTCTCCCCTCCTCCTTCCCCGCCCTCCTCCTCCGTCTCCCGCCCGCTGCGCCCGCAGAGGCGGGGGAGGGGCGAAGGTTGAGGTCGGGGCCCCAGACGCCCCGGGGGACCTATTGGTCCCGGCGACCCTGGGGTGACCTGTGGCTGATCTAGCCGCCATCCCCCATGCCCACCTCCCCGCCTGGGTGCCCAGGCCTACTGCCCCCCTCCCCGCACCCCGCCCACCCCTACCTTGTCCCCTCGCGGGGGAGGCCTGCGGTGCTCGAGGGGTGGGTGGGACAGGTTACCCGGTGAGCTGATCCAAGTTTTGAAGGATGAGTAGGATTCCGCGGGCTGGAGAAACGCGTGGATTCCACAGAGGTCTAGGGGCTGCCGCGGCCCCCTGTGCCGCTCCTTCGCGTGGTCCCCACCCCTGCCCGCGGTCCCCCTGCTCGCCGCTTGGGATCAGACCCTGACGAGGTCGCTTCCTATCACTGAGCTTCAGTTTTCTCCCAGGAAGGTGGAATTATAACCCTCCCCAGGGCTGTCAGTCCCGGTGCGCACCTCTCTCCCAGCTGCCGATTGCTCATCTGTAACCTGGCCCTAAGAGAAGAGACCCGTGCTGAGGCTCAGAAAACATGCCCTGGGAGCAGTCCACGTTGGGGGGAGGGGGTGTTCCTTGCCCGGAAAGGGGTCCAGCCTCAAGGGGAGAACAAGAACCAGGTGGGAGGTAGATGAGCCTGCCCATGGGAAGCCCCCAACCAGGGCTGAGCCCTCCCTGTGGGATCAACAGAGGTGCCTGCCAGGACTCGTGCCAAGCCCCTACCTGGATGCCCTCCCCTCACTTTCCACCAGACTAGCCCCTCTTCCTGCCTGGAGACCCACCCCTGGTGAGTGAGGGTGGGCCAGGGGGACGTGGCCGTTGTTCAGTCATTAATCTCAAAGTTAATGAGCCTGATGCTTCCCAGGCCCTAGAGCTTTGAAAGGGCCAGTGCAGGAAACCATGCAGAGCTGCCCTGGGTGTAGATAAAAATTATTCGGTGCCTGTGAGACATTGTTCTGGATTCAGGGGACACATCAGGGTCCCTGCCCCCATGGGGTTACGTAGGCAATGAACAGGTACAATCATTTGCGGAAGCGTCAGATGGCAGACAGGGGTGGGACAGACAATGGCATGTGTCTATGGGAATGGGTGGGCATTATTGTCTAGTGGTCAGGGAAGGCCACTCTGAGAAGGTGACGCTGGGCCTGAGAGACTAGCCCCTGGTGGGGAGGTTTGTGGGAGGGGGCTTCTAGGCAGAGGGACAGCCAGAGCAAAGTCCTGAGGCCAGAGAAAGCTCATTCTATTCGGGAACAGAAAGAAGGCTGGTGGATCTGGAACAGAGGAAGGGAGAAGCCATTCCGGGGAGAAGCGGGCAGAGGGCAGGAGCCAGCCTGGGGGAGGGGGTCTTGTTGGAGCCCCTGGAGTGTTTTAGTAGGAGTAGGTTTTTAAACCTAGATTCCAGGTGGGAGTGCAAACTGGAACAACCCTTCTGGAAAGTAAGTTAGCCTTAAAAAAAAAAAAAAAAAAGCCTTTCATCCAGAAAATCTAGCCTAAGGAAATAATTCTAAATACAGAAAGGGCCTTATATACAAAAATGTTCATCATATTGTAATAGCCAAACAATGCAAATAGCCTGATTACCCAAGAAGAGACGATAAGGAATATTCATCATGGTGGGAGACAGATGACATGATTGTTATATTTGAAAAAAATACCAAGAAAACTAATGGAATAACATGTCACCACTAGGATGTACAGTTATGAAGGATTGATAATAATGTGGAAAACTGGCAGTGTGGAAGCAGGTGACACAGAAACAGGAAGAAATGGGAAGAAATACAAAAGATACTTTGCACTTTGTGCCCCCAAATTGGAAAAACCAGGTAACAGGATTTTCTGGGAAAATAAAAAATGAGCAGACAAGCTGCCATAAGACGAGAAATAAAATCTAAGTAGAACACGTACTGGGGAGGAAATAGAGAATTTTGTTAAAGAACTACTTAGCCTCTGCTCCCAAACCCCAGGTGTGAGCAGTTTCACAGAATTACGGAATTCTACCCAACTTTTAAAGAACAGGGAGCCACAATGCAACTTAATCATTCCAGAGCACAGGAAAAAAAGAAAGAACATCCTAAACCTGATAAAGTTTTCTCTAAGAAAACAACAGAACGGTCTGGCCTGTGAATACCAGTATAAAACCCTAAATACAATATTAGCAAATAGTGATTGCTTCAGAGAAAGGAGATGGGGGGCGGGGCTCAGAGAAAGCACACATTGTTTACTGTAGCCTTTTGTACATTTTGATTTTTTTAATATTAAGTGGACAAGCCTGATACACAATTATGCATAGAAGGAAATGTAGCAAAATGTTAAACTGTGGTCGTCATTGAATGTGGGGACAGGAGAGGCATCACTGTCTTCTCTATTTTTCTGCCTTTTCTATACAAAGTCCATCAGTTTGCTAAGTCGGCTGAGAAACTTTGGGGTTTAGGTTAGGGTCAAAGTCTGGGAGGGTAATGGATTTCTCCCAGTGCCCAAAGGACCTTATAGCAAGGGCTGGTGATGTGATGGGGAGTTCAGGGCTGTGTCCTGGGGGCTTGGAGGGGCCTGGTGGCGGCAGGTGCATTTGAGGTGGGCTCAGAACTGAGAGGGGCAGGCCACCCCCACAGCCAGCTGTGTCAGGACCCTTCCTCAGGGCCAGTCCAGCCGTGAGCTCCGCAGGGCCACCTGAGATGTGAAAACCACACACGCTTACTGTCTATGCCACTGACCTTTGGTGCGTGTTTGTTACGCAGCACAGTCGTGGCTGTGATAACAGATACACAGGTTGATTGACTTGTCCTGTGCCCTGGTGTTGAATGTCCACCCCTTGCCCTGCACCATGCCGTGGGTCTCGTGCACGAGGACCTTGCTTCACCCTCTAAGGGAGATAGCATGCCTTCATTTCCCCACGGGGACCCTCAGCCCTCCGGCAGCTTAGCAGCTGGTAAGAGCTCAGCCTTCCTGCTATGTGACCCTGGGCCACTCACCACCCCTCTCTGTGCCTCACATGGAAAAGGGGCACTGTGAGGAGTAGAAGACATAACACACTTCACAGGGGGCTGACACTTGCTCAGTCCTTGAGAAACACTTTACAGACATCCTTCCATTGACTGCTCCCAGCTGCCCTGTGCTGGGAGACCGCTCCTGTCATCACCCATTTTACGTGTGAGCAAACTGAGGCCCAGAAGGGTTCCCAGCTGGCCGGTCAAAGCTGAGTCTTGTGGCTCTGCATCCTGCGTATTTGCTGCTAGCCGTGGATTTCTCTGTTGGGGGGTGAGTGGCAGGCCCAGGAAATGCTTCTCTGGGGGGGGGTGCCAGGGTGGATGCCAGGCTTGGGTCCAGCCCTGCTGTCACTCCGATGACACCCAAGCCTCACTGACAGCAGCAATGACTCTGCTAATCAATGCCTGTTCCCCTGTCCCTGTTAGCAACCTTCCCTTGGCGAAAAGCCTCCTGCCAGGATGAAAAACGCAGCCAATGAAGGCCTCGTGGAATAAACAGCTGACGGGCCACGGCAGGACTGAGGGACAGGCCTGCAGCTACCCCTGTTCTGTCACCTGGGCTCACGAAGGCAGCTGGGTTAGCGTAGGGAGAGGCTGGGGTGGGGTCTGCACCATGGGCAGAGTGACCAGGGGGCTGCCACCGCCAGGGACTAAGGCCCCTGCTCGGCCCTCACTTGGCAAGTGCTGGGCACTGTTCTCAATGGCCTCAGACGCTCCCCCGAAGGTCATCTTTCAGTGGGATGGCTACCGGGGCCTCCTCCTTGGTCTCTCGGCCTCCCCCACTGTGCCCTCTGACCCAGCTCCCTATAGGCAGCAGAGCAAAGCTTCCTAAAAGGTGTCTTTCTCCCGCTAACCCTCTCCCATGATTCCTCAGGGCCTGCAGGGCTCACACCCAAAGCCCAGAACGTTCTGACCCAAGCTGACCTCTCCCTGTTTCCTCCTGCACACTCACTTCTGAGGAATGGTGGCCTAGTGAGTTC
Source organism: Lipotes vexillifer (assembly GCF_000442215.2). Taxonomy (NCBI): domain Eukaryota; kingdom Metazoa; phylum Chordata; class Mammalia; order Artiodactyla; family Lipotidae; genus Lipotes; species Lipotes vexillifer. The sequence goes on from NW_006771655.1 coordinate 606,182, forward strand.
TTATGCCTCAGGTCCCACCAGCAGGGATGTGGCTCAGCCCCTCAGTCCAAGCTGATAGAATTGCTTTAAAAACTTCGCGGGGACTTCCCTGGTGGCACAGTGGTCGACTCCACACTCCCAATGCAGGGGGACCGGGTTGGATCCCTGGTCAGGAACTAGATCCCACACGCATGCCGCAACAAAGAGTTCACCTGCCACAACCAAGGAGCTGGCGAGCCGCAACTAAGGAGCCCGCCTGCCGCAACTGAGACCCGGCACAACCAAATAAATAAATAGTTAAAAAATAATAATAATAAAATAAAGAAAATCTTTGTGGGCTTCCTGTGTTTCAGATTATAATACAATCCACTAGGTAAAAGCCGCACCCACGCATCTCTCTGTGCTGGGCTGTGGAACAAGGGCCTTATGATTTTTAGAGGCTCTCTCATCTAATAGAGAAAGTCTAAGATGCATGCTTTTAAGATTCTTAGAAGCCTTTTCATCTAGCTGAGGGTGTTTCAAGACACTACCTTAAATATTTCTTAACCATGCCCTTAACACCCGACAGTGATATCTTGAGAGTTTGCTTGACCTGAGACCATGTTTTATCGACAATACACTACATTTGATCTCTGTCTTAGGGTGACTCCTTTCCTGGGGGCTCTTGGGTTTGTTACTCCTGGTGGCCCCTCTAAGCAACCCTCCAGGTGGGTGCCCTTGTGCACGAATCTCAGAGGAGGCACTTTGGGCCCAAGGTAGACTTTTTAGAATAATTCCCACTGTCGCAGTAACGACAGCTTCCAGCCTGCCCACCCACTGTCCATCCCTTCTCAGGGAGTAGGCACCACCCCAGACCACCATGGCCCACCAAGGTGACTCTAGGGTGACCTGCCCACCCAAAGACCAGTGGGTGTGCTGAGGTATTTTCCTGTCCCCTCCAGCTACAGAGTGGGCTTGGCTTGTTGGAGGGGGAGGGAGGGACTGAAGATAATCTTGAAAATAAACTAAGTGTCCACAGAAAGACATACACAGATTTTATGCATAATAGTAGAAACCTGGAAACAGCCCAGGGCCCTTCAAGGGGAGATTGTTAAACAGACTGTGGTCCATCCCTACCATGGAATACTACTTGGCAACGAAAAGGAACACGCTGCTGGTACCCCCAAAACTGGATGAATGTCAAGTGCATTACGCTAAGTGGAAAAGACAGACACAGAACACGTGTCATACGGTTCCATTCACGTGAAATTCTAGAATAGGCGAGACGAATCCAAGGTGATTAAGATGGTGATTACCTTTGGGGTGGGGGCAGGGCTGGGGCGTAAGGAGTGAGCAACGCTCTATGTTTTGATAGAGATTTGGCTAATCCAATGTGTCCATCTGTCAAAACTCAGCAAATGTTCACTTCAGATCTGTGCCTTTCACTGTTGGTAAATTGTGTCTAAAAAAATCCCTCAACCCAAACCAAATAATGACCTCTAGCTAACACCATGCAGGTTTAGGGGTGAAGTGTCCTGATGTCTGCAACTGACTTTGAACTGCATTTAAAAAAGGAACGTGGGTTGGTGGATGGATAGGGGTGTCGGAGAGATGGACCGCTCTCTCAGAGCAAAATGTAGGCAGGGAGCTTCTGGGGGTTCCCTACATAATTCTTCCGACTCTCCTTTATGTTGAAAATGTTCGCGATAGTGTCGGGGGTAGGAGAGAAGGAAGAGAGCCCAGCGGTCCTACCCGCCCTCACCCCACCTCCAGCCCTGCTCCGACCGGGCTGTCCCAGGCCACCGTGGCTCTGCCATCTGTTTCCTGCAGAGCTCCAACCTAATTTATTCCCAACTTATTAACTTAAAGCCCATTAGAATCTTCCCATCAACCTGTACACGCAGCCAAGAGCCAGACAGAGACAGGAGTGAGGACCCTGCCTAGGACAGAGCCGGGGAGGGAGGGGCTGCTGGCTGGCAGGGCCCAGAGGCCCTGGCCGGGCAGAGGTAGGGCACCAGGCAGGGCCAGGCCTCGGCAGGTGGTGGAGGGGTAAGGGTCTCACCACCACCACCCCCC
>NW_006771655.1:608225-617879 GCF_000442215.2 Lipotes vexillifer
GGGGGGGGGGGGGTAAGGGTCCCCCCCCCCCCCCCCCCCCCCCCGCCCCGCGCAGGGAGCAGCCTTCATCTGCGTCACCTCCTCTAATTCTTATAGGGACTGGGGTACCCTGGGAGCGCCCTTTTAGAGCCGAGGAAGCCAGCGGGGGAGTGGTGATGCTGGGGTGAGGGGGATAGTGGGTCTCGTAACCATGACCCTGGTCACAGTCATAGCCATACGTGAACCGGATTTCGCGCTCACAGTGACCCCAGGACACGGGTATCGTCAGTCACCTTAGGGCAGGTGCAGGGACCAGGCTTCTGACCTGGACAGAGAGTCCCCCTGGGACTGCTTGGAGCCCCGGCCCCCCCCAGCTCAAGGCGAGCAGACCCTGGGCAGCATCACAGGCCAGGATGCCGTCAGCCCCGTCCCTGCCTGTGCCCTGCATCTGAGCACCATGGCATCAAACTCGAGAGAAAATGAGACCCAACCGTCTGGGCAAAAAAGGCAAATTGAATAAATAAAACCCCAGGATTCTCTCCAAGAGGACAGGGGTGGTGGTGAGGTGCTGAGTGGGACGCGGTAGGGGGAGGGGTTGGCGCTGACGGACACCCGCTGGGAGCCAGGCCCCGCCAAGGTCAGCATTGTCTGCTCAGACCCTCACAGTGACTCTGGGACGGGAGGGCCCGAGGCTCACAGAGGTGACTGGCCTCAGCCAAGTCACACAGCAGGGCCAGGCCGATGCCGGTCTCTCTTCAGCCACCCTGTCTGTCCTGGGGGCCATGCTGCTCCCCAGAAGCCCACCCCCAGGCCAGCCAGCCAATGGGCATGAAGGCTCCCAGGAGCCGCTGCTGGAGGCTGGCCAGGACGGCGGCAGCTGCTGGCCTGGCTCCAGGAGCGCGTAGCTGCAAGAGCTCTTCATTACAGCCTTGGAGGATGCGGTGGGGGGATGGGAGCCCCGGGGACCCTGGGCTGCTGCCCCACCGGGAGCAGATCTCCCTCATGGCTCCAAGCTCCCACGCGCTCCCGCCCACCCCCCAGCCCCTCCCTTGAGGCACCAGCCGCACCCAGTTTCCTTCGGCTTCCCCTCCCCCAACAACGAGGCGACTCCTCCCAAGCTTTTACCCACTTAGTTCCCTCCACCTGGAGGGCCTGCCCATCAACACACACTCCCCGGCACCCACCGACGCCTACTCATCCGTAAAGGCTCAGCACCTGTCCCCTCCTCCAGGGAGTTCCCCCTGATGTTGGCATGCTAGGGGTGGCCCTGGTGCCCAGAGTCTCACAGCTAAGAAGCCTCGAGAAGTCAGCTCCTCTCTGGGCCTCGGGGCCGGGCCAGATCTGCAGGAGGTCTCGGTCAGTGAAAGGGGCTGGGTGAACCAGCTACTGTCGGGGTCAGGGGCACAGTGGCACTGGACCCGGGGCCACCATGCTGATCTCAGAGGATGGCATTATGGCAGGGTGACCAGGCTCTTACCGATACTCCGATTCCTAGTGCACCCAAACGATAGCTCACATCTGGCTCCTTTGCAATTAGCGTGCCCATTTCAGAGATGAGAAAACAGATGCCAGAGGCTGGCCCAAGTTTTCCCAGCCAGCCTCCTGGGAGTGACAGAACCAGGACTGGAACCCAGACTGGCCGACCCTCCTGGCCACACCTGGGCCCCACCTGGGCCTTACCTGAGGCTTACCTGGGACTTTCCTGTGCTCCCTCTGAGGCTTCTCCCCGTGGAGTCAGAATTTGCTGTCAGACACGCGGTGCGAAGGAGGCTTTGTACTCTCTATTTACAAGAGGAGGCTTGTGAGCAAATTAGCAGGGTAACCAGAGAAAATGTTTGGCTTCCGTGGGTGGGAGCTGAAGCCATCTGTTCCCAAGTGCTGAGAGAACACCCGAGCAGTCACTGGAGCCGCCGTGCCCAGCAGAGCGGCAGAGGGCGCTACCGGACCCCGCAGGCTGTGTGCCCCAGGGCAGGGCCCTCACCCTCTCTGGGCCTCAGGATCTGCCCCTGTAAAGCTGAGGGGGCCTGTCCAGCCTTGGGGCTCCAGAATGCTCCCTGCCCTCCTCCCTCATCCTCACTGCCCACCCCTTACTGTGTAGACGCGCCCCTCCCCGGCAGGGGGAGGCTGCCAGCCACGAGGAGGACAGCGCCGGCCTCCCCAGCAACGGTCTTTGGGGTTTTATTTACCATTGGACTCATATGTTCTCAAGCTGAAAATAGCTTTGTTTCCTCTGATTATAAAGATGATAATTCGCCAACCCAGAAATTTATGCCATAGAAAAGTCAACCGAAAGATACACCTCTCCTTGTGAATGGAGAGCATCTGTCCAGAGACCTCTCTCTAAGCAGTGGGGGGGTCCATGTAGGGGGTGAGATTGACTAGGATATTTCAGAGATGGAGATGGAGAGAGAGGTTTACCACCCTCATCTGAGGACTCTTTCGCTCCTTGTCAAGGTCCCCAGAGACTGTGCCTTGTTTTTGTCCCCAGTCAGGAGAGCAGAAAGGTTGAGTTTGAGCCTTGCCATCGGACAAATCTGGGTTTGACCTGAGCCTTCTGCCTCCCAGCTGTATGACCTGTGACGTTCCTTAGCCTCGCTGAGCTGAGCTCTGTTGCCTCATCTGTAAAATGGGGTAACAACGGTAGCTGTGTCATTACAGCTAATCACATTAATCACGTGTGACAATCATCGATCCCGGCCTGGTACTCTGACTGTTGGCCTGTGATTGGCAGGGTGAACAATCAATGCCCGGGGCGTCTTGCCAGTCAGTAATAATTGTTCACTGGGGGGCTGGCACCAGGCGGGCAGGACTTCTTGGTGAGTCCGGACTGTCCCACCTGAGGGCGGACTTGGACATCCAGGTCGTTTCCCCCGGGCCTCTTTGTTGAAGGGAAAGCTTTGGCTGCAGGGGGGTCTGGGATGGCTGACCAGTGACCCGCGTGGTCTGGTGGTGGTGGACGCCCCTCTGCCTGAGCAGTTCCAGATCATCCAGCCTGCAGGGCAGGGGGACCAGCGGCCAGGGCAGACCCCAGCTGGGGTTCCCCTCCTCTTGTGGTGGGGCGGGTGGGGAGAGGAGCTGGGGCTCCTCAGAACGCTTAGGGCATGTGGGCTGGGATGCAGGGCGGACACAGGACGTCTCCACCGGGGATGGCGTCGGGATCGGCGGGTGTGGTTGGCATCTGGGGCCAGGCTGCCCTCAGGCTGAGAACGAGGCCGGACGTGGCCCTTGGGGGCAGTGGGCACAGTTCCCCCGTATCCCCCCATCCCACGGTGCACTTAATGAGGGAACATTCTAGATGCCACACTCCGCCTTCCCACTGCTGTGCGGGAGCTGTTCCTACCAGCCCTGAGAGCCGATTATTACATTCTTAGGAAATTTTGCTCGACAGTTGTTAAACTCAGCCGTTGTTAAAAATTAAATAAACTTACCAAGGTAATACATGCTCAGAACTCATGGCGTCCTAATTATTTTACTATTTTCTATGCTTTCGAGGTCACGTCCACTGTATCGAGATGGTGGGAATACCACGTGCAGGTGGGCTACCTTATTTCTCTTCCCAGCTCTGTTCCATGACATCATGCTGGCATCTTGAAATCAGCCAGGGTTGGGAGAATTTACACCAGGGAAATCAGCCGAGGCTACAAATCAGGGCTTTTCCCCCCAGAGGGCCAGTTGTTAAGGGCTTACCAGCACACCACATCCCAGACTCCCATGCCCTGGACTCTAGCCTGGGGTCACCTCTCCATCCCGTCTCCGTGGCACTGCTCTGCCCCCTCCAACCTCCTCCGCCCGTGGTGTCCAGAGGCACCTCTCCCAGCACGAAGCTGACTGTGCCTCCCGTGGCTCCAAATCCTCCCATGGCTCCCACCTGCCCTCAGGATAAACCCAAGCTCCTGAGCCCAGGCTCTTGAGGTCCTGCAGGGGTGGCTGCCACCAGCTGTGTCTGCCTCACTGTGCACTCCCAGATTCTGCCAGATGGACACTGCCAAGTGGAACCACTCTTAAGCCCTGGTCAGGGGCCCCGTCCCGAGGCCCCACTCCGGTCCTCCTCAGCATCCTGGGCTTCCCCATCCCAGCAGTCCCAAGCCCCTGAGGGCCGGCCACACGGCTGGCGTGTGCAGCCCGAGACCGAGGGTGACCAAGGGGCGTGCGTGTACACACAGGATACGACATCCATGCCCACGCATCCTGACAGGGAGTTCAGCTCATCCCTGGCCTTCCAGGTTCTTAGACAGGTGAAGACAGGACACATTTGCTTAATATTGGCTCTATTTCTAACTCTTAAACATCTAGACCTACAGCGTGTGGGCTTTACCCCATTTGACCCTTGCCCCAGGCCCTGCCAATTTAGGAGCCGATCTGATTCCAAGTTCCAGACTCCACACCTTTGTTCGTGCAGTTTTCCCAGCCCAGAATCTCTGCCCCCTGGGAAGCCTTCCTGTGCTGTCAGAACATCACTGATGTAATCATGGGCTGTAGCATCATTAGGTGGAGCCGTCCGAGGCCCAGTGGTGTTTGCTGCGGGGGCCCACTCTATCCTCCAGAGGCTGGTCCCAGTTCCAGAGAAGCATAGTGCTGGGGGAGGGTGGCTGGCTGTTTCGTCCCTGGAAGGAGCTTATCTTGGTTGAATTCTCCTAATCCTGTCGGAGGATTAAGGAAACAGTGCAGGTATGTCCTCTGATAATGCGTTTAAGGATTTAATAGGCTTCAGGCTTTCTCAGAGGAAGCCCAGACGACTTTGTTCTCAACTCTCTGGGTGACCTTGGTCTGTGGCTCCATTGCTTTACCTGTAAAGGGAAGGAGTTGACGGTGGTCTGTGGTCCCTGAAACGTTGCGGGTGAGCTGGGGTTGCCATAGTGAGTGTTGGCTGGGAAATCCTCCCCAGCCCATCGCCCCAAGGGGGAGGTAGGGCTGTCGGTCTCAAAGCAGGAGGCCAGTCACGGGACAGCGCCACTGGAACACGGTGGCTGGCTGGGGACGGGCATACGGCTTGAGGCTGGCCTACCCGAGTCCTCCTTGGAACAGACGATAAACATCTGTTGTGTATTAGTTTGCTCGGGCTGCCATAACAAAGTACTACAGTCAGGACGGCTTAAGCAACAGAAATTTGTGATCTCCCAGTTCTGGAGGCTGGAAGTCCAAGATCGAGGTGTTTGCGGGGTCGCTGTCTCCTGAGGCCTCTCTCCTCGGCTTGCAGATGGCCGTCTTCTCCCTGTGTCCTCCCACGGTCCTCCCTCTGTGTCTGTGTCCTAGTCTCCTCCTGCTGGAAGGATCCCTCTCCCACCTCCATGACCTCAGTTTTCCTTAATTACCCCTTTAAAGGCCCCATCTCCCGATACAGTCACATTCTGAAGCGCTGGGGTGTTCAGACTCCAACATATGAATTTGGGGGGACACAGTTCAGCCCGTATGACATTTTCGTAAGTCGCCCAGCTGGTGGAACTTTGTTCTAGCCGCCACAGGAAACTCATACGTGATAGCTCAGGGCTCACAGGCCGGGTTTCTCAAGAGACCCTGCGTGGCCTTTTCTGACAAAGCCTCTGTTGTCGTCACTTCCGCCTTGTTCTGTTCTTTTTTATTTTTGGCCGCACGGCATGTAGGATCTTAGTTCCCCAACTGGGATCGAACCCGTGCCCCCTGCAGTGGAAGCACGGACTCCTAACCACTGGACCGCCAGGGAAGTCCCAGGGACGCCCCCTCTTGATGAGCGAACGGCAAAGCATTTGCAGATGCCCTTGGACTCCCACTGTGGGGTGGATGGGCTGGTAAGAAAGGAAACAGGAGGAAGGAAGGTTGTTAAAAAGAAAGATGGAGGACTTCCCTGGCGGTCCAGTGGTTAAGACTCTGAGCTCCCACTGCAGAGGGCGGCGGGTTCGATCCCCGGTCAGGGAACTAAGATCCCGCATGCCACGCGGCACAGCCAAAAAACTTAAATTAAAAAAATATAAGTTAGAAAAATTTAAAAACTAAAAAATAAAAGAAAAAGGAAGATGGTAGGGAAGTGAAATCATATACACAATAGAACATCCAGGGGAAACGCAGAAAATGCATCGCCTTATGACACACGTGTAAGCCAGGTTTTGCGGGGCTTAATAAATACATCTGTAGGGGAAAAGAAAGCCGTGCCCTTGGCCAAACGTTCGCCTCTGGGTTCTTGAGCGTTTGTCTGTGGAGCCCAGGAGGGTGGAGGATTTGAACAATATGCCTCGTCCATCCCTCCGTGTTGCTGACACAGAGCCACATGTCACAGTGCCCCCATCCTCAAGGTGTCCCAGGGACGCAGCCTACCCGAAGACCCTCCCGTGGTTTGCAAAATCTCGCTCTCAGCAGGGATTTGCCCTTCTCCCGGGGAGCCTCAAACTCGGGAGCTCTAGGCTCCTGAGATTGTGGGTTGACACCCCACTCCCACCCCGACCTAATTCTCTCTTCTTAGCCAAAGGCTGGGAGGGGGCTGATGGCTTCCAGCCTATCCCATCCCAGCCCATCTCAGTTTTCTTGGGCTTTTAAGGGATATTTAATACTTGATGGCACGGCTGCCTTTTGAGCCACGGGGTTTCTCCACTTTGACCCGTAAGAGGGGGAGAAGCTGTAGCCGCCCAGAAGCTTCTCTGGGACTCTGTCTCCCGGCACCCCAGCCATGTGACCTCGGGCAGGTCCCACCTCGACCCCGGGCCTGGTCATCACTTCCCGTGAGATGGGCGTGTTGTCGGACCAGGGCAGGTGGAGTCCTGATTCTCCGAGCCACCAACCAGCGACGTCCTACCGGCCAAAAGCTGCTCGTGTGCCCGTGTGCTTTCCACCCACGGATCCCCGTTCCCAGACGCCTCTGCCGGGCCTGCCTGGGGCCCTCTTCTCTGCAAAGCGCTCGCCCTGCTGGGGGATCGGGACTTGGGGAGTTGCGGGGAACACAAGCCCAGCTCAGGTAACCAAACTGGTACCAGGGTGGGGCTGGGCCTCAGAAGCAGCTGGACTCAGGGACAAGGATGCTGGCAGTGGGGGTGAGGGTCTCTGTCTCTGGCCACCCACAGCTCCTGGTCCGCCACTACCACCGCCACCTCCCAAGATGCCTGACCCTTCTCTGTCGGGCCAGGAACTCTGGTTGGTCCAGTGCTGGTCGCAGGGCCACCGGTGGCTAGGAGTAGGGCAGTCAGAGGGTCAGACACAAGGCTGGGAGCGCTGGAGGCTCTTCCCTAGAAGGGGTGCTCTTTCGGGACGGCGGAGGGTGCCGGCGTTCAGCACTATAGCATCTAGAATCTGCCGCGGAGGGAGGAGACAGGCTGAAGTTTAGGGGAGAAAAGCTTCTCAGAGTTAAGTGGGAAACAGAGCCCTTGAGTCTGTTCTGGTCCCTTTGATTCTTATCGGTATTGTCAGTTCTATGACAACGAGGACATGGACGCTCTTAAGCCTCCAGTGATTTTTTGTGAGCAGCCAAGTTTATATTTTTATCTCTATGAATCCTCTGCAGTGGCTGTGTTCTCCAGAGCTGGGGTCGGGCATGGAAGGGTCTCGGGGGCCACGGTGCCCCTGGGGGTGGGGGACAATCTGCCCAGGCTCTGACCAAGGGGGCTGCCTGGGACTCTGTTGTGTGACATCATCTCTCGTTTCTGCTGCGAGCCTGGCCTCTGTCTGGCTCCCGCGCCCTTCCCCCTCCCCAGCTCCTGGCTGCGGCCCAGCTGTGTGTCCTTTGCCTCCTCAGGGACATTTGCAAGCAAATTGGAGAGTGTCACCCACTCGCTCAGACTGGATTTCACTCGAAACTGCAATCATCAGCTTGAGAGGCGAGACACACGGTGACACGCACACAATGACACACAGTGACACACACAGACACGGTAACACTCACACACAGTGACACACAGACACACACGTAAACACCCCCAACACACAGAAATGCACGTACACTCTGACACACGCACAGATAACACATAGACACACACATACACATGCACACATAGACACACACACTCAGACACACTGACATGCATGAGCCACGCACAGACACAAACCTACAAAGACACCCACACACAAACACACACAGACACGAACACACACACTGTCAACAGTGGGCAGGTGCACAGCCAACAACCAGCTCTCTGATTTGTAGCCATTGCCAATTCTATGGTGTAAATGGTCCCACCATGGCTGGTCTCCAGCTACCCTTGTGATGTTGCTGGATGTGGAGCTGGGAAGAGGGCACATAATCAGCTCTTGAGCTGGTAGGAGCCACTCCTGTACCCCAGCGACACTGATGGACCATCACACACACACACACACAGACACACAGACACACACAGACACACAGACACAGACACACACACACAGACACACACACACAGACACACACAGACACACAGACACACACACACACACACATGCTGCCTTCCTCCCTCTCTCTGCTGACCAGTCTCTCCATGCCGGTGTCAAGGCAGCCCTGGATTCAAACCTCGCCGCTGCTGTGTGTCTTTGATCACATATCTCAACCTCTCTGAGCCTCAGATTTCTTGTAAAATGGGAAAAACCCATCTGGTGCTGATGTAAGGACCAACGGTCGCTTGGGAATGCCCCACGTGGAGGCTGGTGCCTGGTGGGTGCTCAGCAAAAACGGAGCTCAGCCTTGCAAGGAAGAGAGAGCTCTCTGTGAGGTCCGCGTGCTCCTGGAGCCCACGCCCCTGGGCCAGTGCCAACCTCAGTCCAACTGCTACAGTCCCAGGGCCACACTGGGCGTGTGCCCGCCAGCCCCTTCGTGGTTTGGGCTGTGGATCTCTGCTGCTCGTGAGTACATCCAGGGGTGAAATTTGGGGTCCTACCAGCCCCCGCAGCCTTGTCCCCTCCCGTGCTCTCCCCCACGCTGCCCAGAGCACCCTACACACCAGTGATCTGTGCCTCAGGACCTTTGCACAGCTGGCCCTCTACCTGCCCAGCCTCCCCTTTCTGGACCATCAAAGCCCCATCGTCTGCTCTTCCTCGTGGGTGTTAATCCCTGACTCCCGCCTGCTGGCCTCAAAGCAGGACCTGGGGGACATTCACGTCGCAAACTGGGCTGGGGTTGTCTCTTCTGTGTGTGTCTTCCCACGGAACTGCCAGCTCCAGAGCACAGAGGCCGAGCCCGCTCCCATCCCCAGAACCTGACACTCCGCTTGGCAGGTAGCAGGAGATCAGGGTTCTCGGGTGGGACCGAATGGGGTCAAAGACACAGCGACCTGAGCTGCTGCCAGCAGGCTGCTTTGGAGCTGGCGGGAATGATTTCTTCTGAGATGTTAGAGGTAAAAGAGATTTCTCACCTTCCCGAGAGGGCATCCCAGGCCTGTGAGGGGGCCCCAGCTGCCGAGGCCCAGGCTGAGGGCCTTGGGGGCGGCACGGCCAGGCCCCTGGCCCCTGGGCAGGCGGGCATCCCCCACAGCCTCTCCCGGGGGCCCCCCGCGATGCAGGAGCCGGAAATACCCTCCCACCTCTCGGCTCTGCCCCGCAGAGTGGCTGAGAGGCGCATCCTTCTGCAAACACTTCACGCTTCCTGAGATTGTGAACCCTGAGCGCTGCTGGAGGCGAGCCTTCCCGGTGAGTGGCTCTTACAGACTCTTCATGGGTCCCTGACCTCAGGAGAGGGCTCGTCAGCTCTGGCTCGGGAAGAAGATGATCATGTGCTGTGCGGACAGACAGCCTGCCGCGGGGGCACGG
>NW_006771655.1:618335-633007 GCF_000442215.2 Lipotes vexillifer
ATAGCTCGGTCCGACTGGCCGTGATAAGGGATAACCAGCCTGCTGCAGGCGTCTGTCACGCCCTCCAGACACCTTGGCCCCGCCAGCCCTGGAGGCGGACACCGGGCAGAGGGCCTAGGACACCAGCGGGAGCGGAGGGGACCGGGTGTCTGGGGGTCAGGCCGCCGGGCGACCTCTTCTGCCCACAGACCCCGGGAAGAACTTTGGTCTGGTGGACGGGTGACCAGGGATGACAGGACAGCAGGGTTCAGTGACCGGAGCCAGGGTCAACGCTGGGACTCGGAGGGTGTGTTTCGTTTGCTAGGGTGGCGCTTCTGTCTCTCTCCTTGTCTCTATCCCCTTCGCCCCTTCTGTCTCCCCCATCTCTCCACCGGCAACCCCTACAGCTGGGGGTACTTACCTATCTACATGCAAATGCCTGCACCCTCCACCTGAGGGCGCTCCCGGCCCAGACACACAGGAGAACATGCTGTCCCAGGAGCCGCCTGTCCTGGGAGGGGCCCCAGACCGAGATGGGTGGCAGTTGGTGGGTAAATCTCCCAGGTTCCTTGTCCCTGGGGTGGGAGAGCTCAGAGGCCCCCCCAGGCTGAGCTCTGTGGCGCTGACACCCTCTAGCCCCCAGGGACATTCTTCTCTCTGGTTCTGCCTCTAGGGCAGCCTAAAACTAGCCCCAAGTCACTCTTACAAAATGTTGAAAGAGGGAATTCCCTGGTGGTCCAGTGGTTAGGACTCTGAACTCCCAGGTTCAATCTCTGGTTGGGGAACAAAGGTCCTGCATGCCGCGTGGCACAGGAACAGGGCAGTGAAAACCTACAGACCCTTCCCCTCGAGTCACAAGTTGGTAAGATCACCATCTTGCATTATTGATGTCCAGTGTTTTATTACTGCGTGCACATCAATTTTTTTTTTCCGCACCGTGAGGCTTGCAGGATCTTAGCTCCCTGACCAGGGATTGAACCCAGGCCACAGCAGTGAAAGCGTGGAGTCCTAACCCCTGGACAACCAGGGAAGTCCCAGGTGCACATCATTTTTAAAAATTAATTAATTTATTTATTTTTGGCTGTAGTGGGTCTTCATTGCTGCGTGTGGGCTTTCTCTAGATGTGGTGAGCAGGGGCTACTCTTCCTTGCGGTGCGCGGGCTTCTCATTGCGGTGGCTTCTCTTGTTGCGGAGCATGGGCTCTAGGCACGGGCTTCAGTAGTTGTGGCTCGTGGGCTCAGTAGTTGTGGCTCATGGGCTCTAGAGTGCAGCCTCAGTAGTTGTGGCACATGGGTTTAGTTGCTCCGTGGCATGTGGGATCTTCCCGGACCAGGGCTCGAACCCGTGTCCCCTGCATTGTCAGGCGGATTCTTAACCACTGCACCACCTGGGGTAGTCCCCAAGTGCACATCATTGTAAACCATCCCCAACAAGTCATTATTACTGTTTTTATTTTTCTGTAATCATCAGTATGTCTTTATATCCACCAACAGATTTTCCATGTCTTTGCTCATCATTCCTTTATTTTTTTAAATGGGATACATTTTTTTCTTTTATTCTTGTTTTTTTTTATTCTTGTTTTTTTTTAATATCTCTCTGGAGAAATATATAATTGTTCACTCATTCAACAAGTATTTCTTGGGCAGCTCCAGACATTGTATCCCTTTTCCTAGAAATCTTACTCATTTCTCATCACATTAAATTAATTACTCAGTGTTTTATATCTTTGCTGCTACTGTGAGTGACAGCCTATTGTAGTGGGTTTCTGTCACCGTTCTATTTTCTAACTAAGTATCCCCCAGCCTGTAGAAAACCATTGACTTGTGAGTATTACTTTCGTAATCACACACCTAGTTGAGCATCCTTATTGGTCCTAACACATTCCCATGGTTTTCCAGGTAGAGAGTCACATTGTTTGAGGATAATGATAATTCTGTCTCCTCCTTTCCAAGATTTTTTGGCTTTTTTTGTTTTTATATTTTATAGTAAAATATACATAACAAAATTTCCCATCTGAGCCATTTTTAAGTGCACTGATCCATGGCATTAAGCATATTCACACGCTGTGTAACCAGCACCGCAATCTATTTCCGGAACCTTTTTATCACTCCACACAGAAACTCTGTCTCCCTTATGCAGTCACTCCCCACCACCCCTGCCCTGGGCCCTGGCACCCACTCCAGGCCCCCTGGGCCATACAAGCGTCCTGAGTCTCCTTCAGGGCTTGTGGCCGGGGCTGTCTTGCCCCTTTTCCCTGGGCAGCGCCTAGTGATTCGTGTTTGGAAAAGCAGCCTCTTTTCCTGTCTCCAACCTCAAATGGATTCAAGGTCCAGCCCCGAGTGGGGGTCTGCCCCTGGGGTCTGTACCCCAGGCCCCTGTCCCGGAAACCCAGCCTCACTGCTTTGCCTTTGAATCTCTCAACCTGAGAACTTCTCCTTTTTTCTCTGGAGCTCAGTTATGCATTTGCGTGTACAGCCGAGAGCAGGGGTGTCTGTATCCACAAGTTTATTCCTGTTGCTAAAACCCTCCACCAGACCACACAGCCTCCTGCAGCCTTCCATTCACGGAGCAGGACCGACGGAGCCTACATCCCCGCCGTCCGTACACCCCCAGGACACGAGCTGAGGCTCTCAGGCCCTCTCTCTGGACAAGTGAATAGTGTTATCTATTCAATGACCAGTCTAAAAACAAAGTAAGGCAAACCCTTGAGAGGATTTGAGGGCTGAACACGAATTCTAGATGATGCCGGCTGGGTAATCACATCTCTTAACTGGCCTGTGTCTTTCCCAGGTTTTATTTTAAGCGCTTCAGAGCATTTGTGTTGCTATTGTGAACATTTGCTCAGAGCTCGTCGGTGGCCCGGCCCTCCCCCAGCTTATGCAGATATCGATCCCCCCACAAGGCGGCTCCCACAAGGCGGCTCCCACGAGACTGCAAAGGACAGAGACAGCACATTCCGCAAAGCTCTGGGTCCTCAACCATCGGGGGCCATGGTGGGGGGAGTCGGGGCTTGGGGGCAGGGCAGCCTCTCCGCCGCCCCCAGAGCCTCGATTCAGCTCTCCTGCGATGGAGTTGGTGCAGCGTTCTAGACGCAGGGCTGCTGTGTGAGAGGCTCCTTTTCTTGTGTTTTAAAAATATGAGTGTATCACAGATGTTCAGCGTAGTACGGGGTTGGGGAAGATGTGAATCAATCAAAAGTCTCACATGCTGCAAGTGAGAACTGGTGCAGTCCTGGGGTTTCCTCCAAAGGCGGTGACCATCACCCCTTCCCTCCTGCAGGTAACTGCTGGTCAAGGGAGTGGATTTCCCCCCCTTAAACCTGCCCTGATCTCCTGACCGGTTTTGGCCAAGAGAATGAAGTCCAAGTGACACTGCCACTTATTATGTTATTATTATTAATTTATATTTTTGGCGTGTCGCGTGGCACGCGGGATCTTCGTTCCCCCACCAGGGATCGAACCCATGCCCCCTACAGTGGAAGCGTGGAGTCCTAACCACCGGTCTGCCAGGGAAGTCCCTATTGTTATTATTTTTAAAGAAGCCTGGCAGCTTCCACTTCCACGCTTGGGAAGTCAGCCACGGGGTAAGAAGTCTGGTGCCTGGGGGCCGCCATGCTGTGAGGAAGCCCAGGCAGCCACGTGGAGGGGGAGGGGTGGCATCTCAGGGCTATTCCAGCCAAGTGAGTGAAGATGCTTCCAGGATGTTCCGGAGAGTGGAGAGCAGCAGGGCCCAGCCAGATTGCAGAGAAACAAGAATTCGTTTAAAGCCAAGTTTGGGGTGATTCGTCATGCAGCAGGAGGGCTCTAGCAACAACCATTTTGGAAAACAGTTTGGCGCTATCTTCTAAAGCTGGACATTTGCATACCTCGTGCCCCAGACCCCCCACTCCTCGGCATTAAGCCCGCAGGAAAGCCCCAAAAGATGCACACAAGAATGTTCGCAGGCACACAGTGTGTAATAGCCCAAAGTGAAAAAACCCACCTGTCCACAGGACAAATGCCGCTGCTCTCACACGACGGAGAAATACACAGCAAGGAGAACACACAAATTCCTGCCACGCACCAGGATGGGCCTCACAGATGTAACGCTGAGTGAAAGAACCAGACACAAGAGCGTGGCGTTGGGTCTCCATTTCTAGCAACCGGACGCAGTTCCTCATAGAACAGGGGCAGCACAGAGGCAGGGAGGCGGCCCCAGAGGCCTCTGCGGTGCCTAGGAGGGCAGAGAGGAAGGCTCGCCAGGACGAGCCTGTCCATCACTACCCCCTGGAGGACTTCCTGGCCGCTGCGCCCCCACCGCACCCCGTGTTGTGGAGCATTGGGCACGAGGATGAAAGTGCCCGTCCTGAAGAGTCAGGCAGGCAGTGAGCACCTCACGGGCGCCAAGCCGGCCCAACCACTGACTGTGTCCCAAAGCTGGTCCTGCTACCCCACTTTTTTGAGTTTAAGGCTCGCTCTCTGGCCCTTAGGACAGTGGTCCTTACTGTCGCCCAAGACCCGCAGCAACAACCTCCTGGGATCTCAGCTAGTGCACAGGCTTGGCCCCATGCCAGCTACTGTATCAGACTCTCTAGGGTGGGGACTTCCCCGGCGGTCCAGTGGTTAAGACTCGGCGCTTCCACTGCAGGGGATGGGGGTTCGACCCCCGGTTGGGGAGCTAAGATCCCACGTGCCGTGCAGTGAGGCCAAAACAAAAACCAAAAAAACCCAAAAACTCTGGGGTGGGTTCTGACGAGCCCTCCGGGCGGCTCTGGCTCATACTCACCTTCTGAGGCCAGTCTGGGCAGGGGGGGATCCCACAGAGAGAAGGAAAAATGCAACCACCAGCTTCCCCCGGCACATTGTCTTGGTTCAGGAAGCTTTGTGGGAAAGGAAAGTAACGCTTACCGAAAGCTGAGGGCCGAGGGCTGGACCAGGTGCTTTCAGTAAATTATTTCGCCTAATGGATGAGCTGTAGGTGTGAAGGACTACTACGCTCACCTGTGGGGAAACGAACGCCATGGGGTTAATAACCTGCACAGCAACCTATGGGAGGGGTTTGAATAGTGTCCCCCACAAATCCATGTCCATCTGGAGCCTGAGTTTATTTGTAAAGAGGGTCATTGCAGATGTAATTAATTAAGGCTCTTGAGAAGGATCATGCTGGATTTAGGGCCGGCCTTCTACCCAGTGGCCGGCGTGCTCAGCAGAAGAGGAGAGGGCACAGACACACACAGAGAAGCCATGTGGGGAGGGAGGCGGAGGCTGGAGGGGCATGGCCACAGCCAAGGCACGCAGCGGCCGCCAGAAGCTGGAAGAGACAGGCTCCTCCCCTAGAGCCTTTGCGGGAGCGTGGCCCTGTCGACACCCTGACTTTGGGTGTCGGCCGGCCTCCAGAACCGCTAGAGAATAAACGTCTGTGGTTTAAGCCGTCCAGTCTGTGGTGCTTGGTTAAGGCCACCCTGTGATGCCAACCCAGCTGGCAAGCGGTCCAGCTGGGATTTGAACCCAGGTTCGCCACATCGGAATAGACACGAGTCCTGGGCTCCTAAGAAAGGAGATGCCTGCCTCCTTGGTACCTCGCGCAAAGTCCCCCTCATTCTCCAAACAGCCCAGGGCCCCCGCTGGGCACAGTCCCTCAGGGCACAGGCCCAGTTGCCCAGGGTTGGGGGCCGCCTAGGGCCCATCTTTACTGGCAGGGACCCAGCCTGGACAGAGGGGCAGGGAGGCTCGGGACATGTTTGGTTTTTCTTTGCAATTCAGACGAAGGTCTGGATTCCCCGTGGCTGCACCTGTGATGCTTTCTGCCACAGGCCACGTGCTGGGGCCGGTGGGCTGTTAGGTGGTGCTTCAGTGAATGATGGAGAGGACATGTTTTTCGATCCCGCCTGTGGCCTGACTGAATGGGAACTTCTGGGAGCTCTGGGTGCTGTCGCTGGCCTGGACCCAGACAGCAGCCACGGCAGGGAAGCCCGCAGACCCCGGCGTGCTTGTGCTCAAGCCGCCAGCCCTCCTAGCCTGACGAGGTTCCCCCCGCGCTGTCTTTTGCAGACTCAGAGCACAGATCAGCGGCCCTGCTCTGCCCGGCTCTAGGACAGCCCTCTCCAAGCGGAACCAAGCAGGGAAATGCATCCCTGCCCTTCATTCTTTTTTTAGAAAATTTATTTATTTAATTTATTTATTATTTTTGGCTGTGTTGGGTCTTCATTGCCACGCGCGGGCTTTCTCCAGTTGCGGCAGCGGGGGCTACTCATCATTGTGGCGCGCGGTCTTCTCATTGCGGTGGCTTCTCTTGTTGCGGAGCACGGGCTCTAGGCGCACGGGCTTCAGTAGTTGCAGCATGCAGGCTCAGTAGTTGTGGCTCACGGGCTCTAGAGTGAAGGCTCAGTAGTTGTGGTGCACGGGCTTAGTTGCTCTGCGACACGTGGGATCTTCCCGGACCAGGGATCGAACCTGTCTGCCCTGAATTGGCAGGCGGGTACTTAACCACGGTGCCACCAGGGAAGTCCCTTTTTCTCTCTTTTTAAGAAGAGCTTTATTGAGATGGAATTCACACACCATGCAATTTGGTGGGGGTTTTTTTTGGCATATTCACAGATATCGGCAACCCTCACCAGTTGATTTTAGAGCATTTTTTATCATCGCAAAAAGAACCCCCCTCCCTTTAGCTGTCAAGCCCATCTCCCTGCTCCTAGGAAACCACGGGTGTACCTTCTGTCTCTGTGGATCTGCCCCTTCTGGACTTTTCCTATAAATGGGATCACACAGCATGTGGCCTCTGTGTCTGGCTTCTTTCACTTTGTAGCGTTTTCAAGGTTCATCCACGCTGTCAGCACTGTCTGCCTTTTGATGGCTGAATGATACTCCTGGCTGCGGATGGACTGCATCTTGTTGTCCGATCATCACTGACCCCCCGCTGGGCCACTCACCGTCCTCCTCCCTCCCCCTCCATCCTCCCACGGTGCCAGAGGCTGGCCTGAAATTTATCCTTGTGAGGCTCAGGCCACACCTGACTTTTCTGGCTCCTTTTTGACATTTACGTATCTGAGCCTAGCAAGGCTCTGCTTTCCTGCAGGGAACATTATTATGGGAGAAACACGAAGTGGAGACAGAAAGGGGAGGAACTGAGCATCTGTGGGGAGCTGCCGGGCAGGGCCGTGGACCAGCCACGGTGACCTCGAGTTTGGTCTTTAGAGTCGTACTGAGCATTGGCTGGTCTCCACTAGGATGAAAATGTAATCGAATCACCATTTATTCAACTATTATCTCCCTATATGGGTGTCCCCAGGCTCAGAAAAGTCAAGGGGAGCTAAATATGGAAATAATGCGAAGAAACACAAATCAGGTGTGGTCCCTGATGATTTGCTATTAAACAGAGTGAGACCACAGGGCATGGGGGTGGGGCACCCATGGGGGTCAAGTGTCTCCTATTTTCTCAATAAGGAAGGTTCAGCCCAAACAGAAGATGCAGAAAATTCCCAGGGTTCCCGGGCAGTGACTGCGTTCAAAATAAAACAAACAACCCTGGTCAGAAAAGAGGAGAGAGGCCACTGGATAAGGCCGGGCTTTGAAAGGCAATGAGGAAAGCAAGTTCAGAGTTTGCCTGAGCAAATGAACGTGAGAATTTATAGGCAAATTGAGTTCATTTGGTTCTATATGGCAGATTATAGGACTTTCCTGAAAAGCCCAAGAGAAAAATGTACTTAGGTGTCATTTTCCAAATTTATCCTCTGAGATAGCATGGCTGTGTCTGCAAAACCTAACAAAACCCTTTTAATTCCTTTCATCCACTCTCGGAACCTATGGAATATTTACGGACCGTAAAGGAAATAGCCTGTTCTCAAGGAAACTGCAGCCTGCAAAGGAAGCAGCAGGGTGCAGGGCGGGAGGCCTGAAACGGGACTGGAGGAAAAAGACAGCAAACATGTCCCCACAACCGGCCATTAGCCCTGAGGCTGCTAAGGGGACCCGCCTGACTCTGGGGACATTGACCAGGTGATGGAGGAGGTGGCCTGCCGGCTTGCACGTCCAACTGCCCACGGCCACACGGCCACTGAGAGCCCAGACCAGAGTCCCAGTGGCTGGGATACCACACACACAAACGCACACGTGTGCAGATGGACACGCACGGCTACCCACTGCGTGTCCCAAATTCTCCTACGTTCAGTCCTAACCCCAAGCAGGTGGGACTCTGGGAGGTGATTAGGTCACGTGGGCAGAGCCCTCATGACAGGATTAGTGCCCCTAACGAAAGAGACCCCAGGGAGCTCCCCACCCCCTCCGCTGTGTGAGGACACAGTGAGAACCAGGACGAGGGTCCTCGCCAGACACGGAGCCCCGACCCCGGCGCCTTCCAGCCTCCAGAACTGTGAGTAGTAAACGTCTGTTTTTGAGCTGCCCGGTGTCTGGTATTGTTTTAACAGCAGCCTGAATGGACTGACCCACAGACATGCACATATGCACGCACACGTGACTCACACACACATTACACACATACACACAGGTGCACAAACACGTCCCTCACACACTTTAATCACGTACATCACAGACACACGTTACACGTGTGCGCACACACCATGCACACGTGAACCACAACACACATGTGCATGATCGTGCACACACCCAGCATCACTCACACGAGTCCCACACACGTGCATGCACACTCGTGGTTTCAGACTCCCCACCCCTGCTCTGCGGCCCCAAACCTCTGAACACCCTGTGCGCCCACCACAGAGAAGGCATCGTTTCCAGGCCTTGGTGTCCAACCCACATGTCCTTTGTCAGCACATTCCAGTTTGCGGGGGGGGGGGGGCGGGAAAAAAAAGACCCCCACTACTAATGCAGGGAGAACATGGGGTTGCTGCAGAGCTGAACAGTAATTTAGAGAAATCAACTTATAAAGTGACCTCTCCGTTGGAAGGAAACACACCACAATGTTAGCCCTGAGTTACCTGGGGGGATTGGAGGTGACCTTGATCCTCTTGATGGCAGCCCTATTTTTTCGGAATGTTCCATGTTGAGCCTCTACGTTTATAGTCAGAAAATGGTTACTGAAGTTTATGTTTGAACCAGGGATCAGCTGAAATGTGCTTGTCTTCAACCAAGACGACCCCTCGTGGTCCTTGTGAATCTGTCCCTACGTGGCCCTCCTGCCCCAAGTGTTCAGTTGCGAACCTGCTTCAAATCAGGAGGCGGGCTGGAGAGGCACAGTGCTCTGCGACGCCAAGACCAGCACAAGCCGATCACGGTGGTCCGGAGGCAAACTGCCCCAGTGGAGGTGGACGGACCGGGAGTCAGAGCCCTTAGGAGCCCTCACGGCTTCCCTGGTGGCGCAGTGGTTAAGAATCTGCTTGCCAATGCAGGCGACACGGGTTCAAGCCCTGGTCTGGGAAGATCCCACATGCCGTGGAGCAACTAAGCCTGTGTGCCACAACTACTGAGCCTGCGCTTAGAGCCTGTGAGCCACAACTACTGAACCCGTGTGCCACAACTACTGAAGCCCATGCACCTAGAGCCTGTGCACCGCAACAAGAGAAGCCACCGCGATGAGAAGCCCGCGCATCGCAACAAAGAGCAGTCCCTCCTCGCGGCAACTAGAGAAAGCCCACGCGCAGCAATAAAGACCCAACACAGCCAAAAATTAAATAAATAAACAAATAAATAAATTAAAAAAATAAATTTAAAAACAAAAGGAAAAAGAAACTGTCACGGCCTCAGATCTCGTCTAGTCCGGCTGGACCCGAGCCTCATGTCATCATGGACTGAACCACGTCCCCTTCCTGCAAACTCGCACGTCGAAGCCCTAACCCCCATGTGGTAGTATTTGGACGTGGGGCCCTTGGGGTCAATCAGGTTCATATCAGGTCAGAAGGGGGGGCCCTGGTCTGATAGGATTAGTGCCCTTATTAGAGGAAGAAGACACCAGAGCTCTCTCTCTTCACCACGTGAGAACGTAATGAAGAGGCTGGTCTGCAAGCCAGAGTCCTCCCCAGCAACTGAGTCGGTGGGCACCTTGATCTTGGACTCCCGGCTTGTGAGAATAAAGGTCTGTTGTTTAAGCCACCCCTGTCTGTGGTACCCTGTTGTGACAGCCTGAGCTAAGACAGCCCATAGAGTGAGTCATCCCCACCAGGGGTCACCCAGGCCTGCTTGACCTACCAGCAATGGGGCCTCACTGTCTCGCCAACACTGGCTGTTCACAATATTGTGGAACTGCCATCTCTTTCTAGTTCCGAAATGCTTTCATTGCCCCGGAAGGAAATCTGTCCCCACCAGCAGTCGCTCCCCACCCTCACCCCACCCCCCCAGGCCCTGGCAACCTGCTGCCTGTCTCTGGGGGTTTCCTATAAATGGAATCACACGATATTCACTCTTTGTGTCTGGCTTCTCTCACTAGCCTTGTGTTTCCGAGGTCTTTTTTTTATGGCTGAATAATATTCTATCATGTGGATGTACCATCTTCTGCTTACCCGTCCATCCGCCTGTGGACATGTGGGTTGTTTCACTTTTGGAACATTGTGAATAACGCTCCCGAAACCATTCGCGTATGACCACCTGAGTACCGGTTTCCAGTGCTCTGGGTACACATGCACGAGCGGGATCGCTGGGTTGTGTGATCCTGCGTTGTGCGTGTTGAGGAACCTCCAGACTTTCCATGGTGGGGGCCCTGCCTGGCGCTGCCCCCAGCCCTGCATGAGGGGGTCCCGTTTCTCTGCATCCTGGCCAGCACTGTCACCGTCACTGGTTTTGATGACTGCCCTATCCCAACATGTATGAAATGGTTGTTTTTAAACAGGTCAAATTATCAGGATTCCAGAACTGATGAGAAAAACGATGGCTTACCGAACCTCTTCCCGCCAGCGGGGTGACGGGGGAGCCTCACCCTCCTGGGACAGCCCTTTGGGTCTCTGACGGGAGGGTGCAGACGCCTCTTGGCTGCGTCTACCTTCCCGGCCAAGTTCCGGTTCCCTCATCACCTTCCGGGCTTGCGTTCCCGTGCGAGGGCGGCCCGTCCACACACAGGTATGACCAGCCGGGTAGCTCAGCCCCTCACTCGGCGGCTGGCATGGCTGAGTCACGCGCTGCCCTGCTGGGTTTCTCCTGGGTCTTGCCCAGCATGCCTGCGACCACACTTGGGGATGCTGGCCCAGGACCCAGTCGGTCACAGGCTTCCTAGGGACCCCAGCTCGCTCTCTCTGCTGTCACCAGGCCCAGGAAATCACATCCCAGGAGTACCACTCTGCTCCAGCCTCCACCCATCCCCAGGCTCTGAGCCTCCCCGCAAGGCCGACTGAAGGACAGACTCAGGACAGAGGCGACCACGGAGCAGGGCCACAGAGCCACTTTCCTGGTCCCCGGGGGCGCTGAGGCCCCTCCCCACCAGCAATGACATCTCCGTTCCACCCCCCCGGCCCCAGGGATCCTTCTGCCATGGGCTGTGGGCCGTGGTGACCAGTTGGAAGGCTGGCGGGCCTCTTCCCTCCCCGTCCCTGCATCAGTCCTGCCAGTGGGACAGGAGGAGGGAGGAGGGAGGCCCCACACAGGCCTCTGAGTGCCCATCGCTGCCTCTCAGGGGCTAAATGGGGAGAGTGGAGGGGTCTTCCAGGGAGAACCAGCCCCCTGAGGCAGCCACCTGCTGCCTTTGGGGAGGGTGGGATTGGGTTCTGCCCTGGGCGGTGGGGTGAAGGGAAGCAGGGCTGGCAGGGGAGGAGCAGTGGTGACCGGAGGAGGCCTGGCTTTACAGACCGAATCAGCAACCCTGCCTGGCACTATGGCTGTGTGTCCTCACACAGGTTGCTCAACCTCGCTGAGTCTGTTCCCACATCGGGGACAGCAATGCCTCCCACTCGTGACAGCTGAACGAGGAAACATACCTAGTGCCAGCAAGTGTGGTGCACATAGTAGGTGCTCAGTAAGTGCAGGCTGGTGTCATCGGGGTGTCACCGGTTGGTCCCTTCAGTCCACGCTCAGTCCAAGGTCTTGCTGGGGTGGTCAGGGCAGTGGCCCTGCGAAGGGCAGGGCGGGTCCTGGGTCTCGCAGCTGGGCTGGGCTGCAGGGGCCTCTGCGTTCAGAGTGGGGCAGCCCACATCCCCCGCCCAGGCTGTCTGGGGAGCTCCTGACGGCGGCCCTGCAGCGGTGCCCGCCCACCAGCTGGGTTGACTCAGCTTCACGGCGCAGGCACGCAAGCCCCTGGCCCCAGGACGGCTCTGCGTTCCCATCCTCTCTGTGTTCCTGGGGCAGATGGGGCTGGTCATTAGACCAGCCCTGAAGCAGGTGGGCGGAGACACCCACACCCAAATTCCTCACAATGAGGCCAAATTCTCATGGGCCTCTGGGATAGAAATTATCCAATTATCATGTCAAAAACGGCGTCATCATCTCCCCCAGGAGCCTGGTGGCTTTTACAGATTTAGGAACATTTCCTCCACCCCCGCCAAGCCCTCCCTCTATGTGTGGGACCCCAGAACCTGGGAACTCATCCCGCCTGCTGGAGATGGGAGAGAGGGGGCTGATCGCACACTCTGGTCATGGGCAAAAGGTACGCTAACCAGAACTGAGCTGTGTAAAAGAAAATGAACCGGGAAAGACTCCCCACACCCCTCAAGCAATAGGACCTGGAACAAAGCAAAGTTTCTCCCCTCAATGGGTGAGGCTCCGGCCTGCACTGCGACAGGTTGCACCTCAAGAGCTGGCAGGTTGGAATGGAGCTTCCCAGGATGCATCTGCTCATGGAACCCAAGATGTAAATGACCACCGAGCTGGCGAGAAGCCAGGATGCAGGGCTTGCGTCAGGCTCCGTGTGACCAAGCTGTCTCCTGGGGGCCTCTCATCAGCAGCCAGAGGCAGCACAGGGCTGGCTGGGAGGGGGAGCCTGGACCTCGGCCACGCTGGGGCCTCACCCTGGGAGAGATCACCCTGGCTGCGGGTCCCCAGGAGGTGGGTAAGCTGGGCTGGGGGCGGACAGCAGAGGCTCTGCATCCTGTAAGGGGCTCAGGGAAGCCCGGGTGGGTGGGGAGTGGGGAGGGTGCCTCAACTAAGGCTCTGGCCTCCTTCTCCAGACGCCGCACCCCACTTTCTCAGGGTGCCCGGCCCCCCAGAACAGCAGCAGGGGAGCAGCAGTGATGGAGCCCCAGAGGGAGGCCCCCTGCAGGGGACACTTCACACAGCATTTCCTGGGGGGTCTGCACAGGGCAGGGGGTGTGCCGTCTGCCTCCAGTCCGAGGTCACAGCAGCCAGCCGCGGTGACAATTGGAAGTGTCCTCCTTCATCTGAGGGTCTGGGACCCACGCACCACGTTGCATTTTTAAGTGGCAACAGATCAGGCCGTCTCTTGGGAAGGGCAGGACTGGAGACAGATCATGGTGATGTGAGGGCCGCCACAAGCTCCCACGTGGCCCCTGCCAGCTGCAGGGACAAGGGTGGGGGCGGGGCAACAGCCAGCGGAATGAAGTGACCCTCTCTCAGCCCCGCCGGGGAGGGGAGAGCCGCCTTCAGGAGCACAGTGATGCCCAGGCGGCAAGGAGAACAAAGCCGGGTTTCCTCTTGCACGTTGGAAAGCCGGACACCTCCCGTATCTCCCACTGTGAGTTCTCCCAAACAGGCACCCCGCCCAGTGCATCACCCCAGGCAGCCCCACAGACGGGCCACCCCGTGTCCCGCAGCCTGGGGGCCCGAGAGGAGGAGGAAGGTGGCGAGGCGGCCTCCCCCTGCGCTTCTCGCTCCTCGTGTTGGGATCTGCGCCGCGGAGGATGTAAGGGCGCGCGGCTGGGAGACAGCATCGGGCCCAGCCTCACCGAGGGGCTGGGGGTCCACGGGGTGCCGGGGTCGGTGGCTTCTGTTGCAGCCGCTGCCCAGAGGAAAAACCTTACCCTGAATTCCAAGGAAGAGCCCTTAACTGTAGCCTAACTGTGAACCAGAAGATTTTCATAGTTTCAAATATATTCACACTTTTTATTTGGAAAAGAGCACAGCAACCGCAGAACTAGAGAACTCTGCACACTGCCCTCGCAGGTGAACGGAGCGGGCCGAGGGGGGAACTGCGAGGCTGCGGGACCCCTACACACACGGGGCGCAGCCGCCCCAAACACGCAGGATAAGGACACGCGTTTCTCCTCCTGTGACGCTGCCCGGGCCTGGCGGAAGGGAAGGGACGCAGAAGCAGGTTCCCTTGGAAAGCACAGGTGGCGGGGACCTGCCCACAGCAGCATCGCTCCTTTTGCTTCCCGCACTGGCTGCTCCCCCCAAGAGGTCACAGCCTCCAGATCCCCGCGCCCTCGCCGAACCCAGCTGGTGACAACGCCCAGCTGTCCTTGCACCGCCTCCCGGGAGGCCACGCGATGAGCGAGAACGAGCTGGGAGAAGACAGTGACCAGCATCACCCGGGCTGCACATCGGCCGAAGCGCGGCTGTTTGAAAGCCGCCCGGTTGTTATTCCCCGTTGCTGTAGGGACAGCGGTGATGACACGGGCAGGGGACCTGCCAAGGGCTTCTGGTTTAAAACTCACTTGATTTTACTGAAGGGCTTGTTCTAGAGCTCTGTCTCTGAAAAGCTGGCTTGAACAGAGCATCCCAAGGGCACCATCTCAAAAGACGGTGGTTGGAGTTTATAACACCCTCTGCTTAGGACGCACTTCACCTTGTTATGCTAGGTGCTCTATTCCCCACAGGCCCAGCTCCCAGCCGTGTGCAGATGGCAGTGTGACCCGCCCCCCCCCC
>NW_006771655.1:633052-641008 GCF_000442215.2 Lipotes vexillifer
CCAGCCCGTGCCCGTGGGGATGAGGCACTAACTCCATCAGGGAAGGTGGACAGTGGGGGCAACGGGACCTCCTCCAGGGAGGAAAAGGGCGCCCTTCTCCCCCCACCCCCCCCGTCATCCGCCTTCACACTCACTTGAGGAAAACACCTGGCTGTTCTAAAGGAACTTGGGTACCTCTTTGTGTTCAGCCTCTAAAAAAATAATTTAATACAGTAGGAAGAAAATCACAAATGCTCTCCCTTCGACAGGAACCAAAATCAGCACATGAGGAAATCAGGAAAGACTCATGGAGTCTCGCAAGAAGTAGAAGGCTGCCCCAGGTGTCTCCTCCAAGAGGATGGCGGCCACGAGGGGGCCGGCCTCAGACATCTCAGGCACGGACGCAACTCCAGCAGCTACGAGCGGCTGGCCTGTCAACCTCCCCGGCTGGTGTCACTCATGCCTTATTCAGTAGCGGACACAACAGAGACATTTCTTGGTTTTGATATAAAAGGAATGGTTCTCCAACCGGGAGGGAGATTTGTGACACAGCAATTCCGTGACAGAAGGATCTGCTCCAGGGACTTCCCTGGTGGTCCAGTGGTCAGGACTCCGTGCTTCCACTGCCAGGGCCCGGGCTCAATCCCTGGTCGGGGAACTAAGCCCCACAGCACGGCCACAATAAAAAAAAAAAAAAAAAAAAGAAGGATGTGCTCCTAAAGGAAGCCACCAAACCAGCCCTTTTAATCAGAACACAGACGTGAGCAGAGCGGGTTCATCTTGTCTCCGCCCCATCACTCACAGGCTGATGATTTCCACCAACGAAGTCACAACTGCCTCAGGGACACCAGGAGCACATACCTGCTTAATCCCACCATCCTGTGAGACTCGGGTTTTTTTTTTTCTCATCTTTCAGATAAGGCCAAGAATTCCAGTAGAAAGAAGCGTATAACCTATTTCACAAAGGACAAAAATCAATTCTGGATGAATAGCTTTATAAGATTTCAGTTGGGCTGCAGGATTCTGCTATTTTGCTATAATATTCTAAGTAGAGTGACAGTGCATTTAAATATGGTACAAATGAGCCGTATGGCCTGTGAGTAGGCAATGAATCGATGAAAACAAACAACGCAGGGTTTTTTTTTTTTTTGAAAGCCAAGAATGACAGTCAAGTCATTCTTGCCTTTTTAAAAAAAAATATTTATTTATTTGGTTGCACTGGGTCTTAGTTGCGGCATGCGAACTCTTAGTTATGGCATGCATGTGGAATCTAAAGTTCCCTGAGCAGGGATTGAACCTGGTCCCCCTGCATTGGGAGCGCGGGGTCTTAACCACTGTGCCACCAGGGGAGTCCTGGGTTTTAATTTCTTAATGCAGTTATAAAATGCTACCAGCATTAATGGGCCTTCTGATCCAACGTGGTATGGAACGTTACCAGTAAGCACAACCATGGCTTAGACACGTACGATCACACACATACAAACACCCCCCTCCCCCCATACATACTGGCAGTGCATACGACAGGCTCACCGATAAAGGAAACATAAGAAGGAATAATTAAATTACATCTCAGTAAAGAAGGAAAATCCAGGGCTGAGGAATCAAAACAGTCTCTTTAAACTCGGAGCTTCAAAAAGATTTAATTCTCCCAAATTAAAGACTTTTCTGGTCAGATACCTTAGGGAAGGCTAAGGGCTGGTCACGCCTCAAAATCCAATTTTTTTTGTGCTTCACAAAATCCACAGAATAAAAAGGTACAACACGGACCAAGGATTTTGACCTGGGTAAGAACTAAAATATACAGCAGTGAAATCTGTCTGCTTGGCTATTAGCGATCATTACATATTTTCAGTAAGAAATAAGTTACTCACGAAGAGAATCCTGTGTAAAGCGTCCCCCCAAACCAAATGCCAATGGCTTGCGTGCACTTTGTTTTCACATTTCTGACACCCAAAGCCAAGCCCAAGTTTTCAGCCCACCCACCTTGAGTTTAAGAATGATTAAGTACACTTGTAAAATAACGTATTTGGATTTTCAGCTGTGCTACCTACGGTTTCACATGTACATTTAAAACCAGAGATCCCGTCATTCCCTGCATGCAAAAGAGGACCTACAGAGATTTTTGGGTGGGGGGGGGTGGGGGGCAAACACCACCCCCGAGCATGGCTCACGGGCAGCCCTGCGCCAGCGCATCACTGGAACAGCAGCTGCCGGCTGGGGAAGATGGCCAATGGGGAAGATGACCCCATTGTTGGCCGTCCTGTGCTCCTTTGCTAAGCAGGGACCTGGGCGCGTCTCGTCTCTTCAGCACGTGGTCACTGTCGGCCGTGGGGGAGACGAGATTCTCTCTCTTCTCTCCTCCCCAAACGAACCCGTGAACAGGCAGAGCTCGGTCGCCCACTCCGGGGCTGGAGGCTCCGGGCGACACCAGGAAGGCAGGAGCTCATGTCCCGTCTTGGCCGGAAGGGGGTTTGTGCTGGGACGAGAGCTCAGGCCCCAGGGTCTGGTGGTGAACTGTAGCCACCTGGGTGGTGCTAGCGTCCGAGACTCGGCAAGTCTCCAGACCGATGCCCACGTCCACCCACTGCTCTGGGCGTCCAGGGGATGAAAGGGAACCACACAGAACCTGGTGTGTGAAAGTGGTTTATACCGATTCCCACCGGCTTTGTGCTCAGGAACCAGAGCTGAAGGAAAACAATGCGTTCAGTTCCGTGAGACGGGTCTGTTTCAATGCTGGCTGGGCGCCCACTTCCAGTTACACGTCACGAGAGCCGTGAGGCAGGGACGGCTCCCGCTGTCCAGTCCAAGGCCCGAGGCTCCAGGTGCCACCGCCAGCAGTGGTAGAATCGGGGGCTGAATTCCGTCCTTAACTCCAGGTTCAAGCTGACGCTTGGCCCCATCATTTACGAAGTACAAAAGATCTGGTCCCGATGCACGCCAAGTCCATTAAGTTTCCCGGCAGTGACAAGTAATCTTAAGTTTGGAAAACTATGACATAAAAAATTAACACTGGTGCGTAGTTTGGGGGTTCAGCCAACCAGGACACGTGCTCTGCTGGGTCTGGCTGAGTCCCCCCTCGTCCTGGCAGAGTCCTGCTGTCGACCACTCAGCGGCCTCTGGCCCTCCTGTCCAAGCTTCCTGCAGGGGCCTCAGGCCGGTGACGCTGGGACTCAGACCCACGTGGAGCAGAGGAAGGGATATGCTTGGGCAATGGAAAAGGCAAAGGGAAGTGCAGGGACGCTCACCCCTCCAGAGGCTGGTCAGCAAACACCCACCCATCCTTTCAGTTCTTCTCAACCAAGAATCCTCGGACCCCCTCTCGGCGGCGCGCAGGTCACAGTGACCCGGGCGAGCAAAGAGCTCTCACGTCCGAGAAGACAGTGCCTGGGCCGGCCGGGCCCCACGGCGGGGGGAACTGACGCTGACCCCGTCTGCTGGGATGACTGACCCCAAAGAACGACGAAACCACGTGCCTTTCACAAGAGAAACCTGGCGAAGCAGGATCTGATTCCCCCAATCACCCCAAGCGTGGAGTCGACCAGCAGGGCCAGGACCAGCTGACAGGGAGGCCGCTCTCTTCCTGGGCATCACAGCAGCCACGGACACCCCGACACTAAGGAGACGGACCCCGAGCCTGCTTCAAGAGACGGAGAGGGAGGGAGCAGGCATGGACGGGTGGACGGGGCCGCCGGGCCCCTCTGTCCTCGCTCAGGGCTCAGCAGGGGCCCGGGTACCAGACCCATCGCCGGGGCTTCCCGTTTAGTCAGGGATCCAGGACAGATGCACGGAGGCTTTGGGGGAAGCTGGCTATGTTCCCACCTCCTCCTCGAACGCAGCACTTACGTTGCTGCCACAACGAGTGTTTCTGCAGATTTCTGCTGCGGTCACACGCGCCCCCGCGCACCCCTTCCACCGGGCCAACCACGGGACAAGCCGCTTGAGGCTCGGGGACGGGCCTTGGAGCCGGGCCCTGGAAGGGGGCCGTCAGGTTGACAACGGCTTCCCCGTCACGAGCCACTCGACCGCCACAACCCAGGCACACACACAACCCGGAACAGACACCGCAGGCCCTTCCTCTGCTCAAAGAAGAGGGAAGGCAGACACTGTCGCTTTTCCGCTTCCAGCCTTAACTGTCACCATCCCCAAGAAGCCAGAACCAACTTTCATGCCGCCAACTCCTCTGAAAATCCCTCAAAACTTTAACTACTACGTGTCTTGGTTTGGAATGCAGAGTTCGAGGTATTTGAGGTTGTTTAAATTCTATGAGAACGAGAAGGGAAGCCAGGCAAACACTGAGCTTGTGACCACAATCTCTCATCACTTTTGCTGAACAATTTTGAAGACGAAAACAGACAGGCCCAGGTCACCCTGTAAGCAAGATGTCTCCAGCCAGCTTCCTCTCACCTCCTCCTGACACAGGTAAGAAGGACCCCCCCAGACACTGGAGCTCGAGCTAAGAGCACAATTCAGGTGCCTATCACATTTGAATTCTGTGCTTTATGGGCAAAGCAGCAGCTACAAACGTTCCTTAAAAAGACAAACACAAAAACACACACACGGGGCTTCCCTGGTGGCGCACCGGTTGAGAGTCCGCCTGCCGATGCAGGGGACACGGGTCCGTGCCCCGGTCCGGGAAGATCCCACATGCCGTGGAGCGGCTGGGCCCGTGAGCCATGGCCGCTGAGCCTGTGCGTCCGGAGCCTGTGATCCGCTACGGGAGAGGCCACAACAGTGAGAGGCCCGCGTACCGCAAAAAAACAAAAAAACCCCAAAAAAACCACACACACAGTTGTCCAACAGGAAGATCACAGCAAAGACCAGATGATTTATCTACGTGGCCTCCCCTCACTCTGCTGTTCCTCGGCGGTCTTTCAAGCTCACGTGCTATCAGAGAAAAAGGTTTTCAATGTCGGGAAGAACCTCTCTCTTCTAACACCTACATGGAAAACAAGACCAGAAACAAAAATCCACCGCAGAAGAAACCCCAGAAAAATCCAATTTGGAAAGAATTTAATTAACAAAATAAAACGGGGAAAACGGTCCCGGAGGGGCTCTAGGGAGAGGGGGACCCCCCTCCAGGTCGCCACCCGGCCCCGCCTGACCCGCTCCGTTCGCTGCTGCCTTCTCAGGGCCGCTCCTCAGTCTGTACAGATTGAAAACCCAAACGCCTGCAGGTTGTTAGGAAGTGGTTCTAGCTCTCCCAGGCTCGATCGGCACATTAATACATGCAAAGCAAGGCGGTTTCAAGGGCTTCACCAAACAGTTAATTTTGGCAAAATGAGAAAACCAACAAAAAGCTGAAATTCATAAGCAGGATTAAAAGCCACTGAAGTGAAACCAATGTATTTCTCGACAGTATGGAGTGAGACTACAGCTACAATCTTTTTTTTCCTCTTGAAGTCTCTGCCATTCTCTCTCCCAACTCAGGTCAAAGTTCATAGCAGCATGACGCAAAGTCCTCTGTCAGCCAGCGTTCTCACAGGTCACGGTCAGTCTGTCCGGAGGATCATGGGAGGCTGCTCACTGTCGTCCTCCAGCCGCAGGGCACGGGCCTCGTCCTCCAGGCCTGCGCCGCCCACCGCGCCCAGCTCGTCTGCGTAGGCTGCGGAGAGAGCGGGCGCTTCAGGCCGGGCCACGGGCGGGAGACCTCGAGGCCACACCCGAGGCGGGACCTGGGCCAGCGGGGAGCTCAGAGCCCACGGGGCTTGGAATTCTCGCCTCTCCCCTGACCAGCAAGCTCTCTGCAGCCTCAGGCACCTCAAGAGGAAGTCGCTGACCTTCCAAGACCCACGAAGGTCAGAAAGGAGCGGGCATGGTAACAGGGCCCTGGTGGACAGGCTGCAAACCAGCCTTGGTGAGCGGGGGGACGCTGAGGACAGTGACAGGGACACAGCCTCCCCTAACCGTACGAGGCCTTCATCTCTAAGAGTGAAACAGTGAGAAAGGACATCACAGCGTGAGCAACTACAGCACCATCCGGGTGAGGTCCCGGCGGGCCTGGGGGGAGACGGCTCACAGGGCGCCCCGGTCTCCGCTGCACGTGTCTGCCCGAGGGCCTCCCCACTCCGTCCTGCCCCCCTCCCAGCAGGGCCTGCTTGCTGAATGATTCCATCAGCCAGGAGGGTAAAGACTGAGGGTGTAGGGCAGCTTTTCAGCTGAGGGGCGGCAAGCGGGGAACAATCCACGTGCACCCAAAACCACGAGGACTGCCGCTTCTTTGAAGATGAAGAAAACGAACTCAGCCTCGAGAGGCCTTGAAAACCGCGCTTTACAACAGCTGGCCTGTCTCAGTGTCCCTGCCCCCGCCCCTGCCCCGTCCCCGTGGCAAGAGGCAGGCAGGCAGCCCTGGTGAGAGCCAGAGCAGGAAGCACGAGACCCACGGGCCTGGCCTGATATGCCTTCCAGGCCCGTCCGCAGCCCTTACCCAGTGCCGTTGGGGACGAAGGCACGTGAGGACCCTTGGCCACAGCCGTGCTGTACGTCTGTGTCACCAAGGGGCAGTCGTGGGACGTGGAGTCTAGGATCTCGTTGGTTGTCTCCATGCTGCCGTCCAACCTGGAAGGGGAGAGAAAAAAATGACAGCAGGGACAGTGAGGGGCACAAGGACAACACACCCTGTGGGCCAGCTGGGATGGACCTGCAGCCACAAGGCAAAGGCCCCTCACGGGAGGGACACGCATGCGCTCGTCACGCTGCGCTGACCGTGGAGTGATCCCCGTGAGTCTGTTCACGGGGATTTCTACACGCTGAGTCTGATGAAAAAAGTTGTACCTAGGAAGGCAATCTCATCGCATTTTTAAAGACTGAACATAAACAGAATACACTACGGAAGAAACAAAATCACCCCCACGTTCACCCTGACTGTGAGAGTATTAGGGTATCGCTGTTTAAGAAAAAAAGCAAAAAGAGAAAATCCAACCGCACTACCTTCCAACTGACTAATATTAATTCCTTCTTTTCAAAGAGAAAAGCTGCATCTCAGTGAGACAGCAGGCTCTCAGAGAACGTGCCCTACGTTGTGGACAGCACCCTGGGGCCATCCCTTTCGTGCGCAATGCTGAGCTGCATCCTTAGCGGATCCGGTTCCAAGGAAGAGGGCCCACAGGCCCCTCCACAGCGGGGAGAGTGCGCACCGGCCGCTCCCGTCTCCGCCCGGCTACTGAGCCGGAAATGGGCAGAGGCGTGGAGCGCGGGGTCTGCACCCCCATGGAATTCTGTCTGGCAGAGCGAAGCTCCCACGCAGCACAGGCGGCTGCACTGGGGCACGTCCCTTTGCATCTGCGGCTTCCGGGGAAATGAGCAAGCCCCCAGCAGGCGCCCCGCAGCGGCCTGGCCGCTTGGGGGAGGCGCGGCCGACTCACTTGTGCTGCTTCATCAGGGTGCATTCTCCTCCCTCCTGGGGGTCCAGGTTGTACACGTACAAGTACCCGTCCGGGGCTCCCACCAGCAATCGGGGAATCTTCTGGATCCTAGTGAGAAAAGAAAAAGCAACCGACTTCTGAGACTGAAACTCTCACAAAGTTCTCATTAAACTAGCAGCTTTTAGCCTGGCCAGGGAAGAACCCCCCTGCCCAAAACGAGCAGATTTAGTTTCACGAGCTCGACACACCGTCCACGTGTAAGAGAACAGGGATCGCTTCTGCTGTGCTACCTGAGGCCGTAACACCAAGGCCAAGGGGAACCTGGTGTGAATAAGCACTGAGGCCCACAGGAGAACAGGTGGAAACAAAATCAGTTTCGTGGTTTCTGTGATTACTAACGGTAGATATTTTCATAAACATTTCAACGATGCAAAGTGGATAAAAAGGATGTGGAAGAATGTTTCTGAGACCCATGGAGTTGTGCTCTCACTGAATTTTCAAGACAATCTTTTTGTTTTTTTTTTCTTTTTTTGCGGTACGTGGGCCTCTCACTGTTGTGGCCTCTCCCGTTGCGGAGCACAGGCTCCGGACGCGCAGGCTCGGCGGCCATGCCATG
>NW_006771655.1:641147-642590 GCF_000442215.2 Lipotes vexillifer
CGAACCCGCGTCCCCTGCATCGGCAGGCGGATTCTCAACCACTGCGCCACCAGGGAAGCCCCAATCTCTTCTTGCGTGGCTGTACTTGGACTATCACAGTAAGGCTCAGAGAGGCCCTGTGCGTCCTGCAGCTGACTCGGCTACACGGGGGCCTTGAGCCTCGTGAGGCGCTGGCGGACCCGAGGGTTAAATGCCGGCGCCTCACATGGTCTTGACCTAATGATGTTTTTCTAAACATTCTCAACAAGAACAGAAAGAGGAAGATGTGAGGATCAGACACCGCAGAGACAGCACCAGGGTCCACGAACAGCACAGGCCCACCGTACAACTCCCCCCGCTCCTGTGACTCTTGCCTAAATCCAAGGTCTAAGTTTGCAGGTTATCCTGGCGCCACACCGCCACAGTCCCCGGTGCCCCGCGAGCTGGCTCCCAGCTGGATGCGCGGGGGATGGGGGTGGGCCCAGAGGCGGAGTCCACTCTACTCACGTGGCCAGCGCACAGATATTCTTGTGGCCACAGAAAGGCAGGCGGACTGTGGCAAAGGCTCTGCCCTGGTTGAACATTTCTGTCACTTGGGAGGGCAAGTAGCTGGTGGACGCCATGAGCACCTTCCCGAAGTAGCCGGTCCAGGTGGTGGGCTCCTCCTGAGGCCTGGAAGGAGGAAACGCTGTCAGACATACAAGGCTGGGCCCTTCACTGAGAACGACCGCGTCCCAGTCTCACTGAGGCAAGGATCAGCCCCCAAACTCAAGGGAAATTTCCCAGACTTCAGGGAAGAGGGGGCACAGGAAGCGATGACCTCTCGGGACCCTGGGGACATCACAGAGCGTGTCCTCCGAGGGGCCCTGAGGCCCCTCCCTAATGGCCACCTTAGATGATGGCAAACGATTAACTCCCTGCTCTGTAGCCTATGTGAGGACACGAGGGCCAAATCCAGAATCCCCCGCCCCAATCTTTCTAACGGGAAGTCTCCAGAAACCTCAGCCGCACAAACCCCAACTGCTACTTTCCTGTAGCCCATCTTTGCTGTTATTCATCTTGTATGTATGCTTGTAAGTCATCCTAAACGTTCCTTAGGGTAAGACACACTATAAACAAACAATACTGGTCCTACTGCACGCTCATCAAGTGTAAGAGAAAAGGTAGGACCACGCCCTTTGCCGTGCACGCCCACCGCAGCAATACATAACTCAAACCAACCGCTGCACAGACGGAAACGGCCTCTGTGCAGCAGGGGGGCAAGCACCCCTCCCAGGGCAGCCCTCTCAGAAGGGCTGCGGGAAGAGGCGCTGAGGGTACCGCCCTCGGGGCCTCACGGTCCGCCGGTCCGCCCACCACGCACTCCATACTCCACCTGTCCCGCTGCTGAGCCCGGACGTGGCGCTGCTCAATCCAGAGGCAGCAGGACAGCGCTCACGTGTCCACCCAGTCGGCGGACGAACC
>NW_006771655.1:642627-646331 GCF_000442215.2 Lipotes vexillifer
AACCGCTCTGCGTTACCTGAACAAATGCACCTCTGCGACTGACTCACTTTTCTTTCACGGTCTCGAGCTTGAAGATGTGCACAGTCTCCGTGTTGCTGGAGGTGGACAGGAACACGCCGTCCGTGCTGAAGGCCAGGGAACAGATGCTCACACACCTGGGGTGAGGGAGGCCCGAGTCACACTGTTTTCTGGGCACAGGGTGCAACCAGCAGTGCCCCCGGGGACTTCACGAAAGTCACAGCGAAGGAAGGGCCCCGTGACAGGCACATGTGGGGCTACTGGTATCTTTCTTTTTCCTTTCTAGTCACCCCCTCAAAACATGTGTTCAAGGAAGCAGAATGTCTGAAAGGTGACATCAAGTACGAGTAACGCTTTAATAGATCCTTACGTGATTAACTCTTTGAGATTTCACGTACCTAAGGGAATCAGGACTCCACTAAACCATTTTTAGCTGAATGAGGCTGGCTTTATAGCACTAAGCTTAGTAAGAGAACCCAATAATTGAGATTATAGCAACTCTTAACACGAAAGAGGGTAAACTGGCAACGTTGATAATGTTTAAAAGCAAACTTTCGATAAACTAAGACTCTACAGTTTACCTTAAAAATCACTGTTAAAATCCCAAAGCCACCAAACAAACCTACATTTCCTCGTAACCCTAGAAATACAAGATGTATTCAGCCCTGTCAACAGTCAAGGGGCTTTATTCAATTCAATACATATTTACGGGAGCTCACGACGCACCCAGCGTTGTGCTAAGGCTCACGGTATGATTTTTGCCTCAGTGGAGCCCGGAGGGAGGTGTGAGCAGGAACTCAATTCACCGCAAGCAGGGGACTGAGAAGTTTAGTGGAAGGTGCTACAGGAGCTCGGAGGGAAATGCTATTTCCGCGGGAGGTCAGGAAAAGCCTCCCCAGGGACCCTCAACAGACCCAGAGGTTAAGGAGTCGGCAGGTCACAGCCATGACCTCCATGGAGACAGACGTTCCTCTCCTGAGGAGCTGGGAGCGACGGGGAAGGGAAACCAACCACAGCTGGAAAGGAAGGATGCTGGGAGGCCTTGAAATCCAAGGCCTTTCGGGGTCTGGAGCCAATCCCAGGGGCAAGAAGACGACCCTGAGAGGCTCCAAACGGCTCCCGTGATACTCCCATCTTCAAAGAACGACAGACGGGGCTCAAGTCTGAAGGATGGAGCCCAGGGACAAGAGCAGAGCCCAAGGTGAGCACGAGGCTGGATGGTGACCCGGGTGGGGCTGCACGGGGAGAGGCCGGCCCTGCTGTGCGTGGCACTGAAGGCCAAGCATCGCCGGTGGGAGGGACCCGAAGGGTGGTCCCCGGCCCGAGGAGACCGGTACTGCAGACGGGGAAGCAGATGGAGCACCGCGCGGTGACTGGGGCTTGGTGTTTCTTCAGAAGGAAGGCAACTACTATAAGGGCCAAAGCTATCTGCCGGAGTGCTGGGGAGCCGGGGGCGCTGGTTACAGGTTTCAGAGCAGAGCCTGGGGGGAGGACAGCTGCTGGCCGGGTCAGGAGCCCCCAGCTGCACTCGCCCCACCCACCTGGGCGGGCTCTTCCTTCCACAACCCCGGGCCATCCGGCCACCGCTCTGTGTTCGGGGGAATCGCGGACAAACAAAACCCAATTTGCTCTGATAAAAATGTCCCTCTAACCTCCCACGACAAGACTTCCAAACCCCACCTGACCACTCAGCTGGGCTGAAGATGCTGGTCACTGAACTGGGACCCCCAGTGTTTGAGCTTCCATTGTTGGTCACAGAGAGTATAAAACTGAAATCTGAACTGAAGCTCCAGAATCAATTTCGGAGATTTATGTGCTTTACCTCTTCACTCCTCTCCGGAACTCGAAGAGTTTTTGTCCTTCTGGAATGGAAAACACCCTGATCACGGTCCCCTGTGACAGGGAAAGAGGGAGGAAAGAGGGAAAGAAGAAGGAATTTTAGCTGGGCGGGATCAGCTTTCTATTTCCTGCACATCAGACCTTAGTGGACGGAGTGACGACAGCTGCCCTGGGCCGGGTGGCCTCGGGGGCCCCTGCACCCCCCTCACACTTGACAGGCACTCACCAGAACACGCCCTGTTCCACCGTTCACGTGATAATATGACGTCAACCCACTTTAACTCACTACCTCTGAACACTAAGGGCCTTGAAGTCAAGGCTGGAATACAATAGTTCTATTTTCCCTAAGCCATCTAAGGTTTAAACTATTAAAAATCCACCCTGGGAATTCCCTGGCAGTCCAGCAGTTAAGACTCGGCGCTTTCACTGCCGTGGACCTGAGTTCGATCCCTGGGCAGGGAACTAAGATCCCACAAGCTGCGTGGTGTGGCCAAAAAAAACCCCCCAAAACAAAAAAACAAAAACAAAAACACCCTTAAGCATTACTTGGAGGCCCCTCTGACGCCCCTTTTAAGTGGAGCCACTGATCAAGGGCTGATTAGCAACTGAATACCTGGAAATATTACTTAATTGCCTAAAAAGGAATGAAGCCAAACTTACATAATGGAAGACCTACAGCAAGAAAAGGTCTACAACCAGGACAAAAGAAAATCTGACTAAACGGGGAGCTGCAGCACATCACATCGGGCAGGGGAATGAAATGCTGTTAACATGCAGATCTCCCCACCCGTCCCCCCAAATTCCCAGGGCATGTGTGGATGCGGGGCAGGACCCGGGCATCTGGGTGAGTTGATGAGATGGGACAGCCAAGTATGTGAAAATGAGTGGTACTTTCAACATCTAAATATTAAAAGAAAACTACAAGCTACAGTAACAGACTAACACAGAGACAGTCTGACAGAGCAGAATGGAAACACCTTAAAACAGGCAGCATCTTGAATCTATGGGGTAGGAGAGTTATTACACCTTTAACCTTATACTGTACAAATTTTAGAATGTTCAAGCTGTTAAATGTAAGAACCATTGAGATTATCTGACATGTTTATAAATAGGAAAACAAAAACAAAAACCCCAACCTATAAACAACCCAAATGTACAGCACCAGAAATTGTTAAAGAAATCGTGGTAAATTCATATAACAGGACATTACACAGCCATTAGAAATCAAGCTGGAGATAAAATGGGTCCCTTTTGGAAAATATTAATAAAGACAATGATTCTCTGGACAGAAGGATGCCAAGTTTGTAATTTTGGTTATCCAAAAATAACCATGGCAAAGGTTTTGTCCTTTGCAGCCTAAACTTTTAAATTTAGATATATTCTTAACAGCATACCTACTGTGTAAAACTAATTAGGAGCTGTGGGTCACAGCTTGACTGCAGTTCCTCGAAAACAGGATTAAGCCACACACCTCGGCGAAGCCCCAGCACCTAGTACACAGCAGTGCTGAGAAGGCCACTGGTGGTCTAAGGTCACAAACTGAAATTTGTGAAATTAAGCGTTTGCTCTTTAAAGTCCAGAAAAAAAATGTTCTATTTTTACTAGCCTTGAAATCCCATGAAGTGTTTTAAGGCCTCTTAATACCTAACAAAAGGTCATAAAGATTAAGACTGATTAATCAAGGGATCCTCCCAAGGGAGAAGAAAAGGACAAGGTGACGCTGTGATTACCCAGCACAGTGTTCAAAACAGTCAGGCTTGGAGTCCAGTTCCTTTGTCGCTGCCCAGCTGGGTGACCCTGGACCGACGACTTAACCTCTCTGAGCCCTCACTATGAAGTCGGGAAAG
>NW_006771655.1:646341-658139 GCF_000442215.2 Lipotes vexillifer
CTATGAAGGAGGGAAAGGTTTACCTTACCGAGGGGATCAATGAGGTAAATGAACATCAAGGGTCTAGTGAGTGACCCATAAACAGTAGCATCGTTATCACAGAAAGTGGGTGTGAGGGTCCAGACCCACACGGGAAAGGCAGAGAAGTGAGCCGACATTTATGCACCTCATTTGGGCGGCTGGTTCCAGGGGAGAGGTGACTTAGGAGGGGGCTCCTTTACGTTTTCATTGAGAAATTATCAAAGTAAACTAGGCAGTGGGCACTGAGAAGAGAGCAATGAGAACGTCGAGCAGGCAGAGAAGGGAGAAGACACAGCAGCTGAGTTGGGAGAGGACAAGGGCGCGCCAGGGTCACGGGGCCAAGAGAAGGGGGCAAACGGAAGGGATGCCCAAGCCATTTTGTCCTCCGTGCAGGGAGATTAAAAAGGGCCACGTCCCCTTACCCCAAAATCCTTCTCACTGGAAACTCATGTTAATGTTTAGAGGTGACCATGAAAATTTATACGTAAGACTTACATACACTATCTATATTCAAATTACTACTATAGGGCTTCCCTGGTGGCGCAGTGGTTGGGAGTCTGCCTGCCGATGCAGGGGACGCGGGTTCGTGCCCCGGTCCGGGAAGATCCCACATGCCGCAGAGCGGCTGGACCCGTGAGCCATGGCCGCTGAGCCTGCGCTCCGCAATGGGAGAGGCCACAGCAGTGAGAGGCCCGCGTACCGCAAAAAAAAAAAAAAAAAAAAAATTACTACTATAAATATATATTAATAGAGCTGAAATACTAGAAACACTAAAGCATCCCAGAAGGATGGCCAAATAAATGACAGCTGAACATGTACAGCCATGACACGTGCTCCACTGAGGCGAGCGCGGCCATGGAGCCCTACCTTGTCTCTCCCCGCACCCGCCCTCTAGGCCGTGGACTGTGCCTGGATGTGAGCTAGCTGGTACAAAACTGTTTTGCTGGTTAGCAAACTAACTGTGTGAACAGAGGTGACCCAGTTTTCCACAGGGCTGCAGCAGCCTTACCTTCTCGGAAGCAGTGGCGAGCTTGGTTCCACTGGCGTCGAAGGCCAGTGCGGCTAAAGGGCTGTCATGAGCCGGGATCATGTTTGCAGCTCTCTGGAAGGAAGGGTAAAGTGACACCATGACTGCCGTGCCCTGCGCTGCCCACCGGCTGTTACTACCAGCACAGTTAACACAGACACCAAAACCCCCTGATTAACCAGGGGTGAGGGGTCCAAGGAAATGCTGCTCAAAACCTTTTAAAAATAAGCAAAGCAATGTCTCCATGGAGTTTTATGGTTTTCTCCATTGCT
Organism: Lipotes vexillifer; assembly: GCF_000442215.2. Lineage (NCBI taxonomy): Eukaryota > Metazoa > Chordata > Mammalia > Artiodactyla > Lipotidae > Lipotes > Lipotes vexillifer. Next base: position 647,662 of record NW_006771655.1, read on the forward strand.
TCTAGCACTTGTGCCGCTAGGCGTGCAGCACCGCGGGGACAGGAACACGTCCGGAGGCAGGATGACTTGGACCTGCTCGGCGACGGAGAGGGTGGCAGCGGAAACCATGCCCAGGAAACGAGGAGGGCAGAGGCTCCTTGGCCCTCCTTTTAGGAAGAAGGGGTGTTGTAAAGAGCTCTCCAAGGACCAAAGAACCTCACCAGATTGATGGTGTCGAAGACCTGCACCTCCCCGATGGTCGCGCTGCCTGGATACGCCAGGTAACAGTTGTCGTTGTTGATCGACAGCGCACACAGGCCTGCGAGCAACACACGGGGAACAAACGCGGGTCAGACCCTCCAAGTGTCACCAGAACCAGCACTTAGCAAGAACACGGGAATCAAGGGGAGCTCTGATGCGACCTTGGTCGTCGTATCACTGGCCCCAAACCGCCACCGTAGGTGACAGCAGGACTGTAAAAACAGACTAAAGCCCTTTGGTTGGAACTGGTTAGAAACCTCAAAATTGGAGGCTGACCGAACCAACAATTTATGTGGTCACAAGACCAGAGCCAGAAGGACGGTAGCTTGCTTTAAGATCAATACTTTTAAAAGCTGTGGAACCTAAAAGGAGAAGAAAATCTCTCTCACTGACAGCTCTTAGAAAGGCAGACCTGTCTGGTCCCCATGCGCTCACCTGCGGGGTTTGGGGGCGTCTCCCGGATGGTGTGCAGCACCTTCATGTCCCGGATGTTGTGTATATACAGAGACTCCTCCAGGCACACGATCAGCCTCTGGAAAAGACACAACAGAACACGGAAAGCCAAACGTAAGGAAGAGCCAGTATGACGCTCGCTCCCGACCGCCAGTTAGCAGACTCCTGCACTAAGACGCTGTGTCCTTTCCGGAACCCCTGCACTGGGTGCTCGTGGCACAGCCCCCGCTCGCCCAGGGTGGCGTCTGTACCCACAACTGCTTCCGCCGGCGCTACCAGGACTTCCAACTGTACGAGTTAATTCAACCTTATAGAAACTGGTCTCCAGCTAAGAAAAACATGGTTTGCTTTTGTTGCGCTCTCGGCCCTCCCCTCACGAAAACCAGGTCTAGAGCCTGGGACAGGTTTGGCGAAGGTTTCCAAAACCGATGCTGAATGAGGCACGGCAGGATGAAAATAAAAACTAGGGCTTTTAAAAAACTGTAAAATTCTACACCCGGACTATTTTGCAGGTGTCGAAGTTCTCGCTCCATTTTAAGGAAGATGGATGTGTAGCTGATGCACCAAGGGGATGAAAAGTCCAACGTGTTACACTTTGTAATTTACCATTTTAACCAACCTTTCTGTCAACAGACCCAGTTTCAACCACATCAGGGGTGTCCACTTTAGTCACGCATGGGCCACCCGAGGCCACGTAACAAGCATTCCCTGCACAGAACTGGTTGTTGACAGAACGTAGTGACAGCCCTTAAGGACAAGGCTGTATTTTGTAAGCCAAAGCCATGTGACTATCTCATGGAATAAACTCAAGTGCCAGCCACCAGGTCTACACTCCGGGCCAGACATTCTTGTGGGTTTTGGGAGAGACACAAAAAAGTAATAAATCCTTCATCTTAGAAGTTAAATTAACAGTTAAAGGGATAGGGAATTCCCTGGCCGTTCAGTGGTTAGGACACGGTGCTTTCAACTGCCAGGGCCCGGGTTCAGTCCCTGGTCAGGGGAACTAAGATCCTGCAAGCCACAAGAGGTGGCAAAAAAAAAAAAAGAAAGATAAAGATGCTCACAGATTTTTTAAAAAAGTAACATTTATAAAAAGCAAAAGAAGGTTCATGTCTTGAGGGATGAGTAAAGCAAACGGCAGAGGCCAGGGGATCGTCAGGAATGGGGCTATCTGAGCAAAACTGTTGAGACGAGAAAACAGAGTTGAGTCCAGGTAGGGGGTCAGGTGAGCAGAAGCATGGCCAGAGGGACCAGAAACGCCGCCTGGGAACGGTTGGCTGTGTCCGAGGGGCGCCACTGAGAACTCGGAGACACAGGCCAGAGGCCCCGGCAGCTGAGTGGGGTGAGAGCGCGGCCCACCTGCCTGTTCAGCTTCACGGCCAGGATGGTGTTGGAGTAGCTGTAGTTGCAGATCTCGGTCCCCTTCTTAAAGTGGCAAACCTTCAGCTTCCTGGGGGCTTTGAGGCTAACAATGGCCACTAAGCTGCTTGAGAACAATCTTTCCACGATGCACACATCTTCAGTGTCAGCTGAAAGGAGGAAAAAACCCCACGTCTGTGTGTATCCCCGTCAACAGGCACAATGCGCTCGTGTGTGCAAACACATGTCTACGGGCGGGCTCCCCACTGCGAGCTCTGGGGCCAAGAGAGCGGGTCAAGTTCGCTGCTTGTGAGGCCTGGACAAGCCGTCGGCAGGTCGCCCTGCACTCCGCAAGGAGGACCCACTCCTCAGAGGCCCCCCCCATTCCACATGTGGCACCCTGTCACTGCCCCCCCGGGGGGTCACCCAGAACTGCCTTCATCTGCTCCCTGGCTGCTCCCTAAACTCACTGGAATGTGAGCCCTGCCCAGACGGAGGCCTCATTTTCGGGCTCACAGCTGTCACCCCGGCACTTACAACTGTACCTGACATGTGACGGGCCCCCAAGCGTTCCCTGAATGACTGCATCTCTGGAGAGCTTGCTTTCCTGCCTGTAAACGGGGCTCACGGCTACCCTGGTGTGAGGAGGGACTTACAGACTCCAGCACGCAGTCAGCCCTCGATCCCCTTCCTTCGCTCCCTGCTCCCCACCCCCGCTCAGAAGACGGTGGGTTACGAACTGTGTGCACAGCAGCCCACAGACAAGAACAGACACGGTGGACCCTGCGTGGCTGTTACTTCACCTCCCATCTCCCTGGGAGGCCCCCACACCCACACTCTCTCCTTACTCTCCCCTTGGTTTCATTGGCAATTGCCTGGGGTAAGTTCAGATGGAGGGGCAAAGAGAATTCTGGAACGCAGGAAGAGCCCAGCGCCAAGCATCTAGATGACTTTCACGCGCAGCCTGCCTCGACCTGGGCTACGGGAAGTGCCGCTGAGCCGGGGTTAAGCACAGACCCGTTCGCCACCCTAACAACGATCTGCAGCCACGCTCTGTCTGGAGCTGAGCGCAGCACAGAGAACAGAGACACCCAGATGCATCACAGCCCAGGGGACCTGCGAGGCCGGACTAGCCGGAGTCCCGAGAGCAGCTCCACCGTGAACAGGAACGCTCCTGTGAAAGTCCGCACACCAGACTAAATGCATGGCTACCCGAAAGGGTTCCTTCCACTCGGCTGTCGCTGACCTTAATGGTGTAACTTAAAAACACACGTAGGTTAGTTTCAAAACCAAACTACTACAGTGAGCAAGTGAGCTCTACAGGTCCCCATAGAAAGACACAAACTGTTCTAGGGAAATGCGTAGTATCAGTCATCTCAATATGGGTTTGACAGCCCAACGTGCTCAGCACAGGGCCCAACTACTGGGTGTCAGCCAAGAGTTATATCCAAAGTGACGCAACTCATATTTGTGGAAAAAAATTTAGATATCGCTATTACATAGACTGGAATAGGCAATAAAATCAACTGCATGATTCCAAGCTCTTTACAGTAATTTAATCACAGCTGCTTTTACACAAATGAGAATCACTTCTCTTGCCTGCAGCTACAAACTAACCTTCCTTCAAAAAGAACCACACAAGCCTGAAGCTTGTCTGCCCCGCAGCATCTCAGGGGAGCTGCCAACCCCTTCTAGGATCTGACCCTGGACTGAAGGGCACAATCACGCGTGACCTCCAGCACAGGGGACGCGGCCTCGGCCTGTTTTCATCGGCTGATTCGAGTCCAGCACCTGCACAGGCAGTGTTCCAACATCAGGCCGACACAACTCGGGAGAGACCAACCGCCACCCAGAACGGCAATGATGTGCAGTAAAGATAACCTCCCTCGGGCCCAGATCCTCCAGGGCCTGTGGCAGGGAGGGGCTGGGCCCATGGCTGGGAGGGGCTGGGCCCATGGCTGGGAGGGGCTGGGCCCGTGGGCTGGGAGGGGCTGGGCCCGTGGCTGGGAAGGGCAGGGAGGGCCGTCTCCACAGCCACGCTTGCTCCCACGAGGCTCAGGCCCATCCTGCCCAGAGTCTCACCCTTCAGGCTCCCACCTCCGAGTCACCTCACTCTCTCCTCAAGATCTGACGATGGTCTGGAGGCACACGGCCCTGATGGATCGCACCCTGCACTTCTCACGCAGCGCTGTTCTGTCATCCCTGGGAACCCGGAGGCTGGCTCAGCAGTGGTGACCCTCCCACCCCCGCCCAGGCCCAGTTTCCAAGGACAGGAGTGTGTCTGCCTGGGCACACTGCCCCCTATCGGGTCTGACGCTGGCTGGCACACTGAATCTGGTAACATGGATGCCATCCGGAGACCCCGACAGGTTCTGATGGGGAGGCAGAACAAAATGTGAAAAGGAGGTGAGTGAGGAAGTGGACAGAGAACTCTGGCAGCTGACAGCAGGAGCTGCGTAATGAGGAAATGCAGAGACGGGGGAGGGACGGATGGTCACGTGCGGGACACGTATGGCCAAAGAAAGTGCCTGTCTTGAGATAAATGAGCAACGAGAGGCACTGACGGAGAGACAGACAATGCGGTAGAGACAGGATGACGTCTGAGAAACCAGAAGGCGTGAGACCCAGCAGGACTGGTTTCAATAGACAGGTACCCCCCTTTTCCCCATTTGAAAGGAGGGAGATGAGAAGATGGCACAGATCGGGGTGACGGGGGCGGTCCTCCGAGGGAGGAAATACCAGGGAGCTCCACGCTGAAAGCAGCTGTTTCTCCTTGAGGCATGCGAGCGGTTATCAGCTCTGAGGGGCACAGAGGTGGGAGGTTTAACGCGGGAGGACAGTATGAACAATCACCTCCCAGGGTAAGCAGACAGTTATCAGAAAAGTGTCGGATCATCAGCAGGCACTGTCAGTCTCCCGCCGAGGCTGCGGTAATCAATTAAAACTCAAGCAGTCAGAGGAAAGTCGTATCAATGCAAGAGATGCAGAAGAAGCACGAGAAAATTCACTGCCTATATTCACAGTAAAAACCCAGAAACCTAAGGTTCAGGAGAAACGTCTTCCGGCAATAAAGGCCTCTGTGAAAAATGTCACAGCTGGCGCCACACTTCACGGCGGACTCGATACTGAACTCTTTTCCTTTTAAGACTGGAAACAGGGCAGGGCTGCCCCTCTCCTCACTCTGGACTGGAAGCTGACAGACGGCCACAGGCAAGAAGAAGACATCAAAGGCACAAGGACCAGAAAGGCAGACAGCAAACTACTACTCTGCAAGCTCATGGACTCTGCTAAGCACCTATTAAAAGTAATGAATGAATTTAGCAAAGTCACAGGAGACAAGGTTAGACACAAGAATCAACCATATTTTTATACACTCTTAGCAAACAGCTGGGAAGGAAAACGAAGAAATTCCATTTACAACACTCTCAAAAACCAAAACATGAGGACAAAATTTAACAAAAGATGTAAGACCTCCACACCAAAGCCCACAGAATAGTACTAAGAGAAATTAAAGAAGACCTTCAGAAATGGAGAGATGTACCACGTTCACAGACTGGAATACTCAACGTTATATGTTAAGATACCAATTCTCACCCAACTGACATCTAGGTCCAATGCAACCCCAATCACAGTCCCAGCAGACTTTTTTGGTAGCCACTGACAAGCTGATTTTGAAGTCAGAAAGGCAAAGGATCTAGAATATCCAAGGCTATCTTGAAAAAGAACAAAGTTGAAGGGCTTACACATCATGTGACTTCAAACCTCAGTATACAAACAAAGTGACAGGAAACAAGACAGTATGTTTCCGACATAAAGCCTAATAAACAGACCAACAGAAGAGAATAAAGAGCAGGAACAGACACACACTTATAGGACTGTTTTTAGGCACCAAAGCAATTCAGTGACGGAAGAAAAATCTTTTCGACAAATGGTGGAGCAGGAATTCCTAGGGAGGAGCTTAAGGTGACTCATAGCTCATACCACACACCAGAATCAGTCTGAGAAGGAACCACTGAGCTAAACATAAAAGCTGCAACTATAAAGCTTTCAAAGAAAACACAGGAAAGGATCTTCATGACTTGACAGTAGGCAAAGGTTTCTTAGAAAGGGCAGAAAAGGCAAAAATCATAAATGAAAAAAATAAATCAGACTTCATCAAAATTCAAAATATTTGCTCAAAAGACAAGTCAAGCCACAGACTGGGAAAAAATATTTACAAAACATATGTGACAAAGGTCTGGTATCCAGAATATCTAAAGAACTCTGACAACTTGACAATAAAAAGACAAAACAATCAAATTTTAAAAGGGACGAAAGATCTGAACAGATATTTCACAAAAGATACACAGAGGGCCAACAAGGACATCAATGTGTCCAACATCATTAGTCATCGGGGGAATTTAAACTAAAACCACAATGAGATATTATTAGACACACATCAGAACGCCCAAAGTGAAAAAGCCCGATATCGCCAAATGCTGGTGAGAACGCAGAGCCACCAGACTGTCATACAGCACTGGTAGAAATGCACAACAGACAGACACAAGGAGGACCTGAGAGTTTCCTGTAAAACGAAACACAGGTTCCACTCCTATTTACCTAAGACAAATGAAAACATGTGTCCAAAAAAATATTTCTACAAGAATGTTCACAGCAGCTTTATTCGTAATAAATAAGTAATAGTTAAAAACTGGAAAAAGCCCAGATTCCCCTCAATAGGAGAATGAATATACAGTCAGTAGTATATTCATATATTGGACAACGGAGATGCAACAATATGGACAAACCTCAAAAACATTCCTCTGAGCAAAAGAAACCGTACTAAGAGGGCATATGCTGCATTTATATGATGCAGAACAGGCGAAACTAACTCCTTGCCTCTTGGCAGGTGGAAGGGAGCTGGGAGTGATGGGGGAAGGGGTATGAGGGAACTTTCCGGAGTGATGGTAAACCCTGATAGTTCAGGTTACACAGATGTCTGTGTATTTGTCAGAACACAGAATGTTGACTTAAGATCTGTGCATTCCACTGTGTGTAAACATTACCTCAAAAGGAAAAAAATGAAAACAACGCTAGTAACTAATATTCACGGTATGGTATTTCAGGGAACGTGTACTGATGTCTGCAAGGTACTTAGAAACGCAGACACAAAAAATAGGATGGATGGATGGATGGATAGATGGACGGAGAGATGGGTAAGTATGGTAAAGTGCTAACAACAGACTAAATGCTGGGTACACGGGTACTGGCTGTAAAATACTTTCAACTTTTCTGTGTGTTTGAAAATTTCCATTAATAAAATGGTGGAAAAAGAAAAGGGATGTATCGTTCATTTGCTTAAACCAGGTGTAGAGAAAGTAAAGGAAATGGGTTTAGGGTGTTGCCATCCAACTATAAGTTTGAAATTTCTTTTTTTAAACTTTAATGAAAACAAGCAGAAGAGACTCCTTTTAGAATTTTAACAACAGGGAAAGTGTGGTGCGGAGGCAGCAAAGCTGTTTTTAGCTGCAAGCATTCATAGAAGAGAGCATTATAATGAACCTCCATAGGCCTGCATCACCTGGATTTCACAAATGTTATCTTTCTACCATTTAGCTTCAGCTATCTTTTTCTTTGCTGAAGTTTCAAAGAGAGGCTCATCATCTTGACATTTCACCCCTAAATACTTCAGTGACCCCTCTAAATGGATCAAGACATAGGAAAAATGTCTTTTCCAGCTCATGAGTAAAGTGGAAAATTTCTTACATCAAAATCAATTGCAAGTAGACAAGTATTTAACGTAAAACACAAACCCAAAGAACCAGAAGATGACATGAGAGACTATTCATGCACCCCCGGAACAGGAAGAGCCTTCCTAGTACTCAGAAGCCTTACGAACAGAGATGGATACATCTGAATATACAGAAAGTCAAGACGTCAGAATGGCAAAGAGACCATAAGCAAGGTTAAAGAGCAAGCAACCCACACCAAATGGCTAATCTGCTTTACATCTGTAAGAGACAAATAATGCAACAGAAGAGCAGGCAAAGGGGGAAAGAAAGCAATCAAGAAAAAAAACCGCAAATGACTACCAGCAATTCCACTCCTACAGTATCTATCTACTCAAAGAGAAATGAAAACACACGTCCACACGATAACACAAACATGCACAGCAGCACTATTTACAACAGCCAAAGAGGGGAAACAACCCAAGTGTCCACTGACAAAACATGGAACGTCCACACCCTGTAATACCAACGAGCAACAAAAAGAAAGGAAGTGCTCGTCCGTGCTCCAACATGGGTGAACCCTGAGAACACTCCAGGTGAAGGCAGCCAGTCACCCGTGATTCCATTTATCTGAAACGTCCAGAGCAGCGAATGGACAGCGGGAAAAAGGAGGTTAGTGGTGGCCAAGGGCTGAGGGGGCGGGGGTGGGATGCAGTTGCCCTGCTAATGGACTGAGGGGCTCTTTGGGGAGTGATACAAATGTTTTAAAATTAGCTTAAGGTAGGCTGCACAACTCAGTAAATATACTGGAACCCACTGAATTGTACACTTTAAACAGCTGATTTTTACAGCGTCCAAATTACATCTCAAAAGAGCTATTAAAAAAAAATAACCCACACAGGCAGACAACTGAATAAATTTGAATTCTGGCCACTATATTGAGATCTGATGTATGAAGGACTGGGCAGCAGGGCCCTGAAACATCAAGCTGTGCTCCTATGAGCTCGTGAGTGATAGAGGGCCCTTCACCGTGATCCCCTCCAAGACCACGCGGCCCTGGACCCGGGAGCACACACAGGCTTCCAGGGTTCTCTCAAACTGCCAAAATCATACACTAAATATTGGGTTTTCTCTGGGAAATACCTGCAACTTCCATCAGATGTCCAAAGGAGACAGGAACCAGAAAACGGCTGAGGCTGCCTGCAAAAGGCAGATGAACTGCCGGTCATCCCGGAGTTACCGCATTTTTGTCACTACTTAAGTAAAAAACAACCAACGGGATTCACCTCAGAGACCCTTTAAGCCCTAGGAAGCAATGTGCTTCGGTCTTTTCAGGAATACACCTTCATAAAGCAACCTACTTGTACACGTTGCCAGTGGTTTCGGTTTGTTATTCTTCTGCTGCATCGTTTCCAGCTCTTTAACGTTACGTTACACCTCACTCCCAAGAGAACTTTTAAAAACAAGCATCCACAGAACCCACAGACCCAGAGCGCTCAGTTTCCACTAAACTGCGGCATGCACAGCTCAGCCCTCCCATGAAATACCAGCACACAGGAATCAGGCTGATAACTGAGGAGCAGGGTGCCCAAATGAAAAGATGCAGGGCGGGCGGAGCGCAGGGCGACCACGGAGAAAGCCTGAGCGCAGACCCCAGTGGCCTCCAGCGTCTAAGGCCTTTGCTTCCACGGCCCTCCGCTGTGGCCCTGGCCACAGGCTCTGCCGCACTTTCTTCCTAGGCAGCGGCGCCGATCCAACATTTAACTTAAGAAGCTGCTTCATTTAGGAAAGAATGTTGCTGGGCTTCCCCGGTGGCGCAGTGGTTAGGAATCCGCCTGCCAGTGCAGGGGACACGGGTTCCAGCCCCAGTCCGGGAAGATCCCACATGCCACGGAGCAACTAAGCCCGTGCGCCACAACTATAGCCTGCGCTCTAGAGCCCGCGAGCCACAACTACTGAGCCCGTGTGCCACAACTACTGAAGCCCGCGCGCCTACAGCCCATGTTGTGCAACAAGAGCGGCTACCGCAATGAGAAGCCCACGCACCACTGCGAAGAGTAGCCCCCGCTCGCTGCAACTAGAGAAAGCCCGCACGCAGCAACGAAGACCCAACACCGCCAAAAATTAAAAAAAAAAAGAAAGAATGTTGTTTTGCTTCTGCTGGTGCTGTTCAGAGCTGGCGATGATAAAACTTCCCGTGGTGGGAAGAGGGGAGGGACAAAGCCATGAACTAACACAGCACACTCCGCAACCAGGCGTGTCGGCGGACGCCCGGGGCTCTGAAGAGACACACGTGTACAGCCCACCCGATCTTCCATCACAACAGGCTCAAGAAGAGAGGCTGCTGGATTTCTCCCCTGGAAGATCCATTAGCGTAAATCTCGCTGAGGTGAATGTTCCAGCCAGTGCAAGGTCTGCCGAATCAGAACCTAGTTGGCCAACCTGCTTAGGCAGAGTTTCAGAACTAATGCTTTGTGAGGTATGATTTCCTAGCTCAGAGCATAAAATGCAAAGACGACACACGACGTAGAATCTGAAAAGGCCAACTTTTCTTTCTGAACTTCTGTGATATTTTACAAGTAATAAAACTACAACCGTTATTTATATTGCCTAACAGGGTAGGATTTCGTTTCAGTAATGTTTCAGGGAAGAGAGACCACATATTTGCACTTTACATACCTTCAAATAAATTTAAAAGGACACACAGAGAGGGAAAGA
>NW_006771655.1:658149-660709 GCF_000442215.2 Lipotes vexillifer
CAGGGCACACACAGGGGGCAAAGCACACATGGGAGTTCCTGCTACTTTCCTTAAGTTTGAAACTATAATACAGAGAGTTGAAAAACAAAAATCTTCCAATGCTGCTGGGCAAAGGTTTTTTGTTTAAGTAAACAAAACAGAACAAACAGCTGTCAATCTTGCTTCTCCCAACACCAGCTCTGGCTCATTCTTCCTGTACCAGCAGCGGTGACCGACAGCAAAGACCTGACGTTACAAGGGACAGTCAAGAGGCACGAGGGGGCGAGCCAACTGAGCCGGGCTGAGCGTGGAGGCGTTAAGTACTACTCTGCCAGAATCTACATGTAGGAAAATACCAGAAAGTGATCTTAACTCAGTAGCTAACCTGTTTTCTAAGAGGTGTTCTTCTATCTACTTAATGATGTTCTGGGGGCAAGAGAATTTCGCAGCTTCAGTGTCACGTGCTAACCCTGAAAGAGCTCTCTGTCCATTCCCACCTATTTTAAGGGCTGAAGCTCACTAAGAACAACAAAGAAATCTGTATACCACCTCAACATGCTGGTCAGTAAACACCCACTCTTTCATGATGCTATCAAGGCATCACATTGTGTCCCACCAAAAACTTCTGAAAAATGAGGCACCAAAACCCACTTGATAAACTTCAAGGAAACAAATTAGTCACTGAACTGATTCAAACTGAGAAGGTGTCAAGACAAGGTTTTGGTATTCTGATATCCTATCTAAGCACTGGGTCTCCATTCTGTGGTCGTCAAACCAGTCAACCCTAATCACGACAGCAACAATTTAACAGCACGATTCAGGCACTCATAGGCATGTAGATTTAATAAATGTTTCAGTCATTCATAAAAGCCCGATGGAATCCTGTTTCCAGAGATCAGGCGACCCTTCTTTGAAGGAATTCCCTACAGGAAACAATCCTACGTGCGATCAAGTGAAGGCTGCCAGTCTGGGGATTCCAGAAGCGCCTCCTGAAATAAGCAAGCACAAGCACTCCAGTTCAGAGAGACTTTATCACCCCGATCACGCCTTCCAGCTACAAACTAGGAGAAAGCCTTTTTCAGAAGATTTAGTAAGCACCAGGAGGCAAGTCTGAGGACAAAAAATGAGTAAAACCTAAGGCAGGAGCCGTGAGTTAGGGACACTTACTGTAAGAATCCCGCTTCCAGCCATCGTAAAGGGCCCGGGTGCTGGCCTTCAGGGGCAGCAACAAACAGGGGGCTTGTTGGGGAATGTCAGACACCATCTGCTGATGGAGGTGAGGGACACCAGAGGGTGGACCTGGAGAGGGGAGGCCAAGGCCTGGAGGGAGCCTGGTGAACCTCTGAGCCCCAGTGGGCCAGGCCACAAGAACTCTGCAACTGCAAGTACTGGGCACAAAGAAAGGACTTTTCTCCTGGGTCCTCACCTTATGTTAATGCAGGAAGGGTGGGGGGCGGTATTTACATCTGTGTCGGCTCCACACTTGTGCCCCCAGCCTAACATCCGACACAGATGTACCTCCTTGTTCTTTGCCTGCCTCCATTTAAACATAAGGGTCACGAGAGCAGCAACTTTGTCACCACTGTGTCTCCACAGCCAGAACAGGGCTGGCACATAGCAGGTCCTCAACGAATGTTTACAGAGTGAGTGGAACCAGAAATGAATATGAGATGTCTCTTCACATCAACTCACCGAAACATCCCCTTCTTAAGAGATATTAACAGGCAAAGGAGAATTCCAAAATGGAACACCAAACCACAGTGAAAGCAAAGTTGATAAGAGTGGAACATTCAGGAAGGAGATGCTGGCATCATTAATAAGGAGAAAACTCAATTCCCCCAAACTGCATGCTCACGTAGTTAATTAAAATGATAAATATTAAATCTCTTCTTGAATCCATAACCCAGCGTGACTAATTACAATAATACTGACCTCCTCAATCCTCCGTAACAAGAATTCTTAATTAGATCACGCCACGGGCAGGCTTCAGGGCTATCATGTACAGAGAAAATACTTACAAACCACGCATATGACAAAGGACTAGTATCTAGAATATATAAAGAACTTTCAAAACTCAACATTAAAAAACTCCAAGTAATCCAATTAAAAAGTGGGCCAAAACATGAACAGACATTTCACTGAAGAGAATGGCAAATAAGCACATGAAGAAATGTTCAACATCATTAGCCATTAGGGAATTACAAAGTAAAACCACGAGATAGCACTGCACACAGCCATAAGAACGGCTAAAGGAAAAAACACTGGTAACACCAAATGCTGGCAAGGATTCTGAGGAACTGGCTCACTCATACATTACTGGTGGGGATGTAAAATGGTACAGACACCCTGTAAAACAGTTCAGCACTTAAAAAAGACAAAGACAGGGCTTCCCTGGTGGCGCAGTGGTTGAGTGTCTGCCTGCTGATGCAGGGGACACGGGTTCGTGCCCCGGTCCGGGAAGATCCCACATGCCGCGGAGCGGCTGGGCCCGTGAGCCGTGGCCACTGAGCCTGTGCATCTGGAGCCTGTGCTCCGCAATGGGAGAGGCCACAACAGTGAGAGGCCCGCGTACTGCAAAAAA